>NC_061100.1:25056065-25171065 GCF_015104395.2 Macrobrachium nipponense | reverse complement strand
TGAATTCAGATATATATATATATATATACATATATATATATATATATATATATATATATATATATATATATATATATATATATATATATATATATATATTGTGCTTACAATGGTGCGTCACATGAACAGTTTGGCCGGGACACCCGTGAAAAAATTTCAATTGCAGTTCATAAAAATTACAGTAAAATACATAACACCAGTGAATTTTTCGTAGACCTGTATAAATAAAACTCCAAGTTTTTAGTTTTCTGTAAAAGAAACCTATTTTGTCGGCTTTGTCTGTCCCGTATCTTATTCTGTCTTGCCTTAGATCTAAAGCCCTACAGAGGCTACAGGGCTGCAAATTGGTATGTTGATCATCCACCCTCCAATCAGCAAATATACTAAATTGTAACCCTCTAACTTCAGTAATTTTCACTTTAATTAAAGTTAAAGTTAGCCATCGATCGTGCATCTGGCAACGCTTTCTAGAGATGTGGGACGCATCCTCACTCTACCACATCTGGGGAGCAACTGAAGCGCTACTGGTCTTCTTAGCCGATGCTTTTATACAGAAAACTCGATTGCTTAGAAAAGATTTCGCGCATTTTTTCTTGTTACTTTTTTATTTCATCATCACGAAATGATTATAGCATGAAATTCTAACAAACTAAAAAGAGATATTTGAAAAGTGAGTTCTTTCTACGTCTATATAAAAATTAAAACCAAATTCCATTGTAACTTCGTCTCATTTCGCAAGAATATATAACTTAATATAGAATTCGGGCCAAAGGCCAAGCGCTAGTACCTAGCTATGAGGTCATTCAACACTAAAATGGAAACTGACGGTAAAAAGGTTTGAAAGTTGGAACAAAAAGGGACAGCTTCGGGTAATCATCGCCTCATCTCCACCAGTCCTTGACCAGTTGTGAGGAAACTGAAAAACAAAATAAAAAAGAAAGGAAAAGTGTGTACCATTTGGCAGGGCAATTTTTTCCTGGTACGTTCACTTTACCAAGGGTTCCCGACCCGCCTGAATTAGGAGTAGGAGGGAAGGAGAACAGGTTTCTCGCTGACCTGTCCCTGACTGTCTTCGGAGAACGAAATAAGACTTGAGAAAGGTCTGTTTACAAATTCTATTTTGGTCGAGTCTGCTACGCCAATGCCCGGGTGAGCAAATCCCCGAGAAGTTTCCTGTAGCAAAGACCAGCCAGCTTTGCAGCTAAATCCCGCCTACTGATTGTGTCACGACTATTCCTTGAAGCTGATTGGTTGGAAATAGTTTCGAAAAGTTGGTTAATCTGTGGTTCTTTCCGTCGTCATTTATTCTGCGATAGTTGTTTTACCGAACTAAAATACGTTGTGCTGATTATCAAAATAAAACTTTATATTATCCCCTGAAATAAAATCATAATACACGTCTCCCTAAAAATGGTAAAAAAACAGGAAAATATGAATGAAGTCAGAAGTGTTCTGCGTTGTTGCAATGTTATGTTTCGTAAATAAGGTTCACGTGAATACGGAGGTGTCTCTGGGAATGTCTGCGTTCGAATCGGTGCACTTGAATCACTGGACAATGATCATTATCGTTTGATATTGTCAAGCGTGTTCGCCATTCTAAATTTAAACACAAAGACTTTCTCAGAGCTGTGCAGACTGATATTTCATATTGATTCCATGAAATTTTACTACATTTGCATAGTCTTAAAATCGATTTCATTGGAATCGTTTACGCATTCGGAGGGATGACAAGCAGTGGCAGCACTTTTTAAAACCAGAAGATACCATTGTTAAAAAAAAAAAAAAAAAAAAAGGACAGTATGATAGGCTGTACAATTCATATTGGATATAGATTGCTGTGAATTTTCTTGAGGACATTAACTCCTTCCGAAATGATAGAATCATAAAAAAAAATGACGCATGTCTTTTTGTCGGTTTACGCAGCTTGTGATGTTTGGATTATAGGCCCAACTTATATTCAGCCGTTTTACTGTGGTTCTTGTTGTGGTTATTCTTGTTTTTGTTGCTGCTGTTATGGTGCTTGTAGTGTCTTCGAAAAATTTTCTTATGGTATCCTAACATTGCAGAATAAACATAGACCTATTCATAAAATACTGGCGTAATTGTCGGCCTATTCTTGTTAACTGAACTTTAGTAGTTTGTTTTAATTAAAAGTAATCGAGATTTTTATGATTATAGTTTGCACCAGAATATTCTCTTAACAAGAGAGAGAGAGAGAGAGAGAGAGAGAGAGAGAGAGAGAGAGAGAAAGAGAGAGACTGATTCTACAAGAATGGCTCCAAAATCAAATGATTCAAGGATTACTTGCAGACTGGCTTGGATCATCTTATGCATAACTTTCCAGCTATCATGTATATTTTTCCTAATTTGTTAAGTATCTTACCATGCATTCCTATCGTAGCCTTCGTTTTTATAGAAATTCTATAGTAGTCTTACGTATATTTACTCGTCAGAGTAATGTAATGTGTTATCCCTTTAGTAAATATACTATTTTCAATATAGTTCATTGAAAGCAGTTTGATAGTTGTGTGTAAGGCAGAGGCTGTCCTAAGATTTGGCCAGCTACGCATGTATGTGTATGAGCTCTTGCTTATACTTTTACATTCATTTTTATGCATTTACATTATATATCGTGATGTTGAAACTACTATATTAATTAAAAGCTACTCTAGTTCCAGCAGATACAGGTAGAAGACTACTTAAAATAAAAAATTGACGTGTAGGCTCAAGCCCTGTCATTGTTTCAATATATAAGAATTTTATGTGTAGGCCTATGTCTTGACATTGCTTCAAAATATAAGAATTTGACATGTAGGCCTATGGCCTGTCATTGCCTCAAAGCATATGAAATTGAAAAGTAGGCCTATGTCTTGTCATTGCCTCAAAATATAAGAATCTAACGTGTAGGCCTATGTCCTGTCATTGCCTCAAAATATAAGAATTTGGTGCTGGCCTATGCCTTGCCATTGCCTCAAAATGTAAGAAATTGACGAGTAGGCCTATGCCCTGTCATTGACTCAAAATATAAGAAATTGACGTGTAAGCCTAATCTCTCAATGATATTAACATTTGAAATGCAGGATTATGATGAATTAATACCCTAACATCACTCAACATCACCTAACGGAGTCAAATCCGTACTGGTAATCATTTGGACTGTTAACTAGTGTGACGTCATTCCCCTTTCGAGAGCTAACCAATCACAAGCGTTCATTGGGCGGGCTAAGCTGCAAAGCTGGCTGGACTTTGCTATAGTAAGGCACAAACCTCGGTTTTTTTTTCCTTTGCCTTAACCCTAGGTTAGGTTAGGTTAGTTGTCGGAGATTACCTTCGAGATATCTGGGTGTGGGAAACATAAAGAGATTATTTTCAAGAAGATTCTATGGTTAGTTTTGCAGGGATGGTCCCGTTACGGGTTACAGTTCGGGAATATGCGGCCGGGTGCATATTCCTGAACTGGAACGGAGTACCGGACCCTTGCCTGAAAAAAGTGGGACGCTGTATCTGAAAAAATAACCAAAGAATCTTTTTGAAAATAATCTCATTATGCTTACCACACCCAAATTCCCTGGGAAGTTTTCTTTAACATAACCTAACTTAACTTAGGGGCAGGGCAAAGATACCAGGGCAGGTGCAATATTGGTATACATCTCTGGAATTTGCGCCCGGGTACGTTTGTTACCGGCAGCTGAGTACCTACAATTTGAACCAGCAGGAGTTGCTGTTTGCATCGAATTCTAGATGCGAAATTGAGGAAAATGAAAAGATGAGTTGATGATAATTGTAGATTGTATTAATAGTGTTGTATATAACCGGTTTCCTAAGAAGGCATTATAGAGATGAAGTAAGTGTTGTTTAAGGTCTGCCTGTAAGCTGCCAGTCACCCAGTATCTTGATATAAAACTCGCTGCTTTAATTAGGCAAAGAGAGTGAATTAGTTAACATATTTTAATTAGTATGTTTCTTTGTTGATTAACATGCTTGCATGAAGATGCAGTCACGTTTTATATACATACATATATGTATAATATACATGAATTTCTGACTGACATCGAGATCGAAACAAGGTCTTCCAATTGAAAGGCAAGGAGGGTGCCACTAACTGAAAAACCCGGGTTCGAGCCCAATCGTGAGTAAGAAACTGATTTCTGTTCCACACGTGCCTGTGTTGATTACTTCAATATATATAATTTAAATAAATATATGTATATATATGCGTACATATATACATATATATATATATATATATATATATATATATATACATATATATATATATATATATATGTGTGTGTGTGTGTGTGTGTTTGTGTGTGTGTGGGTGTGGTGGCTATATATTTTTGTTTTATTTTTGTTAATATATGACTATATAAAAATAAACATTTTTACTGAAAATTGAACGTATATATATATATATATATATATATATATATATATATATATTATATATATATATATATATATATATATATATACATATGTTACAGGGAATATATATATTCTCTGATATTTTCAGGGAATGTGCATAATGCCTGATTCACTCAGAGGATATGTATATTCCATGAAATTTTTAGTGAATATACATATTCCCTGATTATTCGGCCTTATTATTATACTGATTCCCTGAATCGTGTTTGGTGTGGAAGAACAATGAAATAAATAGCTGAAACGATAAACAAAGCCTTGTTTTCACAATGTAAACTTGTATGGTATGGTAGAATAATGGAATAAATCACTAAAAACAGTAATACACTTCTGTAATATTTTATTTATCACATAAAACACTGGGATGTAACAAAATTTATTATGAACAGAAAATAAAACTTGTCTGTCACAAAATACTCATTTAAAATAAAACTAGTAAAAAAATAATAAGGATCGTTCTAATATTTAGAACGAAGCCTTGTTTTCACAATGCAAACTTGCATGACATCGCGAGTTGCATTTAACTTTCAGCTTAAAACATTTACATCGATTTGTTTGACAACGTTTTGAACCAGCACAGTTGCATTTGGCGAAACCTTGACCACCTGACTTCGACTCTTGCTGCACAGCAGTTCGAAGCGAAACAATCCTATCGGTTGTCACAAGGTCTTTTGAATACAGTTCATACGTACATAAATCAAACTGATTCCTGGTATATTTCTCACTCAGTATACCACTCTTCACTGCAATCGTGTAATTGTCATTTTCGTCAATATCCATAATTATTCCCATGATAGTCCTTGGATCCCCACGACCCCTATCCACCATTGGTAACGGAATCGTTACATTGTTCCCGACGTTACCACGGTCCATAATACGACGACTTCGTTTAACCATACGTTCAGCTTGTGAAAGCTGTGCTTCGCACGCACGTTTTCGCTGAGAGGTAATATTCTTTTGACGAACGGAGAGTGGTGATGTTGGTTCGACAGCAGGTGGTTCAGCAGTAACTGGTTCGACAGCAGATGGTTCGGCAGTAACTTGTTCGACAGCAGGTGGTTCGACAGCTGTAGAGAGAGAGAGAGAGAGAGAGAGAGAGAGAGAGAGAGAGAGAGAGAGAGAACATTACACTCACTACAATCCACATAATAACATAAAAATACAGTGTATTGAGGGAAATTTGTTATCCGTTCGACCATAAGGATACCCTACTGACTAACCTCTAATCACAGTCGTGCACAATACTCCCAGTGCAGTGACTTGTTCGACAGCAGGTGGTTTAGCAGTAACTGGTTCGACAGCAGGTGGTTCATCTGAAGTTGTTTCTTCCGTAATTACTGCCAGCAAATCGTCCTCACTTTGGAGACGGTGAATTACATCATGTGGAAGAGCTGAAGTTGTCAGTCCTACTTTTGCATCGGATCCAAACAATGCAGCAAATGGTGACCTTCTACTGCCAGAATGGTAGCTAGAGTTTTTTTGAAACTGCACAAATTTTAAACCAACTGTCCAGTCTGTTGTATTATTATCACTCAACCAGGCTACCAACTTATCTTTAATATCACAGTTTGCTCGTTCAACTGACCCCTGGCTCTGAGGATGTCTAGGTTTTCCATGAACCATTACGAGATCAGGCCAAAGAAGTTTAAGTTCTGTAATAACACAAGCAGTAAACTCCGATCCGTTGTCACTTTGTAGAATTTCCGGTGCACCAAGTAAAAGAAAAATATCCAACAGCTGATACGCAACTTCTGCAGCACGTTTTGATGTGAGAGGTCTCAATACACAGAACTTTGTAAGATGATCTTGGTAGACCATTATCCACTTATAGTTGCCTTGCTTCATCGCCTGCATGTCTAGAAGGTCAACTTGTGATCTGGAGCCAAAGTTCTTTGTCAGAATAGGTCGAACAACAGTCCCTTTGGTTGTTGGTCGCTTACGTTTACGCTGACATTCGATGCACAGTAATTTGTAGATAGATATTGCATCATGGGTAATGTTGGCATACTTTTTAGATAATTCCTTTACCATCTTATCGCGCCCTCCGTGGCCAGTTGCAATATGAGCACGCTTAATAATGTCGAATGTATCCTCCAATGTAGCAAAATAGATGGGATCTTCATTGGCAGTCCGTCTTTTAATCAACTTGAGAACATCACCACACTTGAGGATCTTATACTTCTTCAGAAGGTAGTATTCATGAGGCGTCTTTTTGCCTGACTTGTCAATTGCTGTCAGTTCTGAAATAATTTCGTTATACTGTTCTTTTGGAAGCAAGACAGATTTCTTTCCTTCACTTCTTTGGAATAATTCTTCCCGAAAATGTGCTTCTAAATCACGCTCAGTTGGATTTGCCATGGTGTTGACAGTAGGAAGGATGGCGTATGACTGGTGAGTTAAACTTTGCCTGACCTTGTAGTGTTGAGGGGGGGTTATAGCACCGGGGTTGGAAGGTGGTAATTAGATGGACTCCTACCATGGTTCGCTAGTTCAGTGGTTTACATTGTGTTTACATTTAAGTTTACATTGTGAAAACAAGGCTTTGTTTATCGTTTCAGCTATTCATTTCATTTTTCTTTCATACCAAACACGATTCAGGGAATCTGTATAATAATAAGGCCGAATAATCAGGGAATATGTATATTCACTAAAAATTTTAGGGAATATACATATCCTCTGAGTGAATCAGACATTATGCACATTCCCTGAAAATATCAGAGAATATATATATTCCCTGATTATACAGATTCACTGTAACATATGTATATATATATATATATATATATATATATATATATATATATATATATATATATATATTTCCGGTCAAGTTTCAATAAAAATGTTTACTTGTAAACATATCTTCCCCAAAATGGCTAACCCAACCTGATGTATATTTAGCCGAGAGGTTTTCGTAATATACTTCTTGCGTATTCTATCTTATAATCCCCAAGGGGTTGTGGGAGTGGGGGGTAGTGCCGTCAGTGCGCCCCACGTGGGGAACTGCAGGCCCTGAGCTGCATCCATATTTTAGCTTTTTACTTTACCTCTATTCACGCTTCCGTTCTTCATTCTTGCTGACCAACCCCTCTAACATGTTACTTTTAGATCGTTACCCTACACCTCATTCATCTTCCGCCTTTATGTCATCCAGCTGTCCAACCACTCCAACACGTTTTCTCAGTCTTAAATCATAAACCTAATCATGTTTGCTTTAGTTTTCCTTAGATTATTATCTTCCGCGCAATGACGAAAATGAATACAAATAAATCATTCTTCATTTTGATTTATATATCAGATTATCGCTTGCTAAACCCATTCATTTTACCTTCCAGCGCAAATGTACCGAAACTATTTTGCTAAACTTAACCAAAATCAGCTTCCACTCACAAAAATTTTCTTAACTATTCAAAAACGCGAGATTATGATACTTATCCAAAATTTCATTTATTTCAGACGCGTTTAGATGCTTTAATAGAGTAAGTTGATTGAATTCCGTTGATATAAGTAAAATAAAACAAAAGAATACACACTAAGTTCGAATGTCCCTTAAAAAGTATATAACACAAAAATAAATAAATAGATAAGTTTCTTGTTTAGTTAGAGTGAAATACCTGGGCATTTCCACGCTTGTACAGAATTCCTTGTCTTGTGTGTGTGTGTGTGTGTGTGTGTGTCTAATAAAAGGAGCCCATATATTTTCCATGAATATTCACTAATGAATATCTTGGGATTCGCAAAGCAAACTCATTATACGCCCGTCGTGATATTCGTGTACAAAGATAAGTAAGCGAGCTATCATTCCGAAGACAAGCGACAAGCCTACAAATCCTATTTCACGCCTGTCGTCTACCTTTGTACCTTTGCCAGATCCCACCACTAAGTTGCTCACTTAATCCCACAAACGCTTAGTGGACAGGAGTTTCCTCATATATTCTGCTAATTTTAAATACCTGAAAAAAAAATCAAACTCAGTGACGGACATATTAGGCAGCCATGTACCGGGGTAATACTGAAGACGACATTCTCATGTAACCGGGATTTAGGAAAATTCAACTTTCCTTTCTCTCTCTCTCTCTCTCTCTCTCTCTCTCTCTCTCTCTCTCTCTCTCTCTCTCTCTCTCTGAATGAACTTGAATACGATATCGGAATTAAGTACAAACTATATACCTCAAAAAAGTTAAATAAATAAATAAAGGAAATTTTAAAATATATATAAAGAAACTATTCTCTCGCTATATTACAAGGAAAGGTCTTTTTGCTACCTTATACGTTAGATTCGATAAAAAAAAATTATTTGACTATTTCTCGTAAATGGAAACTTTACCAAAAATCTAAATTATAAACCTGCTTTACATCTGCAAAGAACAGTGGGGATATTATTTTTTTTTCTAAGGAAAGATGAAGAAAAAGTCCCAGAGACCGAAGAATAACATTTGTTAAAAGTCTGGTTTGAAAATGTATAATTTCGCTGAAATTGTCGACTGAGAAAAAAATAATTCGCGCATGCTGACTTTGACGACAAAAATTATATAATAACCTATGTAACAACTAGATAAATGCTTGCTATCTCGCGTGGGGATTAGAATCGTCTAGAAGGAAGAACTAGTATGTACAAAATCGACGCCATTAATAATTTTAAAGAGCAGAGGACTTAGAGAATGTGATTAGTTTCCGAAGAAAATATTAATCAATCAGTGGAAAGTCAAAGCTTTCCAAAGCCTTGTTACACCCGAGGCATTTAAGAGCAAAATGATTTACTGAACGTATAACACTGAAACCTATAAGAGTGAAATATGTCATCATTCTTGAACGTATAATATTGTAACTTAACCAGAAACATGCCTAAAAGAAACCTAACTGCTCTCTCTCTCTCTCTCTCTCTCTCTCTCTCTCTCTCTCTCTCTCTCTCTCTCCTGCAGAATACATGGAATTCCTCAACCTGAAATTCAAGAGCATTAATAATATTCTGATGGGGTACTGATTTTAATATAAACTAAAAATTAAAAAGCTTATCTAAGGTTTGCAATTTACCGTTAGTGTTCCTGTAATGAAAGAGAAAGCAGCATAAAGCTATCTAAGAAAGTGATAATTTGTACAAGGATACAATTCATAACAACAGAATATAAAAAAAAATAAATAAACCTCTTTTGAAATCAATAAGATTAATGATAGATGAATATGAATAATACTTTTGCTTTCCTCATTGCTGTCTGACCCAGGAGAGGAAAAAGTCAGTGCGAAAGTGATAGAAAGGGAGCAACAGATTCAACTGTTTCAAAAAATAGAGCTGTCAAGCGGAAGTTATAAGTTTACAAGTTCATATTGAAATAGGTAAGTTGGGAAGCTGGGACAATATTCCGACGTGCAGCTAAAAATAACTTCCAGCTCCCCACCCCCCACCCCCCACCCTGCCATAAAAAGCAACTCCAACCATATAATCATGGGGTCTGATTAGTCACGTGACCTTGACTAAATGAAGCAATTAGATGTCGGCTGTAACTGTATTACGCTCAATTCTCTCAACCGATTGCTAGTTACATTATTTATAAAAATTACGTGAATGGATAGGAAAGAGATATAGAATTTAACCCAAAGTCCAAGCGCTGGGATCTCAGAGGAAATTAAGTGTAAAATTACTTCAAAGGCACAACAAGGGGAAGACCTCGCAGTCGCACGATGAAACAATTGTTCAGAGGGGGTCGAAAACAAGAAGCATAAAAAAAAAATATAAACGGAGGTACAGTAAAAGGAATGACAGGGGTTGCAGCTAGGGGCCGAAGAGACGCCGCAAAGAACTTTCATTACTAATGCCTACAGTGCACAGTGTGAGGTGCACTGACGGCATTACCCACCCATGATGGGGCATATCACGTAAAAAAGTTATCATTATGGCGCAATAAAAACGAGAAAACTGAACTTTAGCTCTCAAGTGGGATTTGAACTCGTGTCTTCTTCTGAGTTTCACGCGTACAGCTTATTATATTAAATCCCCCCCAAAAATCCAGGTCACTTCTAAAGACTGGAAAAACAGCTTTCTTAAAAGTCTCTTGCAGTCTTTTTAATTGATCCAGAAGTGACTACGTTGTCGTCATTCACCTGATCTCCATCACCGAGACCCAGTCACCACCCGTCCTCTTCGTCTGGAGCTAGATCCGACTGGATGTGAGTTTCTAGTGGAACCTGTCTTATATTCTCTCATCTTTTTTTCTTTTTTTTTTTGTCTTATTTGTCTAATGTACCCCAGGATTGCTCTTATAGCATATTGTTATTTATTTAGTTCGTGTTTGGTTGTTTGCGAG
Source organism: Macrobrachium nipponense (assembly GCF_015104395.2). Taxonomy (NCBI): domain Eukaryota; kingdom Metazoa; phylum Arthropoda; class Malacostraca; order Decapoda; family Palaemonidae; genus Macrobrachium; species Macrobrachium nipponense. Next base: position 25,160,338 of record NC_061100.1, on the reverse strand, counting down.
GATATTTCAAGAAAAAGAGGCTTAAAAAGGGATTCAATCCTGTATTCTGAGAGTTTATTTTTGTGTCTGTCACAAGTGGGGAATGACTATTGCTTCTTTCATTACTTCTTATCATATATATGTTTTTAATCTTTTACTGAGGTAAAAACTATTGTAAGAATTGGTACAGCTGTTAGATTTCTGTAGCTATTTTTCTACAGATTTCTGCATCTTTTTTCTACAGATTTCTTTAGCTTTCTGCAGCTTTTTCTTCAGAGAATTTTGAAAATCTTTGTATTTTTCTTTTTTTTTACAGATTTCTCTAGATTTCTGTCGCGTATTTTAAACAGATTTCTGCAGTTTTTTCTACAAATTTCTTTAGCTTTCTGCAGCTTTTTCTCCATAGATTTCTGAAGGTCTCTAGCTTTTTTTTTTTTCTTTTTTACAGATTTCATTAGATTTCTGTAGCGTATTTTCTACACATTTCTCGTAGCCATACCAAACCGGGTAATATTATTCCCGATGTATATTCAAGTAGGCCTTTATCCCTGACCACAGAGCACTGGCCAGGGGGCTCCACACCCGCCCTTCTCCCAAAATATAAAAGCACATAACTTATTGCAATTTTATTGTTCTGTCTTTCCTTGTTTTCAATTCCAAGGTGGCTACGTATTTCCACCTAATGAACTTTTTCAAGCAAAATGATCTTCCTCGCTCATGGTTAGAACGAAAGAGATTGAATCATTGTCTTGATGGAATAAAACTAAGAAAAAGCATTTCAAAGTGTAGGTCTGTCATCGTCCAGAACGGGAACATTCTTGCTCAGGACTGGGTCCTATGTAAACAAGAAGACTCGAAGCACCAACATACCTCGGATCAGACCTATTTCCTTTTCGATCCTCTCTTATATTACAGTAGTAAGAAAAAAATCAACTATGCACAATGCCCATAGTTAATTTAATTCACTGACACTAATAACCGACAAATTACCACATAGTAGATAATAATGAATGGATTTCGCAAAGGAGTTAACACTGACCCTATAATGGGGTAACTAAAATGGTAAAAAAATCTACACTTACTTATTATTATTATTATTATTATTATTATTATTATTATTATTATTATATTATTATTATTATTATTATTATTATTATTATTATTATTATTATTATTATTATTATTATTATTATTAGTGGAAAACCAGGTTGATGTTATATATATATATATATATATATATATATATATATCATATATTATATATATATATATATATATATATGTTATATATATATATATATATATATATATATATATATATATATATATCTATATATATATTTATATATTTATATTCATATATATATATATATATATATATATATATATATATATATATATATATATATATATATATAAGTCATATCACATTTCCGTGATTCATATACATATATCGAGCTACAATGTCCTTTAATATCTAATTCGCTCTACCTCGGAATTAATATATTTTCATATATGCTTAACCGAAGGGGAATTTTTTCTCGATAATAGATTTGCCTGGACCAGGGCGCGAACCTATGGATCCTTTCAAACCCAGGAACGTCAGTGAAGCTTTTCCTACTACACCACCGCGAGAGGTTAAAAGTTCATGTCGCCTCTCACCCTCATATACCTTTCGCGCGCAGGTAATTAGTTGGTTTGGAGACAACATCAACCCACCTCGACTCCGGTAGTGTTTGTAGTGCTTTTGACAGCACGTAGCCAATCTATAAGTCATATCACATTTCCGTGATTCATATACTATATCGAGCTACAAGTCCTTTAATATCTAATTCGCTCTACCTCGGAATTAATATATTTTCATATATGCTTAACCGAAGGGGATTTTTTCTCGATAATAGATTTGCCTGGACCAGGGCGCGAACCTATGGATCCTTTCAAACCCAGGAACGTCAGTGAAGCTTTTCCTACTACACCACCGCGAGAGGTTAAAAGTTCATGTCGCCTCTCACCCTCATATACCTTTCGCGCGCAGGTAATTAGTTGGTTTGGAGACAACATCAACCCAACCTCGACTCCGGTAGTGTTTTGTAGTGCTTTTGACAGCACGTAGGCCATCTATAAGTCATATCACATTTCCGTGATTCATATACATATATCGAGCTACAATGTCCTTTAATATCTAATTCGCTCTACCCTCGGAATTAATATATTTTCATATATGCTTAACCGAGGGGAATTTTTTTCTCGATAATAGATTTGCCTGGACCAGGGCGCGAACCTATGGATCCTTTCAAACCCAGGAACGTCAGTGAAGCTTTTCCTACTACACCACCGCGAGAGGTTAAAAGTTCATGTCGCCTCTCACCCTCATATACCTTTCGCGCGCAGGTAATTAGTTGGTTTGGAGACAACATCAACCCACCTCGACTCCGGTAGTGTTTGTAGTGCTTTTGACAGCACGTAGCCAATCTATAAGTCATATCACATTTCCTGTGATTCATATACATATATCGAGCTACAATGTCCTTTAATATCTAATTCGCTCTTACCTCGGAATTAATATAGATTTTTCATATATGCTTAACCGAAGGGGGAATTTTTTCTCGATAATAGATTTGCCTGGGACCAGGGCGCGAACCTATGGATCCTTTCAAACCCAGGAACGTCAGTGAAGCTTTCCTACTACACCACCGCGAGAGGTTAAAAGTTCATGTCGCCTCTCACCCTCATATACCTTTTCGCGCGCAGGTAATTAGTGGTTTGGAGACAACATCAACCCACCTCGATATTAAAAAGGACATGTAGCTCGATATATAAATATGAAATCACGAAATGTGATATGACTTATAGATTTGGCTACGTTCTGTCAAAGCACTACACAGACTACCGAGTCGAGTGGTTTGAGGTTTGTCTCCCAAACCAAACTAATTACCTGCGCGCGAAAGGTATATGAGGGTGAGAGGCTACATGAAACTTTTAACCCTCTTGCGGGTGGGTGAGGTAAAAAGCTTCACTGACGTTCCTGGGTTTGAAGGAATCCATAGGTTCGCGCCCTGGTCCAGGCAAATCTATTTACCGATAAAAAATCCCCTTCGGTTAAGCATATATGCAAAATATATTAATTCCGAGGTAGAGCGAATTATATATTAAAGGACATTTGTAGCTCGTAAATATGGATAATGAATCCGGAAAATGTGGAATGACTTATAGATTGGCTACGTGGCTTCAAAAGCACTACAAACCATACCGGAGTCGAACGGGTTGATGTTGTCTCCAAACCAACTGGAATTACCTGCGCGCGAGGTATATGAGGGTGAGAAGGCGACATGAACTTTTAAACCTCTTGCGGTGGGTGAGTAGGAAAAGCCTTCACTGACCGTTCCTGGTTTTGAAAGGATCCATAGAATTTTCGCTCCCTGGTCCAGCAAATCCTATTACCGAGAAAAAAATTCCCTTCGGTAAGGCATATATGAAAATATATTAATTTCCCGAGGTAGAGCGAATAGATATTAAAGGACATTGTAGCTCGATATAGTATATGAATCACGGAAATGTGATATGACTTATAGATGGCTACGTTGCTGTCAAAAGCACTACAAACACTACCGGAGTCGAGGTGGTTGATGTTGTCTCCAACCAACTAATTACCTGCGCGCGAAAGGTATATGAGGGTGAGAGGCGACATGAACTTTTTAACCTCTCGCGGTGGTGTAGTAGGAAAAGCTTCACTGACGTTCCTGGGTTTGAAAGGATCCATAGGTTCGCGCCCTGGTCCAGGCAAATCTATTATCGAGAAAAAATTCCCATTCGGTTAAGCATATATGAAAATATATTAATTCCGAGGTAGAGCGAATTAGATATTAAAGGACATTGTAGCTCGATATATGTATATGAATCACGGAAATGATATGACTTATAGATTGGCTACGTGCTGTCAAAAGCACTACAAACACTACCGGAGTCGAGGTGGGTTGATGTTGTCTCCAAACCAACTAATTACCTGCGCGCGAAAGGTATATGAGGGTGAGAGGCGACATGAAACTTTTAACCTCTCGCGGTGGTGTAGTAGGAAAAGCTTCACTGACGTTCCTGGGTTTGAAAGGATCCATAGGTTCGCGCCCTGGTCCAGGCAAATCTATTATCGAGAAAAAATTCCCATTCGGTTAAGCATATATGAAAATATATTAATTCCGAGGTAGAGCGAATTAGATATTAAAGGACATTGTAGCTCGATATATGTATATGAATCACGGAAATGTGATATGACTTATAGATTGGCTACGTGCTGTCAAAAGCACTACAAACACTACCGGAGTCGAGGTGGGTTGATGTTGTCTCCAAACCAACTAATTACCTGCGCAGCGAAAGGTATAAGGGTGAGAGGCGACATGAAACCTTTTAAACCTCCCGGTGGTGGTAGTAGGAGCTTACGACGTTTCCTGGGTTTGAAAGGATCCATAGGTTCGCGCCCTGGTCCAGGGCATCTATTATCGAAGAAAAAATTCTTCGGTTAAGGCCATATATGAAATATATTAATTCCGGGGTAAGAAGCGAAATTAGATATTAAAGGAAACAATTGTAGCTCGTATATGTATATGAATCACGGAAAATGTGATGACTTATAATTTGGCTACGTGATGGCAAAAGCACTTACCAAACACTACCGGGAGTCGAAGGTGGGTTGATGTTGTCCAAACCAACCTAATATACGGCGCGAAAGGTTATATGAGGGTGCGAGGCGACATGGAACTAACCTCTTCGCGGTGGTTAGGCATAGGAAAAGCTTCACTTACGTTCCTGGGTTTGAAAAAGGACCATTCCCCTTTGGTTCGGCGCCCTTGGTCCAAGCAAATTTATCGAAAAAAATTCCCCTTCGTTAAGCAATATGATAAATTAATTTCCGAGGTAGAGCGAATTAGATATTAAAGGACATTGTAGCTCGATATATGTATATGAATCACGGAAATTGTGATATGACTTATAGATTGGCTACGTGCTGTCAAAAGCACTACAAACACTACCGGAGTCGAGGTGGGTTGATGTTGTCTCCAAACCAACTAATTACCTGCGCGCGAAAGGTATATGAGGGTGAGAGGCGACATGAAACTTTTAACCTCTCGCGTGGTGTAGTAGGAAAAGCTTCACTGACGTTCCTGGGTTTGAAAGGATCCATAGGTTCGCGCCCTGGTCCAGGCAAATCTATTATCGAGAAAAAATTCCCCTTCGGTTAAGCATATATGAAAATATTATTAATTCCGAGGTAGAGCGAATTAGATATTAAAGGACATTGTAGCTCCGATATATATATATATATAATATATATATAATGTATATATTTAGAATATATATATATATATATATATATATATATATATATATATATATCTATATATATAGATAGAAACATATATGTATACACTATATATAGATATATATATATATCACTTATATATATATACAATATATATATATATATAATATATATATATATATATATATATATATATAGTATATATATTAATTACACTTACATCAAGTGGTTTTCCAACAATAATAATAATAATAATAATAATAATAATAATAATAATAATAATAATAATAATAATAATAATAATAATAATAATAGTTGGGGGAAAAAACTCTATCACGAGAGTTATACAATGTTCTGAGGGGTCCACAACAATAAAAATTTTAAAATTTCGTGTATAGTTTACAAATACTTTGTAAAAGCTTTCGAACCCTTCCTTGGGTTTATCTTCAATCTAAATTTGGACTGAAGGTGAACCCAGGGAAGGGTTCGAAAGTTGTTATAAAGTGCTTGTAAATAATGCACGAATTTTTAACATTTTTATTAATGTGGACCCCTTAGAGCAATAATAATAATAATAATAATAATAATAATAATAATAATAATAATAATAATAATAATAATAATAATAATAATAATGTAAAAATTCTGAGAAGAACAGCTCTTCTGAACCTACATGAAAGCAGTAACTAGAACAAGCGCATTTATTTACTAAATTAAAGCAGGACATTACAGTAATGGTCTGGGATTCTGAGGACTCCCTCCCCTCGCACCCCTCATCCCCCTCTCCTCAAGACGATGAAAGTGTTATTCATGACGGAGAAAGGGTAACAGAGAGAGAGAGAGAGAGAGAGAGAGAGAGAGAGAGAGAGAGAGAGATTCAAGGACACGAGGATTTCGAGTATAAAAATGACGACATATCCCTACAGCATTGTCACAGTTCATTGTCACCTCCAGGATGCAACTTGTCAAGGTAAGAGAGCTTCTGGGCTCATCTATGATTCGTTGGTCGTGATATCTGGCGTCACGGGATCGGTTCTTGATGGACTGATTGAGTCCTCTAGTGCTTGTGAAGTGGACGCGGGTTATTCTAGCAATATTTTTCATCTTGGTGTGTTAATTTCATGGCAAGATTCAGTGCCTGAAAACTGAACAGTGGACATTATAAAATAATGACGGTAAAATTACTATATAAATCTAAATCTTTACCAGGATTATACCTTGATCCTCTTTCCTCATCTCTCTTGGTTAAAGAACACGCCGCCCAGATTAATAAACTGTAAACCCGCCCCCTCTTTCTGTTTTTGGATATAAAGACCTGTCAAATTCTTTTACATTCAGTGCGAACTTGAAAATGTAAACTATGCTTACGAAAGTACTTGTTCCAAGTCCCTGTTTCACTTACCTTTCTACCGTGGATTTAAGGATATTCTCAAGTATGTGTTCCTTCGGGCTACATTGGATATATATATATATGTATGTGTATAAATTTATATATTACTATACACACACACACACACACATATATAGATATATATACATACATATATATATATATATATATGTGTGTGTGTGTGTGTGTGTGTGTTGTGTGTGTGTCCGTGTTTGTAATTGTAAAAACCACAGTGACCTCTTGGCTTAGCTTCTCGATCTCACACTTTTGGTTTGGAAACGCTTGTCACTACGAAGCCTTGAATCTAAATACAAGAACATAAAACAACTCCGAAGTCTACATAGGATAATAACCCGCATCCGATGCATTTAAATGAATATTTACTGTGTGTGCATACGCAATTACTAGTCATATAAGGTTGAAATGCCTACTTACTTCTTACCTTCTTACAATAACGCACGATTTTTATTCGCATTTTACTAAGAATGGCCTGTTTTACTTATAGAATGATTTGAATATTGGTAGTAACTTTCATTCGTTTTCTTATTTGGATGATATATATATATATATATATTATATAATATATATATATATATATATATATATATAATATTAATATATAATATATGTATACATATAATATGTGTGTGTGTACATAAAACTCACCTAGTAAGAGTTAAATCATTACTTGTCGGCCACAATCTCTGACAAAAAAAAAAATACTATTCAACTACTTAGCTTTCTTTATGAGGTTTGAGTGTGAGTGTGTGTTGTGGTGTGCTATCGTTTGTATATATGTGTTTGTGTGTGTGAAGCCCCATATATATATTCTTGAAATACTCCTTCTGCATGTTTTTGTAAGATTTATAAACTTTAACAGGATAGAAAACAGGGACTAATGCTATGCCTCTCATACGAAAAAAAAAAAAAAGTCAAACGTTCAAATCTGAAAACAAAAACCTTCGCTCGACTTCCTTCTGTATATTCCAGATTTTATTTGACCATTAACTAACAATCACGAAAGAATAACATTTTTACAATGATTTTTTGTGAGATAAAAGTAAAAAATAAACAACTGCAATGTTTTTCCATTAAATAGGTACTGTTCGCTTCCCTGCTGATGCTAGCGGAATGCGGATATCTTCACGCTTACGGTGTGCCCGGCAAGGCGGCACCACCACCCCCACCCCCACCACCACCAGTGGCACCTATCATCCACCAAGAGAAAACAACCCAACTTTATCAAGCCCCCGTCACCACATGTGCGGGCGGCCAAGTACTCCACGTCGACGGACGCTGCGTCACACCTGCAATCAGTCGCTCCGTCTACCTGTTCAACGTCCCGCAGCAGGCCCCAAAACTGGCCGGTCCTCCGCCCCCCGCTCCTCTGCCGAGGGTCGACCATAACATCATTTTCGTCCGCGTGCCAGAGGACCAGAGAGGCCCGGAACCCATCGTGGTCCCTCCTCCCCAGCAGAAGAACATCGTCTACGTCCTGAAGAAGAAGACAGAACTCAGTGGCCCCAAAGTCATTGAGGCTCCAGCGCCTCCCAAGACAAACCCGGACGTCTACTTCGTGGGTTACGATCAGGGCGAGAACCCCATTCTTCCCACGGGCGAAGACCTGGCCAGCGTTCTCGCCCAGGGCGGCCAGGAGACTCAGGCCAAGGTGGTGGACAGCGGGCCGTCAGGAGGCCAGGCTGGAAGTAGTAGTATTGGCGCAGCAGCCGGTCCCGTCAAGGAAGTCGCCAGTCAAGTGGGCAGTCTTCTTCCACCTCTTCCAGTCGCTGGCTTCGGGTCACAGGGGGGTCCTGGAAGCGCTGGGACATCGCAGGGAAGTGCAGCTGGAGCTGCATCGCTGGGAGCTGGAACCATTAACAAGGGAAGCAGTATTGGTGGAGCTGGTGCCTCGACAAGCGCTCCAGTGGCTCCATTTAGTTACTACATACAGCCATATTCTAAACGTTAGATATTATGGCAACGATCTACTGAAAGTTGAAAATCTAAAAAAAATAAATAAATAAATAAACATAAATAAATAAATATATAAAAAAATGACCTCACAGTACTTACAAAGAATAGGCCTTCAGATAATGTTATTTTTTTCGTCAAATTATTGTACTAAGGACTTTATTTAGTAGCTAGTCCTCCAAATTTTAGCAATGAGAGCATAAAAGAGAAGAGATATTTATTGCCAGTATTTTATAAAAAAAAAAATATTATTTTCATGATTAGTTAGACTAAAGATACATATTTATGAATGTATACAAATGCTTCCTTTGAGATATATATATTTACTGATGAATTATTTTTTTAACTATATGATTGAAGCGTTACCGAACGGGATGAATGAAATATCAACAATAAATGCATACTAAACCGTACCAGTCTTTTATTGAAAAAAACCGTCGAGTATAATTATATATATATATATATATATATATATATATATATATATATATATATAAATATATATATATAGTATATAGTGTATATATACGTATATATATGATATATATATATATATATATATTTATATGCATATATATGTGTGTAACTGAATCACGAAAATACGGAACGTGATGTATATTATATAAATAAAGACAAATTCCACGAAGGAAAGAGAAAGCATGGAATACTGCAAGACCTTTCAACTTTTGTCCTTTGCTTAGCAGATAATAAAACGTGAACAACAAAGGAATAAAAAGGTACGAGAGAGAGAGAGAGAGAGAGAGAGAGAGAGAGAGAGAGGAGAGAGAGAGAGTGAGAGAGGAGAGCACGAATTTATTCATTGTCCTTTTCATACTTGCTTCGGAATCTTTACTCGACAGAAGAATTTCAACAATAATATTCTCCAGGAAAAATTATATCAGAGAATATATATATATATATATATATATGTATATATATATATATATATATATATGAATCAGATCTATTTTGTGCTTGTAATTGCTTTCTTGCGTCACGCATCACTAATTACCAGCCGGCTCTAGAGTAACCAGTCGTTAGTCGTTCTCTTGTGAATACTGAGTGGGGGGTAAACATGTTTCGCATATATGTATATACATATATATATATATATATATATATATATATATATATATATATGTATATAATATTATGTGTGTGTGTGGTATATATATATTATATATATATATGCACATATATATTTATACATATAAGATATATTGACATATATATACATATATATCTTACAATGCACTAAACTTGGGTCAAAACTCAACAGTTATATGTTCAAAAAAAAAAGTAATAATGCATCTAGAACAAACTTAATTATTCAATCAAAATTCAAACTACGAATGAAAATCAGACCAATGACAGATACCAACGGACTGAACAATGGCTGAAGTTTCTATACATTTAAGTAAGAGAGATTTTGGTTGAGAATAATAAACTGTATGAAGCAATTCAGGCCGTAAAGACCACCACTGTGCCACTAAAACTGTGGAAAGGGGGAGTTGGAGGGGTTGGACAGCAAGATAGGGATACAAAGAATAAAGGAGATGAAGTATACGAATCTAAAGGTGGAATTGGGAGAAAGACCCGGAGTTGCCACAAGAAGTGATAGTTAGAGAAGTTGGAAAGTGATGGTCAGAGTGAGTGCCACGAAGTGCCAGCGAGCGACAAAGTGTTTCGCAATATTATTATCCGAAAGTGTAAAAGGAATAAATGACGGGAGTAAGAAAAGCAACCGGCAAACTACAGTCAGGTTAACGGAAATCGTCGAGATATATCACTGGAAAAATATTAGATTCTAAAAACAGAAAAACGAAGATATCTCAGAAGAGATCACTTTCTGCGATCCTGTTGAAGTCTCCAAGCTGTATTTTTGCATATAATTAAAATATATATTCAATATATTTTTAGTATTTATTTTTTCTTTGTATGATGCTTTTACGTTGCACGGAACCAGTGGTTATTCAGCAACGGGACCAACGGCTTTACTTGACTTCCGAACCACGTCGAGAGTGAACTTCTATCACCAGAAATACACATCTCTAACCTCTCAGTTTAATGCCCGAGAATCGAACTCGCGGCCACCGAGGTGGTATTTTTACTATTGATAATACCGAAGAAATACCAAACAGAAACAGAAATCGTCGAAATATGTCACCATAGACAAATACTAGTCTAAAACCAGAGAAACTAAGATATTCCAGCATAGATCACGTTCTGCGATCCTGTTGTAGTCTCCAAGATGTATTACTGCATACAATTAATTTATTATTGATAATACCGAGGAAATGCCAAACAGAAACTGAAATGGTCGAAATATGTCACTATAGAAAAATACCAGACTCTAAAACCAGAGAAACGAAAATATTCCAGCCAAGATCACCTACTATTCTGTTGTCGTCTCTATGATGTATCTTGCATACAGATAAAATATATATTCCATATATTTTTAGTACAGATAATACCGACGAAATACCACATCTTAACATTCAATTTGACATCAGAAATACCAGATTAACACCATGAATATAATTCAGTTACCTAGCAGTCTCGCTAATGATGAGAAACGAATTATCAGGAAAAATGGAGAAAATTCTTTATAAGATCAATTCGGTTAATTCTGCCATTCTTTTCGATAAGAAATGTATCCGAGAAGATCTGCTCCCTGCTTGTAATAATAATAATAATATGCTGGAAGGTGATCTTCATTGATACAGGTTTTATTGAAAATAATGGCTGTTTCAGCCATGTTTATTTTGTATAGAAGTTTCTCTGTTCTTATTCCTGACTTTTCTTCTGTACTCAAATTGGCTATTAAAACGCCAAATAGGGGATTCATGTCAAAAATGTGGTATTTGTAAAACTGAGTAGATTATATTATTTAATTTAACAAATAGCACGTTTTTTGACATGAATCCCCCATTTGGCGTTTTAATAGCCAATTTGAGTACAGAAGAAAAGTCAGGAATAAGAAGAATAGAGAAATTTCTATACAAAATAAACTCGGCTGAAATAGCCACTATTTCTAATAATAATAAAATAATAATAATAATAATAATAATAATAATAATAATAATAATAATGATAATAATAATAATGATAGGGGAAATGGTGTAACCAGGATTAACAACCAGCACAGTAACCTGAAGCAGTCCAAGGTCACATGTTAATGAGAATCTTTATTATGAGCGACCAGGTAGGGACCATGCAAGGTTCAGACACGGGACAGAAAGAAAGTAGAGATATATATAGGATAGTCATCGCCTCTTCTCTCGTCACAGTCGTTCTTTTGTCCTCCAACACAATGAGGGTTCTTCTGGTAAGACTTCCTCCTGCGTTCTTCAGTGGATTTAGTGAGGGGATGTCTAGAATACATTTGCAAAAAAAGTAAAATCTCTGATTCACTAATTGAATTAGAAATATATACATACATATATATATAAATATATACATATATATATATATATATATATATATATATATATATATATATATATATATATATATATATATATATATATATATATATATATATATATATATATATATACGTATATATATAAAACAAATACATATGTGTGTGTGTGTGTGTATATACTTATGTATATATAACAAAGAAATATAGTGAACCCAAAAATACATAAAAAGTCAAAAACAATGTAAGATTCACCATCCCATCTTCGATCATCATTTCCATGAGCTCAAATGAACACAGCAGATCGATAGGTTTTGTTCACAGTCGCCATAAATGGTTGATCATTTTCAAGAATCAGGTTTAAATAATGTGTTCATTTCTAATACAGATATAAATCTGTAGGCAAGTTTATCTCTAGGCTAATATAAATCAGTTAATTGCGTGGATAAGAATCCTAAGCAATTCTTACAGCCCACTTACGATGCATATTGCCAACACTGCTATTTCCTGTGAATACGTACTTTTCCCCAGTCTGTGAATCAATGTTATTTCGTAACGTTTTTCTAAATATTTTCTATTTAATAATATTCATTTTGCTTGCTGTTTGATTAACAAATCTTTAACCACTTAACAGGCAGCGTTTGCTTCCATACTAGCAGCAGCGGAATGCAACATCCTTCAGACACTCAGCCCACCTAAAAAGGAATTCACTCCAAGGAGCCATCACAGTCATCAGGGATACAGCTACCTCCCACCACCAGTTCCTACTGTCTGTGCGGACGGCCAAGTACTGCATGTCGATGGCCGCTGCGTCACTCCCGTAATCACCCGCTCTGTCTACCTCTTCAACGTCCCACAGATCCCTCGAAGACCTACTCCACTCCCTTACATTCCCCCGCCCAAGGTCGACCACAACATCCTTTTCGTCCGCTTACCAGAGGCTCTCAAGGCCCCAGATCCCATCGTGGTTCCTCCTCCCCAGCAGAAGAACATCGTCTACGTCCTCAGGAAGAATACCCAACATGAAGGACCCAGGGTTATTGAGGTTCCAGCGCCTCCAAAGACTAACCCTGACATCTATTTCGTCGGTTACCAGCAAGGGGAGAATCCCATCCTCCCAACAGGCGGAGACCTGGAGAATGCGCTTGCCCATAATGTCCAAGAAGTTTATGGCCAGGTGGTGGACACCGGGTCATCACCAGGTCATGCTGGAAATATTGGATCACCCAGTCACCCTGACCAAGGTTCGCCTAGTCTTGTGGACAGTGGTTCGAATCTTCCAGTCGCAGGGTTTGGATCGCATCATCACGGGGACTCTGGTTCACATGTACAGAATGGTTCTGGGAGTGTTCACACTGGACATAATAATCATGACGAGAATGAGCTTTCTGGCAACAGCCCTTCAAATCAGGGAATCTCTGTCCCTCCATTCAACTATTACATTCCTCCAATCCAATTCACCCGATAGTAGCATTCTGTGACTTTCTAGGCAAACGTCAAATGAATAAGGAAATGCTTTGCAGATTCTGCAAGTTATAATGTGACTTTGGTCACCAATTTATTATTATTATTATTATTATTATTATTTATTATTATTATTATTATTATTATTATTATTATTATTATTATTATTATTATTATTTTCGGAGAAGACGCTCACTGAGTAAAATTTCAATAGCATTGAATGCCATTATTTTAACGATATTATTATTATTATTATTATTATTATTATTATTATTATTATTATTATTATTATTATTATTATTATTATTATTATTATTATTATTATTATTATTATTATTATTATTATTCTAAAATCTAAATGGAGTTTCTATTTCTAGAATCTTTTGCAAAAAATGAAAATAAAAATCAGTTATTTATTGCTACCTCAATAATAAAACTATTTTGATGGTGCCGGCATAACAAGGAATATGCTTGTTCGCTTATAAATATTCTCCCTTTGCAATATAATTTATAAATGAAATATTTAAATAACTATGAAGGTCTAAAATACTATTATACGAGTGATTAACGATATGAAAATAAAAACATGCTAAATCGTATATTGTGTTCGCTTAACCTTAACCTTTTTCTTCTTCAGTCTGTCTTCAATTCAATCAAGTTCCCATGCATTTACTTCCACTGGATATTAATTTATTTTCATTCACTTTACGTCAGTTCTGCCACTTCTCTTGTCTCTTGTCACTTCATATTTCATCACTATAATTCTTTCTTTACGTCTTTGTCTCGCTCTTTTCGAATCTAGCCCACTAACAGCAAACTCCCTGAACCGTCAGTTACCTGTGTCTAAAACGAAGATCACTTAAAACCAGGTGATGGCTGTAATTAAAGCAATCAAATAAAAATCCGTGAAAACTATAGAACCGTAAGTTTCAGGGTTGGAAAATTATTAAATCAAACTGATTTAATCAAGTGATTAAATCATTGATTTTTTCATTTAAAAAATCACGATTCTTTTTTATCTTTTTTCATTTTTGTAATTTGGCAAACAGATTGAAAAATATGGGTTGGAGGTTAATAAACTCTTAAGAATAACTGTGCTCCATCTTTTATTGATATAAAAAACATTGCAAGTACATACTTTAGGCCAGAACTGGAGACCTACAATATAAATCAATAATAATTCTGTCATAAAAAACATTTAGAAGAAAAAAAGGGTTGAAAGAACACCCAACATATAAAAAAACAAAACAAAAAAATCAAATAAATAAAAAATCAAAGAAACCACTGATTTTTTTTTTATTTAAAAAATATTAAAAAATTCCCCAACCCTGGTAAGTTCACCGAAAAACGAAGTTTTAGAACTTTTGTGAAATCTCATATTTACGAAATCGTTTTCAAATACGTTGCATTTTACAGTCACGTATGTGGGCCACGAAAAAATTGAAAAGAGTGACTTTTACAGTTTGTGAATGAAAGGAAAAGTTATAAATCAATATACGTGTGTGATTATAATAACTACAATGCCCTCTTGACTTCTAGAATTGTGATTATTATAATTACATACGTTGTTAAAAAATATCCACAATTATACATTAAAAATATATTTCTATGTAAAAATATATAACAAAGACTTTCGAACACCTGAACGGTATATATGCTTAAGCATATATCAATAAAAATTTAGTTCAGAAAAAATTAATGTGTTTCTCTTGAAATAGATATGGACTAATTAACTTGTGTCGGATAGTAGAGTTCTATTAAAAACATATACCTTTCTTAACAAAAAGAATAAAGGGTTAAAGGTCTTTGGAGTATTTTCAAAAACACAGTGACCCCAATTTTGACTGAATTGCAGACGTTGGTTTCATACTATTTGACTTTTTTTTTTTTTTTTCTTTAGTTTCCTTCAAAACCTTCAGAGAATTTCACTTCCGATAACTCTGGGAGTAAGCCACCAAACTACTTTGTTGTTGTTATTGCTCGGGGTAGGAAAGCCCTGGGGCAGAATCGGAAATGGTCTGAAAAAGGTGTTTTGCTTTGAGTTAAAGATACAGGAATTTTAGGATAGGATATTTATGATTTATCTATTAGAATGAAAATGTAGAAAATTAATACTGTGAATGTTAAACTGTACAGAAAAATAATTTCTAATAAAATACAGTGTTTTTATTTTTATTTTCGTTGGTGAAACTACGCTCTATTTGATTTTAGCAAGTGCCTCGAGTAAGCTGGAGGTCGGATCACGCCTTGTTTCACTTTGCCTTAGAAAACACGAATAGTTCCTAGACAGTGACCCCCCCCCCCCCCACAAAAAAAAGGGGGTTTCAACCCGGTACGTGTCCACCTTTGCGGCGTGTTCAGTACCAGTCCCTCGGGGATAACCGTAAAAACATAAACAAAAGACTGTCAATATCATCTAGATTATGACCCCCTATAAATATTAATCCCTTCGGGGCCACTACGTAGGAAAGAACCGAAATCACTAAGGCTTAGAGGTCTATTCCTTCCTCACAACACATTTTTGGATGAATGAACTTTGAACAATTCTTTTTTTTTTTTTTTTTTTTTTTGCTATGCTAAACGGATTGGTTCGACTCTCTTGGATAAGTAAATCAAAACATGATGATTATTATTATTGGGAAGCAAATCCACAGTTAGGCATGGTTACATATATGTCTAAATTCCAGACTGCAGGCAGTTCTTGGGAAGCTGTTCGATTCCCCTTTTCAAACAGGTTCCCAAAAGCTCTGTAGAGATTTAGTTATAATCATGTTTGTACCCAAACATAACTGTGGATTTGTTTCTCTATTTCAAGACTCATGCTACTCTGGGTAATTTTCAATTATTATTATTATTATTATTATTATTATTATTATTATTATTATTATTATTATTATTATTATTATTATTATAATGGCCGTTGTTATTCTAGATCATGTTCAGTATCATACCTCTGTTGAATAAGGCCCAGGTACCTTCAACAAACTTCATTTAAATGTACTTGATGTCTACTCACATAGCAAAAGATTGTACATGTATTTCTTATGTAGATCAACTAAGATAATTTTCAAATGAGTGGAAATTAAGTGATGATTTGCAGGTTTGAAGAGAAAACATGTTAGGTCATTGTAGGTCATTCCCAGTCATTCCAAGGTCACTTGAAACGAGTTAAATTATATTCAGCATATTCTGATGTTAACAAATTCTATGTGTTTACTTCAATATGATCTCTGTTATTAACCTTAGGGTTATATATTGAATATATTTTCATATTTTCTATAAATTTTTACCGATACACCATTGTGGATTTCTTCACCATTTCAGAGAAACTATTATGAGATAATTAATAATAATAATAATAATAATAATAATAATAATAATAATAATAATAATAATAATAATAATAATAATAATAATAATAATAATAATAATAATGTTACCATACAGGGAGAAATCAGATACTTTTATGGGAGACAGAAACACTGTGAAAGTGAAGGTGTGTGTGTGGTGTGAGAGAGAGAGAGAGAGAGAGAGAGAGAGAGAGAGAGAGAGGAAGGTATTCTCTCCGAGAAGAAATATATCTGTTATTCAGACGAAAGTGGGTTTGTACGTGGTAGATGAAGGGATGACAGACATTTGTTTTCTTTATATAATCTATATCTATATATATATCTATATATATAGGATATATACTATATATAATATATATTTACAACTACGCCATTGTGGATTCCTTCACCATTATTATTATTATTATTATTATTATTATTATTAGGGAAAAACTCTCTATCACGAGAGTATATATAAAGTTCTAAAGGGTCCACAATAATACAAAGTGTAAAAAGTCCGTGTATAATTTTGAAGACTTTAAAGAAAGCTTTCGAACCCTTCCCTGGGTTCATCTTCAGACCAAATGAACAAAAAGTTACGACAAGTACAGAGGCAAATTTGAAAAACAAGAGTCGTTGAAGATCGTTGACAACGGTCGTTAGCTCGTTAATGGGCCTGGTGAAGAAAGAGGGTAGTTAACAACAACTAGGTGATACCCTCTCCCCTATCAATCCTTCTGGCTGCAATCCTGTTGGATCTTCGTACAGGTTGCAACATTACATGAAGTCCTTCATCCAAGGGCGTAGATTGGGCACCGTTATCAGACTCCCCCGGGGCAGCGGTTACCTGGACTGGAAGAGGCAAGGCAGAGGCAGCATCAGGAGAGGGAAAAACAGAGCCTGTCCTACAGTTAAAATCTTTTAAAAACATACTAGTAATATAAAGATTAACAAATGGGTCTTCGTTGACAAAAGACTTGTTTCCTTTGAATGATTCTCCCAAACTTATAGCAGCTCCCTCGACTAGTCGTCTGACATTTACATTGTTACTTTTAAAGATAATTTTAGCCTCGTTCCAGTTGGGTCTATGATCATTCCTGAATGCATGTGCTACTATTGCGCTGTTTCGTGATTGTAGTTCATAGGCTCGCTTATGTACACCCAAACGTATATCTAGTCCCCGTACACTTTCACCAAAATATTTACTATTGCAATCCATACACGGTAGTTCGTAAACGCCTGGGACTATGGGATTTTTATCATTGTTATTGTTTCTTACGAGGGAACGTCTTATTGTATTTTCATATTTGAACACAATTTTAGTTTCCTTCTGACTTTTGTTGATATGTCCACTTATATTCTTTACTTCTGGATTAAAGGGAAGGGACAAATATCTTTTTGGTTTTTCCTTAGTATTATGCTATTTGCTATTTCTACTAGTTTCTTTAGCTTTTCATCGGTACCTTTAAAAATGATAAAAATGTCATTTTACCATCAATTAAGTTCACAACAGAAGTAGAAGTGGATTCTAAATTACTGTTTTTAGATGTTTTAGTGTACAGGGACTGTAATAGCCAGAGGTACAAATTTTCAGTTTACCGGAAATCTACCAATTCCGAGAGTTATGTCCACTTTTATTCTTTTCACTCAAACGAAATAAAAAGTAACGTTATTATGAATTTTGCTTTACGCGCATTCAGATTTGCGACTCCGAATATATAGACGGTGGACTTAAAAACATCACGGCTACTTCTAGAAGTCTCAAATATCCCCCTCACTTCATTGATAAAGCAATTTCGCGAGCGAGGAAGTCGTTCTATGGACTGAGAGATAATACTAAGGAAAAACCAAAAAGATATTTGTCCCTTCCCTTTAATCCAGAAGTAAAGAATATAAGTGGACATATCAACAAAAGTCAGAAGGAAACTAAAATTGTGTTCAAATATGAAAATACAATAAGACGTTCCCTCGTAAGAAACAATAACAATGATAAAAATCCCATAGTCCCAGGCGTTTACGAACTACCGTGTATGGATTGCAATAGTAAATATTTTGGTGAAAGTGTACGGGGACTTGATATACGTTTGGGTGAACATAAGCGAGCCTATGAACTACAATCACGAAACAGCGCAATAGTAGCACATGCATTCAGGAATGATCATAGACCCAACTGGAACGAGGCTAAAATTATCTTTAAAAGTAACAATGTAAATGTCAGACGACTAGTCGAGGGAGCTGCTATAAGTTTGGGAGAATCATTCAAAGGAAACAAGTCTTTTGTCAACGAAGACCCATTTGTTAATCTTTATATTACTAGTATGTTTTTAAAAGATTTTAACTGTAGGACAGGCTCTGTTTTTCCCTCTCCTGATGCTGCCTCTGCCTTGCCTCTTCCAGTCCAGGTAACCGCTGCCCCGGGGGAGTCTGATAACGGTGCCCAATCTACGCCCTTGGATGAAGGACTTCATGTAATGTTGCAACCTGTACGAAGATCCAACAGGATTGCAGCCAGAAGGATTGATAGGGGAGAGGGTATCACCTAGTTGTTGTTAACTACCCTCTTTCTTCACCAGGCCCATTAACGAGCTAACGACCGTTGTCAACGATCTTCAACGACTCTTGTTTTTCAAATTTGCCTCTGTACTTGTCGTAACTTTTTGTTCATTTGGACTGAAGATGAACCCAGGGAAGGGTTCGAAAGCTTTCTTTAAAGTCTTCAAAATTATACACGGACTTTTTACCCTTTGTATTATTGTGGACCCTTTAGAACATTATTACTATTATTATTATTATTTTGTTAAAGATGATGGCAGCATCAGTGGAATTGATTTTATATATGGTCTTTTCAATTCTTCTTATTATTCTCTTCTCATCAGGGCTGATATTTGCTAATAGCTGGCCGATGTTCATATCTCGGAGAAAGAAATGTTTTCTAAAAATAATAATTTATTGATATGATAACAAAAGTGGTTAACAAATCTTAGTCTAAGGTTTGTTAACCACTTTTGTTATCATATCAATAAATTATTATTTTTTAGAAAACATTTCTTTCACCGAGATATGAACATCGGCCAGCTATTAGCAAATATCAGCCCTGATGAGAAGAGAATAATAAGAAGAATTGAAAAGACCATATATAAAATCAATTCCACTGATGCTGCCATCATCTTAACAAAACATGTTTGAGAGAGGGTCTCCTACCTTCATATATTATTATTATTATTATTATTATTATTATTATTATTATTATTATTATTATTATTATTATTATTATTATTATTATTATTATTATTATTATTATTATTATTATTATTATTATTATTATTATTATTATTATTATTATTAAGAAGACAAACCCCATCTTTATATGGAACAGCCTATAGAGGCCACTGACTTAAAGTTCAAGCTTCCAAAGAATATATACGATCAAGGAAATCCACTAAGTTACCTGACCGCTTCTGAACTTGAATTGATTCTACGTAGTTAACCAGGTGACCTTTGGCAGCCTAGATCTAAGCCGAGGTAGTTTTCGTTGTTACTTCATATTGAATAACTGTTGTTCTATTTGAAGTTCTTCATCCTTCACTTGGGATATTTTCCATTCAACTGAGGTCGTCATTCATTGTACGTATTCGTAAGTTCACAATTCTACAGTCATGGAGTCTATGCACCGACAACTATTGATCTGTACACCAATAACTACTGAGCTATACACCTATATCTATAGCTTTATACACTAATCACTATCGATCTATAAGTCATTAACCATAGCTTTATACACCAATCACTATCAATCTAAAAATCATTAACTGCAGCTTTATACAACAAAAACTATCGATCTATACTCAATAAGATCTATATACCAATAACTATCGATCTATACACCTGTAACTATAGCTTTATACACCTGTAACTATAGCTTTATACACCAATAACTATCGATCTATAAATCAATAACTGCAGCTCTATACGCCAATAACAAGCATCATTTGTAATAATAAATATTGATCTAAACACCTATAACTATCGATCTTAACAACCATAGCTATCGATCTATACACAAATAACTATCGAGCTAAATACCTATATGTATAGCTCTATAAACCCATAACTATCGATATTTGCACCATTAAATATAGATCTAAACACAAATACCTATCGATCTATACACCAATAACTATCGACTTAAATACACAGAACAAAAATATCCAACTTAAGGATAAGAGATAGACTAAATAAATTAGCATTGACACTATAAACTACCTGTATATTGACTTATTTCTAATTTTTTTTACTCATTTTATTTTTTAATTTGATTTGTTTTTCTCTTCTAATAAGTGATTTCTTCTGTCTTTTCTGTCTTCCTTTCCAACTATCTTCTATCACTTCTTTCCTATGACCACCAGATTCTTTGGAAGTTTCGATGTCAAGACAATAATAATAATAATAATAATAATAATAATAATAATAACAAATTCAACGGAAATACCGTAACAAGGGAGGTATCATCGGTAACCAGACGAAAGCCGCGTCCAGACCAAGGTTACATAACAATGCAATTCGCTGCTATTAATAATCACGTAACGTTTTCGTATCTAGATGGGAAAGGCTTTAGAAAGCACGAGTGTGTGTGTATATATATGTGTGTGTAATACGTTTGTATACGTCCAATTGTCATCTGTCACAGTTCAGGATAGGTCACAACATGAGGGTTCTTGTGGTAAGGCGCGTCTGCTGTTTACTGTCTCTGCTGATTGATTGAGCGAGTGTTGTGTCTCTCTCGCTACTATCTCAAGTGCTTATAAATTGGCGACTATTTTCATCGTATGGGATTATAAGTGATAATTGCATCCAACCTCACATGGATTCGAACCCATCGCTAATGCTTGGGGATGGCACATGGGTGATTATTGACTTGATACACTCAGCCACTGAGGTGTACTAAATTAAATGTCCTTCACTTGTCAGGACAAAAAGACTTGAGTTCGTATCCTGGACATAACAGGTGCACTCGTCACATGTGATTCCTTTTGTGTGTAATTCCCAAAGTATAGTTAATTACGTAGTAATTCATTTGTGGCTGTATATTTGGAAGTGCATAAATGTCGTGTTGAGATAGCGACAGAATATCATATTATTGACGGGCACACACACACACACACACACACACACACACACATATATATATATATATATATATATATATATAACTATATATATATATACAAACACATTTAACCAGCCTTATAGGACAGCTCAGCTTATTTATTTACCTTTACAATTGCATAAAACATGAATGTTTAATGAAAAGAACTGTCAATATTTAAGTTTATGTAAATACACACATCCACATTCAAGGGTATGTCTGTTTCTTTGGCTGCATAGTTTGCACACACACGCACACAAATATATATATAAGTATACATATATAAGTTTGTGTGCGTATATATATGTACGTCTGTATCATATATACATGTGCAAATACATAGTTCATAAATGAACTACTAACAAATACTTATTTTAAATACTGAATATCATTTCCTATTCATCCACTACACAGGCAGCATTTGCTTCCATACTAGCAGCAGCGGAATGCAGCCTCCTTCAGACACTCAGCCCACCTAAAAAGGAATTCACCCCAAATAGCCATCACAGTCATCAGGGATACAGCTACCTCCCACCACCAGCTTCTACTGTCTGTGCCAACGGCCAAGTACTGCATGTCGATGGCCGCTGCGTCACTCCCGTAATCACCCGCTCTGTCTACCTCTTCAACGTCCCACAGCTCCCTCGAAGACCTACTCCCCTCCCCTACATTCCTCCGCCCAAGGTCGACCACAACATCCTTTTCGTCCGCTTACCGGAGGCTCTCAGGGCCCCAGATCCCATCGTGGTTCCTCCTCCCCAGCAGAAGAACATTGTCTACGTCCTCAGGAAGAAGACTCAAGATGAAGGACCCAGGGTCATTGAAGTTCCAGCGCCTCCTAAGACTAAGCCTGATGTGTATTTTGTTGGTTACGATCAAGGAGAAAACCCCATTCTTCCCACAGGTGAAGAATTGGAGAGTATTCTTACCCATAATGTCCAGGAAGTATATGGCCAGGTGGTGGACACTGGGTCATCAGGTCAGAATGTAGACACTGGATCCCACAGCAACTTCGTCACTGGGTCTCTTGGACAAGTGGACACTGGATCCCACAGCAACTTCGACATTGGGTCTCTGGGACAAGTGGACACTGGACCTACTAGCAACATTAACATAGGGTCTGGTCAAGTGGGCATTGGATCTCAAAGCAACTTCAACACTGGATCTAGCAGCCATCTGACATTGGGTCTCTTGGACAAGCAGGAACTGGATCTCACAGCAATTTGAACTTTGGGTCACTTGGTCAAGTGGACACTGGATCTAGCAGCCATCTTGACATTGGGTCTCTTGGACAAGTTGACACTGGATCTCACAGCAATTTGAACTTTGGGTCACTTGGTCAAGTGGACACTGGATCTAGCAGCCATCTTGACATTGGGTCTCTTGGACAAGCAGGCACTGGATCTTACAGCCACTTTGACATTGGGTCTCTTGGTCATGTGGACACTGGATCTAGCAGCCACTTGGACATTGGGTCACTTGGCCAAGTGGACACTGGATCTAGCAGCCACGTTGCCACTGGATCACTTGGCCAAGTGGACTTTGGATCACTCTTCACGGACCAAGACAACAAGCCAAGCAGTCTTTTCGTAAACAGTGGGTCACATGGTCGTCCAAATTTTAGTTACTATTCCCACCTCATAAATAATCACTGTAAAAGAACCTAGATATAATACTTTCATATTCTAGTCGCCCTACTTATAGTGAAAATAATATTATACGACATGCAACGATATGAATATGAACTTGTTCCCAATAAAGAACCAATATGGAACTCATGAGTTTATTTTTTCCTGCAACTTATGCCTTACTAGTTTTTCGAAATACTTGGTCACCAGCAGATTTTCTACATTGCAGGGAGCAAGTCTGGTTATTGAATTGGAAGTTTCATTGTAGTCGATTCTTGTAAAATTCTTGCATTAGGAAAGCCAAGAAGTTTTTTTTTTTTTTTTTTGTGGGGTGAGGAGGAGCCTTCATAGAAAGACTTTCAAATATTTTTACAATATTACACACACACACACACATATGTACATATTTCGATATATAGATATATATATATATATTAATATATATATATATATATATATATATATATATATATATATAGATATATGCCATATCCATATCCATATATATATATATATATATATATATATATATATGTATATATATATATAATATCTATATATATATATATATATATATATATATATATCGGGCATTGTTGCTTGGTGGTTCTGTTAACATTCCATTAGCTGGAGTGCCAGAGTTCGATTCCTTAGCGGGACAGAGCTCGTTTGGTCCTGCTGTTTTACCTATGTAGATTATTTTCGTAGAGGAATTTTTTTCCCGTAAGCTCAGCTTCATTATTTTCTTCAAAATGCAGAGTTATAAAGAATCATTTCTTCCTTAAGAATGATTTTCCTCATGGGCTGAATGTAAGTGAAGTCAGTAATGGGTGGTGTTGGGAAATATTACTGCAGTCAGTAGCCGATATATATATATATATATATAATAATATATATATATATATATATATATAATATATATATATATATATATATTTGCACGATGCAAAACGTACTGGCAAGAGAGTTCCCTGGACATGATTGGCTAATGGTGCAGTCACTACCATCGACGATGATTGGTTGTTTTTTTCATCCCAATTATTATATGAATAAAAGTATGAGTACTATAATATATCCCCGTTTTCTAAGACTTGTTTACTGTATATAAAGCATATAATTTAGTGCCTCATTTCTACCCATTGTCCATTTTGTTGAGGGATATATTGAAAAAACAAATCTTAAAATGCTGTTCCAAGAATATTAAAGATTATGAAAAGGAGCGTAATGTATGGAAGTATTATTGACCCAGTTAATTCCACTTTTGAAATGAAATTACTTCAAATTAAAATATAATATAAACTTTTTTATATAATATTGTGAGAGCACTGCAACAATTTTTAAGAATCTAAAGCCAACTACTTGTTGTACACTATAAAAAGTCGATTCATTTAAGGTAGATTCTTGCACCTACGAGATGTTTGTTTGGCGGCCTCTGATTGGCTGGTAGCGGGAGGCAGACTGCTCGCTCAGTGGGTCATATTTTCGTTTGTAGCTTAGAAAACTAGCAATATGTTTACATTTCTTCATTTATCTCACGTTTTACAAAAGATAGGAAAGTTTTGGTCATACCTAAGGATTCGGTATTAAATGTACAATTAAATAATCTTTTCCTGAAATCAATAAGTTAAAATACAAAGGAATTACAACGAGTAGAAGTGAAGGGAGAAACATTTCATTCTTTATACCTGTTTTTATTCATCATCGGATTTTGCATAATTCATGAGATCAAGATAAAATAAAATCTTGTGTTATTAAACAATAAAATCACCCTGAATACGCTGGTACTTTCAGATTTTAGATGCGTGTAATATGTAAAGAGAAAATGAAGAATATGTCTTATTATGTTGCACTCGTGCTTGACTCGGTTTGACAGTAGTGCCGAGACACATCGTTAGGTCTGGTCCTCTCAGCTAGAGCCGTTGGCGTGTTGGCAGTTGCCAATTGGCGATATGAGAAGTTTGCAGTTTCGAGACTGTATTCACCGAATTATTATGTCATTACATTTTCTATAAATAAATGCATAGAATTCCCCATTATGTCTTTCGAACATTTTTACTCAAATATCATATATGTCCGTATTTCTGGACATATCTGATAAAAAAAGTAAATAATCAGATGGATGCATCTGGTATCGTTAAGAGGTGTAGGCTGGCCGCGGGCGGGGAAATTCAGTCAGGAATGAATTTGAAATCTACGGACCTACTTCGCACTCTTCAGCTCATCCTTAGTTTAATGAGGTGGTTTCAACATATTGCTTCTAATTTTCTTATATGAATATATTTTCAAACGAAAGAGATATCGAGACTTAATTGAGTGATATAAAAATAATAATCTCAGTGGAGCAATAAACAGCAACGAACTAAGCAAGATTTCTTTTTCTTTTCAAGCAGAGGTCTCGAGTGACAGCACCATTCGTCGCACCGTTTCCAGATTTCGCAAGTCAAGTTCGCAACATTATAATGAATGTTCATCGTTACTTTTCAGCTCACAGTGGGGACAGACTCAAGAAATGAAGTATTTGAGAAGACCGCCAAAGCTACAGGAGTGCAACCAACACAGTGAAAAAATCAAGCGACAGTCATCTGAGTGTGGCAACGTCCCCTTCGCTTCACCTGTATATCCCAGGAAGAGGATCCGAGTGAAGGACAAGGTGGATAGTTTTGAAAATGAGTGTATTCGGAAGGAGATTTTGTCTTTTTACGAGAGAGGAGAGCTCCCAACGTTAGATGCCCTACTGGAAAAAGTGAAAGAAGACCCGGTAAAGTTTAATGGTGGAAGAACAACGTTATGGAAAATTGTGAGAGGGCTTCGATTCAGGTACAAAAAAGTGACGAGTGGAAGAGCAATTTTAATGGAACGTGATGATATAGTGGCAGCGAGAACTGAATACCTACGGTTAATTGAAAAGAATAGGAATTGTAGTCCAACTGAACGTAAACCTGAAGTATCCTGATGAAACTCGGATAAACCAAAAATGCCAATGTGTACGTCAGGTGGACAACGGGTGAAGGAGAAATAGGACCCAAACTTAAGACTGGAAGGGGTCAAGATTTATTGTGGTGCACGCGGGGAGTGAGAAGGGGTTTGTTCAAAGATGCGCTATTGGTTGTTTAGGTCAAAAAATGGTGCCAAAGGGGACTACCATGATTCCATGGACCATGAAAGGTTTTTAAAGTGGTTTGTAAGGAACAACTATTGCCTAATATAGAAGATAGATCTCTAATCATAATGGACAATGCTCCCTACCATAGCAAAATAGAAAATAAAGTGCCAACAACCAGCAACAGAAAAAGTGAAGTCATAGAGTGGCTTTCTTCTAATAACGTCACCCACGACCCATCAGCAACAAAGCCAAAAATTGCTGCCAGATTGCCAAGTGTCACAAAGAAAAACAGAGGTATGTGATAGATGAGATAGCCCGTGCAAATGGTCATGATGTGCTCAGACTGCCACCATATTATTGTCAGTTTAACCCCATAGAACTTATATGGGCTCAAATAAAGGGGGATATCAGAAAAATAACTCTAATGCAAATCAATCTTTGAAAAACTGTTGAGCAGCTTACGAGACTGCGATAGACAAAGTTACAACAGAACACTGGAAGAAAATGTTTTCACCACGTTAAAAAGAATTAGAAGATGATTAGAGGAGGAAAGATGTTGCTAGAGAGCATATGTTTGAAAGTTTTGTTATTGACATTGGAGATGACGAAACTGACAGTGATGATATTGATATTAGGGGGAGGATGACACTGACAGTGATGATATATCAATGATTTTCCATTATTATTATTTTTTTTTAAGTTGAAGACCTAACAGTGTTTCTATAGTTTTCCATTTTTTAGATAGGCAATTTCATAACTACAGTATATCCATATGAGTTTCCTTTTTTAATATTAATGGCATAACAATGTACATATCTGTTTATAAATTCTTTTTACTTGGTTTTAATAGAAAAGGGTATATCAATGTATCTTTATAATTTCCCATTCTTTTTGTTCAATAGGTAATGACATGACTATGTATATATACACGATTTTCCTTTATTTATTTTTAAATAATGATGACGTAAGAAAATTTGTAAAATTTTAATTTCTTTTTGTTCATATCGATAGCCTAATGACATACCAATGTAAGCCTACTGTGTAGACTTTCTGTGTATGACTCTTTTTGTAGGACATAATATCTGCATGAATTTCCATTCTTTTTGTATAAAAAGATGATATAACAGTCTTCTGATTAGTCATCATTATCCTACATGTGCTATATATATACGTATATACAATTATGCAGGCTGTGGGAAACGGTTACGGGAGCTATTCTAAACTCAGGTATGAATAAGTGATTCAAGAATAATCAATCAACTACCTCAGGAGAAAACTAAGCAAATTTTTCCTAAACATTGTTGTAGACATGTTTTCAAGTGTAACATGTATATAAAGGAGATAAACATTCTGGTGTAAGAGTAACTCAAGCAATTCTGAAAAGACAGTATATTATATTCGTTACATCGTCAACAAATTTTATGGTAAGAAATAAACATTTGTACTTTTGTTTATTTTTTTTTGAGTGAACATATGAAAACCATAAGCTTTTGATGTTATTGGCCAGAGAAACAAGTTCTGTTATTTATCAGTGAGCCTCATAAAGCATGTACATTTCTCACTTAGACTAAATTGAAGCCAACACCCAGATGCTTCCATCTGATTATTTACTTTTCTTTTTATCAGATATGTCCAGAAATACGGATATATATAATATTTTAATAAAAAAAATGTTCGAAAGTCATAATGGAAATTCTATGCATTTATTTATAGAAAATGTAATGACATAATAATTCGATAAATACATAGTCTCGAAACTGCAAACTTCTCATATCGCCAATTGGCAACTGCCAACAGCTCTATCTGAGAGGACAAGCCCCACGATATCTTGCGTCTCTCGGCAGTCGGCACTACTGTCAAACCGAGTCAAGCACGAATGCAACATAATAAGACATATTCTTCATTTTCTCTTTACATATTACACGCATTTAAAATCTGAAAGCACCAGCGTATTCAGGGTGATTTTTATTATTGTTATAAAACACAAGATTTCATTTTATCTTGATCTCGTGAATTATGCAAAATCCGATGATGAATAAAAACAGGTATAAAGAATGAAATGTTTCTCCCTTCACTTCTACTCGTTGTAATTCCTTTGTATTTTAACTTATTGATTTCAGGAAAAGATTATTTAATTGTACATTTAATACCGAATCCTTAGGTATGACCAAAACTTTCCTATCTTTTGTAAAACCGTGAAATAAATGAAGAAATGTAAACATATTGCTAGTTTTCTAAGCTACAAACGAAATATGACCCACTGAGCGAGCAGTCTGCCTCCCGCTACCAGCCAATCAGAGGCCGCCAAACAAACGTCTCGTAGGTGCAAGAATCTACCTTAAATGAATCGACTTTTTTTTTTTTTTTATAGATTGTTTACACTTTCGCTTCCCAAAATGTATTTGAATTCTATAATGCACTGAAACTCAATAGAAAAATTAAACAAAATAAAAAAACTCTTGGGATCAATTCATGACATACATCCGAGACGTATAAGACATATGGTAAACATTATGTTGAACATTCCTTAGATTTTCTTCATGGCATCATCTACAAATAAGCTTAAATACTACTAATGTCGCCAGTCTGCTGACCTTTACCAGCACCGTTGCGTCATAAAGAGTTAAACTAGTAATTAAGACTTTGATAAAGAACACAATCTAGCAATATGACTCTTGCTAAGGAACGTAATCTAGTCGTTAGGACTTTGCCAAAGAACGTAAATTAGCAATTAGGTATTTGCTTAAGAACGTAAACTAGTAATTAGGACTTTGTTTAAGAACGTAAACTAGCAATTAGGCATTTGTGTAAGAATGCAAACTAGCAATTAGGCCTTTGCTTAAGAACGTAAACAAGAAATTATGCATTTGCTTAAGAAAGCATACTAGCAATTAGGCCTTTACTTGAGAACGTAAATTAGCAATTAATCCTTTGCTTAAGAACGTAATCCTAGTAATTAGGCCTTTGTTTAACAATTTAAACTAGCAATTGGGCCTCTGCTAAAGAACGCAAACTAGCAATTAGGAATTTGCTTAAGAACATAAACTAGCAATTAGGCCTTTGCTAAAGAATGTAAACTACCAATTACGGCTTTACTTAAGAATGTAAGCTACTAATTAATCCTTTGCTTTAGAACGTAAACTAGCAATTAGGCCTTTGCTTAGGAACGTAAAGTAGCAATTAGACCTTTGCATAAGAACGTAAACTAGCAATTAATCCTTTGCTTAAGAACGTAAAGTAGCAATTACTCCTTTGCTTAAGAACGTAAACTAGCAATTAGGCCTTTGCTAAAGAACATAAACTAGTAATTGGGCCTTTGCTTAAGAACGTAAACTGGTAATTAGGCCTTTGATTAAGAACGTAAACTAGCAATTAGGCCTCTGCTTAAGAACGTAAACTAGTAATTAGGCCCTTGTTTAACAATGTAAAATAGCAATTAGGCCTTTGCTTAAGAATGTAAACTAGCAATTAGGCCTCTGCTCAAGAATGTAAGCTAGTAATTAATCCTTTCCTTAAGAACGTAAACTAGCAATTAGACCTTTGCTAAAGAACATAAGCTAGTAATTAAGCCATTGCTTACGAACGTAACCTAGTAATTAAGCCTTTGTTTAACAATGTAAACTAGCAATTAGGCCATTACTTGAGAAAATAAACTAGCAATTAGGCCTTTGCTTAAGAACGTAAACTGCCAATTAGGGCTTTACTTATGAACATAAGCTAGTAATTAATCCTTTGCTTAAGAACGTAAACTAGCAATTAGACCTTTGCATAAGAAAGTAAACTAGCAACTAGGCCTTTGCTTAAGAACGTAAACTGGTAATTAGCCCTTTACTTAAGAATGTAAACTAGCAATTACTCCTTTGATTAAGAACGTAAACTAGCAATTAGGCCTTTACTTAAGAACGTAAACGATCAATTAGACCTTTGCTTAAGAAGGTAAACTAGCAATTAGGCCTTTACTTAAGAACGTAAACTAGCAATTAGACCTTTGCTAAAGAACTTAACTAGCAATTAGGCCTTTACTTAGGAACGTAAACTAGCAATTATTCCTTTGCTTAAGAATGTAAACTGGTAATTAGGCCTTTGCTTAAGAACGTAAACTAGCAATTATGCCTTTGCTTAAGAACGTAAACTACCAATTATGCCTTTGATTAAGAATGTGAACTATCAATTAGGCCTTTGATTAAGAATATAAACTAGCAATTGTGCCTTTGATTAATAAAGTAAACTAGCAATTAGGCCTTTGATTAAGAATGTAAACTAGCAATTATGCTTTTGCTTAAGAAAGTAAACTAGCAATTAGGCCTTTGCTTAAGAACGTAAACTTGCAATTAGCTTTACTTAAAAACGTAAACTAGCAATTATTCCTTTGCTTAAGCTTGTAAACTAGCAATTAGGCCTTTGATTAAGAACGTAAACTAGCAATTAGGCCTTTGATTAAGAACGTAAACTAGCAATTAGGCCTTTGATTAAGAATGTAAACTAGCACTTAGGCCTTTTATTAAGAACGTAAACTAGCCATTAGGCTTTGGAATTAGAATGTAAAACCTTTAGCCATTAATGGCCCTTTTAATAAAGAACCGTAAACTACCAATTAATGCCTTGATTAATAAATGTTAAACTTTACTAAATTAGCCTTTGATTATGAATGTGAACTATCAATTATGCCTTTGCTTAAGAAAGTAAACTAGATATTAGGCCTTTGCTTAAGAACGTAAACTAGCAATTAGGCCTTTACTTAAAAATGTAAACTAGCAATTAGGCCTTTGCTTAAGAATGTAAACTAGCAATTAGGCCTTTGATTAAGAACGTAAACTAGCAATTAGGCCTTTGATTAAGAACGTAAACTAGCAATTAGGCCTTTGATTAAGAATGTGAACTATCAATTAGGCCTTTGATTAAGAACGTAAACTAGCAATTATGCCTTTGATTAAGAACGTAAACTAGCAATTAGGCCTTTGATTAAGAATGTAAACTAGCAATTATGCCTTTGCTTAAGAAAGGAAACTAGCAATTAGCCATTTACTTAAAAATGGTAAACTAGCATTAAGGCTTTGCTTACAGATGTAAACTAGCATTAGGCTTTGATTAAGAACGTAAACTAGCAATTTAGCCTTGATTAAGAACGTAAACTACAATTAGGCCTTGATTTAAGAAGTTAACTATCATTGGCTTTTGATTTAAGAACGTAAACTAGCATTATGACTTTTGATTAAGAACGTAAACTAGCAATTAGGCCTTTGATTAAGAATGTAAACTAGCAATTATGCCTTTGCTTAAGAAAGGAAACTAGCAATTAGGCCTTTGATTAAGAACGTAAACTAGCAATTAGGCCTTTGATTAAGAACGTAAACTACCAATTATGCCTTTGATTAAGAATGTGAACTATCAATTAGGCCTTTGATTAAGAATGTAAACTAGCAATTATGCCTTTGATTAATAATGTAAACTAGCAATTAGGCCTTTGATTAAGAATGTAAACTAGCAATTATGCCTTTGCTTAAGAAAGTAAACTAGCAATTAGGCCTTTGATTAAGAACGTAAACTAGCAATTAGGCCTTTACTTAAGAACGTAAACTAGCAATTATTCCTTTGCTTAAGAATGTAAACTAGCAATTAGGCCTTTGATTAAGAACGTAAACTAGCAATTGGGCCTTTGATTAAGAATGTAAACTAGTAATTACTCCTTTGCTTAAGAACGTAAACTAGCAATTATGCCTTTGATTAAGAACGTAAACTAGCAATTTGGCCTTTGATTAAGAATGTAAACTAGTAATTACTCCTTTGCTTAAGAATGTAAACTAGCAATTAGGCCTTTGATTAAGAACGTAAACTAGCAATTAGGCCTTTGATTAAGAACGTAAACTAGCAATTAGGCCTTTGCTTAAGAACGTAAACTGGTAGTTAGGCCTTTGCTTAAGAACGTAAACGCAATTAGGCCTTTGCTTAAGAACGTAAACTAGTAATTACACCTTTGCTTTAGAATATAAAATAGCAATTACTCCATTGCTTAAGAACGTAAACTAGCAATTAATCCTTTGCTTAAGAACGTAAACTAGCAATTAGGCCTTTTCTCAAGAACGTAAACTAGTAATTAGGCCTTTGCTTACGAATGTAAACTAGCAATTGTGCCTTTGATTAAGAATGTAAACTAGCAATTAGGCATTTGCTTAAGAACGTAAACTGGTAATTAGCCTTTGCTTAAGAACGTAAACTAGTAATTAGGCTTTTGCTTAATAATGTAAACTGGTAATAAGGCCTTTGCTTAAGAACGTAAACTAGCAATTTATCCTTTACTTAAAAACGTAATCTAGAATTTGGCCTTTGCTTAAGAATGTAAGTTGGTAAATAGGCCCTTGCTAAAGAACTTAAACTTAGCAACTATGCAGCACAGAACGGCCTCATCATGGTAAATTTATTTCTATGCTGTTAAATCCTTTTCACGGTGAATAAAATTGCTTATTCCTTTAAAAAATACCTCCCATTTTAGTTCAGTTTCATCTCGAGAAAGAAACATAGTTATACTAATTTTCATATGACAGTAATAAACGTCTTCTGTATTGCTTACTTCTGTGATGATCTTTTTTTATATAAATATTTTCCAAATGCGTCGAATTCTGATTTATGAGAAATACTCCGAGTGTCTAAAAAAATTTACGGAATCTGTAAATTTGTCTTGCCGCACCATTGGTTTCCAAAAAACATACGACTTCGTTTATGACTCTCTCTCTCTCTCTCTCTCTCTCCTTATAACTACGACCAGGAGCAATAATCGAATGCAAAACAAAAGACTATCTCACATGGATATATGATTTTCAGCGCTGCATTATGTGTATTATTCATCTCTCTCTCTCTCTCTCTCTCTCTCTCTCTCTCTCTCTCTCTCTCTCTCTCTCTCTCTCTCTCTCTTACTAATTCCGACTAATAGGGTTATTTAAACTAAAATCGAAAATCAGGATAAACACTTAAAAAGAGTAACTGTAATGAATGGAGCAAGAGTATAAATTCAGCTCCTCCCAGTATAGGTATAACATATAAAAGTATTATTTTTTTAATCCCTCAAATCCTCAGGTAAAACTCCTTATGGATAGTCAACAGGCTAAAAAAAACATTAGGGCTCCAAAGGGATATCAGCCTGCAGAGAGGGACAAGTTATTGAAGATAATGGTAAATAAATAAACATGAGGGAACAGAAAACAAAAACCACACACCCGA
Source organism: Macrobrachium nipponense (assembly GCF_015104395.2). Classification (NCBI taxonomy): domain Eukaryota; kingdom Metazoa; phylum Arthropoda; class Malacostraca; order Decapoda; family Palaemonidae; genus Macrobrachium; species Macrobrachium nipponense. The sequence continues at coordinate 25,126,375 of NC_061100.1, read as the reverse complement.
AATTCTGCAGACGTCAGCAGAAGGTGAGAATGACTTTAGCCCTCGTTCAGACATTTGGAGATCAGAAGAATCCACAAATACATTTTAGGTAAACTACTCCTCATTTCAGTTGAAGGGAAGATAAGACTCCCAGCAAAATGAGTAGTATTGAACCTGAAGCTGCAAAACGACACACTGTTTGCAGCAGCAGCAGCAGACTGCAGTTAACAGAGACACACAAGAATAACAGAGATTAATCCATACAAAAACATTGAAAAGTACATAAGCACCACAAAAGCACAACAGCGAACTTGGGCAACAAAGAAACTTCAGTATTCCCTCTGGAGGGATAAAGATGACAAAGAAACCGTATTATTACGAAGCAAGGTCGCATTGCAAGGACTTGTTTATTATTAATGACAAGTCAGGGTCTTGACTAACAGATTTGGGTGAAAGGGTAGCAATGGCAAGTAAGTATATGAAGGTATATAAAGGTTAGTGCATCGTCTTTATGCGTCAGTTACCAATCTTATCTCAAGGGATGAAGGTCGCTGTGGTAAGCCCGATAACAACGTTCTTTTAGTGGAGATCCTTAATACTTAATAACAGGCGAATTGGAAGTTTTTTTTTTTTTCTCGAGTGGATGAACTTAATAGACATATGTAAAAATACATACAATTACTACATTCCAGATTATTCAGAGCATCGCATTTTTTCGCGTTCTAAGGATGTAACGCCCGTCATGTTTTGTTTGATAAGGAAGTTGCTTGCAAATAAATAGAATTAACATTACCATCATTCACTAATGAATAAGAGGGATAAGTAAGTACACTCCGCTTTCTCTCTCTATTTGGGAATTGACACTTCTACACAAATTCTTTTTTACGCCATACGACTTTTTTTTCCTTTTTTTTCCTTTGGAGGATGAGGTTGCCAGACTCTCACCCTTTCTGTCGACCTCGACAAACGCTGGCGGTAGCCATTCATAGCCGGGTGGGCGTGCGTGCATGTGTATGCTTGTATACATACGTGTATGCGCGTTTCATTTGTTGCAGTGGATTTGCAGACGATGGAGGAACATTTGATGTAGAGTGTCATCAGATTAATGCTAAATTTTCGTAAAATGTTTGTGTTCAGTACAATTTACATTGTCCTCTTATGTAGAATAACGATAGGAAAAAATTTAACTGTTTTTCATACATTTGTTCTGTTATTATGACAGACTACTAACAAACTGTCAGTGTCACCATTTCTTCTTAGTATCGTTAGAATACTTCATTTTATCTTTACCTTACACAGGTAGTGTTTGCTTCGCTATTTGTCGCGGGAGAATGCGGCCACCTGCAGACATACAGCTTGCCGAACAAAGAATTTACCGCGAGCAGCCATCATGGTAGTCAGGGATACAGCTACCTCCCACCACCAGCTTCTACTGTCTGCGCGGACGGCCAAGTACTCCACGTCGATGGACGCTGCGTCACTCCCATAATCACCCGCTCTGTCTACCTCTTTAACGTCCCACAGCTCCCTCGAAGACCTACTCCCCTCCCCTACATTCCCCCACCCAAGGTCGACCATAACATCCTTTTCGTCCGCTTACCGGAGGACCTAAGGGCCCCAGATCCAATCGTGGTTCCTCCTCCCCAGCAGAAGAACATCGTCTACGTCCTGAGGAAGAACACCCAAGATGAAGGACCCAGAGTCATTGAAGTTCCAGCGCCTGCGAAGACTAACCCTGACGTCTACTTCGTCGGTTACGATCAAGGAGAGAACCCCATTCTCCCAACAGGCGAAGCCCTCGAGAGTATCCTTTCCAATCAAGCTCAAGAAATCTATGGCCAGGTGGTGGACAGCGGATCATCAGGTCACATTGCAGGTGATGGATTACATAGTCACGTTGGTGCTGGGTCCCTTGGTCTAGCAGGCAGCGGTTCATCACATACCAGCCATGTTGGTATTGGGTCTCTTGGACTAGCAGGCAGTGGTTTATCACATGCTCCAAGTGGTCACGTCACGAACAGCGTTTCATCAGTGGGTAGTGTATTTCATGGTCTTGCAGGTTCTCACCACACTGTCACTGCAGCCCCAACTAGTGCCCCACACAATCAAGGAATCTTTGTCACCCCGGTAAATTATTTACCACCCAACAACTTTTCTCGGTAGTTGGACCCTCTACTTCTTCTTTCTCTAATGCTATTTTTATCTATTATTCAACTGACCAAAGTGAGAAATGATACATATAGAATAGCAAAGTTCCATGGAATAATCATAATGGACTCCTACTGACTTTTTCCAGTGGCATTTCCTCAATGTTAAGTGTCCATGGGACTTTTACAACAGGGCAATTCTATTAGCATTACCATATTTTACACAACATTTTGTATGCTAAGAAAGAGGATCAACATTTGCCTACAAAAGAGAACAAAATATTGGAAAAATGCAGTTGTGAAAATACACATCCTTCACATTTGTTATTATTCAAACATAAGTTCAGAATCGCCTACCCCAGGCAATTTGCAAGAGTACACAGTCCAAGCATGCACCTATTTCTGTTCGTAATTTTCATGATATATGTTTTCGTGTCTGGAAATAAAACTAAATATAGCAATACATAAAGCCAATGATATGTAACTTGGCACTTCTCGAAATAAAAATTGTTAAACAAGGTATGCCTTAATCTTTTAAAACTTCCTGGTCTCCGCTCTAAAAAGTAACGCTCAGAGTTACTTATGACATCTAAGAATTACACAATATGCTTCTTGGCAAACGGATAACAGTCCTTGAAGATGCTGAAGAAATTTGAAAATCGCAATGTTTGCAAATTATCATTCTCTGATGGTGCCAACAAAACTGGGGCTACAAATGAATAATAAATAAGCTAGATAGAAAATACTAAACCAGAGTAAACATAAATATGAGTGAGACAACATGAGTTATGAATGTCAAGAGGGAAGGAAAGAGGGAAGGAAAGATTGTGGAAAGGAAAATGTAGTCCAAGTGGGAAAGGCTTCTCAAATGGGATAGATATGGAGTATACTAGTCATATTCAATTGGCCATACAACATGCCAGACACCCTGTAATATCCTCTTGAATTCATTTAAATGGTAACTCAGTTGAATCTACTCGACCTTCAGTGTGATACCCCAAGTTCAAGCCATGCTCATGGAATGATATAGTCTATCACCTGAGACCCCAAAATTCTGAGTTCGTTACCTCACTTTCTTGGTACCTGTATGTAGAAAAATAAGTCTGCTGTTCATTTCGGCCTGTTTGCAGGTCAACAATTACCCTGAAACATGTCTAATTTGATGAGCTTTACAGCTTCCCTACAGGCATTTTTGCACAGGAATTAAGAAACAGCATATTTGGTTTTGGAAGTGTTCTCTAAACTAAGTAGTGAAAAGTATGGTATATCTGAATTAAATTGATTTATTCCTTGCTGAAAACATTTCTAGTAATGATTTTTCCAGATGGCAATTGGGTTTCATGCTTGCTTCATATTTATAGCTAGTGAAATAAAGGAGATATATACTGTAGAAAGATTAATGAATAAACTAACATGTCAGATACAGTCTTTCTTGCTTGGAATAAAACACTTGGTAATATATAATCTTTTCTTGATCATAACTGGGGAGAAACAAACTTGATGTACCGAATATATCAAAAATATTTATAATTTATTGAATATAGCAAACTGAAAAGTACCTTCTCTTCACAGACAGTGATACAGGACACTGAATTTTTCAAACAGAACAGCACTTAGCAGGTAAGCCTATCAGCATGAATTTTTCGTTGTTAAAAGTGGTATTCATTTGGCACATTACGTCATATACACGTTGCCATGTGCAACTGTAGGAAAGCATCATTAAAGTATGACATATATCATTTTAATAGTACACTAGTCCTCAGTGCCCTCCCCATCACTCTCAATATTTGCATTTGTTTCACATGAATGCACAACTTTGTTGTGCATTCCCTGGTGCACTGGCATGCATCAGTACAGGGTAAGTTCAAGCCCCTGTAACTCCAACGTTTAGTCATGCAGGCCGTTTTACAACCACATATAGGACTGCAAATTATACAGAAGCATACTCTAAACATGTTGTCATAGATCCTTAATACTTGATGAAACATACAATAAATATTCAGTACCTGGAGCTTTTTGGTGTTGATGATTGCTCACAGCAAACAAATTTCCAGAATCTAGCGGCAGGCGAAGTAGGAACCACCAAATATTCGGTGTGTGAGGTTCACTGAGAACTTGTAAATTACATCCTCTTCTGGTGTCAATACTCGGCAATCCAGGACCATGTCTCTGACTTTGAGAGAAAGGTACAAAACTTCTAACAAAGTCATCTGTCGCTGTTACATGCTGCTCATCACTGGCACCAGATGGATCTGGTGGAGGTTCACAAGTATGGACTCTGCGTTGTCTGAGGATGCCATTTGTACAGTGGGTTGTGTTACTACCACAGAGAGTTTGCTCACTGAGATCATTACTGTCCCAGCAGAAAGTTGTGAACACATTTGACAGGATATTACTTGGCAATAATACTCCACCTTTCTCTTTTTTTACACGTTTCTAGGCCAAAACAGATTCTAACTCAAGCAACTCATTGTAAGAAATTGTGTCCAAATCTGTGTAAAATGGTCACGACCTGGGAGCTTCCAGTCAGATTTTTATGGTAATGCATAGAGAGACATGCTTCGGTGTTTTAACTCTCCCTTTAGACACATTGTATATGAGATCCTGTCCAGCAGCCATCATTCTTCTGTGTGAATCACATTCCACCGTCTCCATTTCATCCCCACAAAATTGGTCTGGAGACATCATCCAGACAAGGAAGTTGTAAACCTGGTCTGGCAAATGAGCTTTATCTAATGTCACATCAACTGAAGAAACATCTGTTTTTCCTGCTTCTTTAGTTCACTTCTAACATGCTTTGCCACATGGTAGAGATCTGCCCTGGCAATAGGACTAGGGGCCATTTTGGTTTCATTTCCAGAATACTCAGAGTCAAAGTCAGGGCTTATGGTATCAGTAAGTCACAAACCTGCTTCAACAATTTGCCCTTTTGGAATTTCTGATAAAAACAAAATCTCTCATTCCAGGTTACCAAAATGAAAGTTGCTCTCCAAAGGTTTTAAGCAAGTGGTTCTTGAGTTTGTATGCTTTGTAATTTGGAGCTTCTTTGCCATGTGCTACTGGGTGAGTATTGAAATGTTCTAAAAGAATGACCATTGACATTATTTTGTGCCCACTAAACACATCTCTTTTGACTTCTTGTACAACTATGGTGTATGCTTCTTCATACTGATACTTTGCCTTTGGTGTTTCAGATTTTTTAAAGGTGGCCTCACACTAGGCCTTTTTTTCTCCAGCAGCGAGCCGTTGCTGCCAAAAATGGAAAACCAGGAGCTTTTAGCTCGAGATTTTTGCTTCCCGACTGAACGGGAAGCAGCCAGCACGAACCGCGAGCAACCGCGTAGTGTAAACAAACAAGATGGCTGCTGCTAATAGGATGTACTCTCAGACCTTTGGCTTCTCTTCTCCTGAGCCACTCTCGAACCCACAAACGTTTTTTGTTACTCTTGCATTCACGTAGATTCCGAAAACACATCACTGCAGCAAATCTTGCAACAGTCCGACAATTTCTAGGTGCCATGATGATATCAGCTGATCAGTTTTGTTTACTTTTTCCTACTGCTCCTCGAAACCACAAGGTCCTAGTGTGACGATACAACACTTTTACTCACAAGCATCGGCTGGATGCTGGCCAAAACCGCGAGCAAGAAACGACTAGTGCAGTGCTGCCACACTCTCGGATTGGAATTATCGTACTGGCTCCTCAAAATTATGGGTTTTCAGTAAAAAATATCGTACAAAATTGTAGATTTTATCGAGATTATTATCTCACACTGTTTCTGATATTTAACACATTTTTATAATTTGACAAAATAATGAATTTATGTATGATTTCTTTGTAGTCATTAATATCTTGCAATTTACATATATAATTAAGAAGAAAATACAAATGAAACATTTCTCTCTACAAAAACGAAAAAAAATAGAATTATGAATAATTAGTTAATGTTATCAACAATTGTTATAGACAAATTATTACTATATTGTATTAACACTGGTAAAAAAGTATACAGCTTAGAACGTCACTTGTTTCCATAATGTAAACTAAACTGATAACGAATTAACACGAAGATATGTGAGTTGATAGGCCCACCCATACATATCTTTAAACACCCCAAAACATCGAAAATCAAAACGGCATCACTGAGTAGTAATTTAAAATAAATATATATAATTAAACATGACTGGTACTGATACCTATCCCATGATAAAGGAAATAATAACAATAATAATTGTAAAGTATATCTTTAAGAATCTTCTTCCTAATCAAATTCATGTTCTCGGCGGACGCCTGCCCGCCCGTCCCGGGACGCTCGACGGACGCCTGCCCGCCTGTCCCGGGACGCTCGACAGACGCCTGCCAGCCCGTCCCGGGACGCTCGGCGGACGCCTGCCCGCCCGTCCCGGGACGCTCGGCGGACGCCTCCCCGCCCATCCCGGGACGCTCGGCAGACGCCTGCCCGCCCATCCCAGGACGCTCGGCGGATTGCCTGCCCGCACGTCCCGGGACGGTCAGCGGACGCCTGCCCGCCCGTCCCGGGACCTGCGGCGGACGCCTGCCCGCCCGTCACGGGATGCTCGGTGGACGCCTGCCCGCCCGTTACCCGGGGACCCGTGGCGGACACCTGACCCGCCCGTCCCGGGAGGGACGCTCGGCGGACGCCTGCCCGCCCGTCCCGGGACGCTCGCGGACGCCAGCCCGCCAGCCCACCCGCCCGACCTGGGACGCTCGGCAGACGCCGGAAGCCTGCCCGCCCCATCACGGGAAACGCGGCGGATGCCTGCCCCGCCCGTCCTGGGACGCTCGGCGGACGCCTGCCCCGCCCGTCCCGGGACGCTCGACAGACGCCTGCCCGCCCGTCCCAGGACGCTCGGCGGACGCCTGCCCGCCCGTCCCGGGACCCACGGCGAACGCCAATGCCGCCCGCCCGTCCCAAGACCCGCGGCGGCGCCTGCCCGCCCGTCCCGGGACCCGCGGCGGACACCTGCCCGCACGTCCCGGGACCCGCGGCGGACGCCTGCCCGCCCGTCCCGGGACCAGCGGTGGACGCCTGCCCGCCCGTCCCGGGACAGCGGCGGAAGCCTGCCCGCCAGTCCCGGGACCTCGTCGCGGATGCCTGCCCGCCCGTCCCGGGAACGCTCGGCGGACGCCTGCCCTCGCCCAGTCCCGGGACCGCTCGGCGGGACGCCTGCCCTGCCCGATCCCGGTGACGGGACCCTCTGCGGACGCCTGTCCGCCCGTCTCGGGATGCTCGGAGGAACACCTGCCCCGCCCGTCCCGGGAGCTCGGCGGACGCCTGCCCGCCCGTCCCGGGAAGCTCGGCGGAACGCCTTGCCCCGCCCGTCCCGGGACGCTGCGGAGGCCTACCCGCCTGTACCGGGAAGCTCGGCGGACGCTGACCGCCCGTCCAGGGACCCATGGCGGACGCCTGCCCCCCTCCGCCCTCCAGGGACCCAATGGCGGATGACCTGGCCCGCCCGTCCCAGCCCCGCCCTGTCCCAAGGGACCCGTGGCAGGACGCCTACCCGCCAAGTCCCTGGGAACCCCCGGCTCGGGGCACGCCTGCCCGCCCGTTCCCGGGACCCGCCGGCTGGCACCCCTGCCCGCCCGTCCCGGGCGACGCTCTCGGACGCCTGCCCGCCCGTCCCAGGACGCTCGGCAGAGGCCTGCCCACCCGTCCCGGGACGCTCGGCGGACGCCTGCCCGCCCGTCCCGGGACCCACAGCGGACGCCTGTCCGCCTGTCCCGCCCGCCCGTCCCGGGACCCGCTGCCCCAGTGTCCCGCCCGCCCGTCCCACGGGAGACGCCTGCCAGCCCGTCCCGGGACCCGCGACGGACGCCTGCCCGCCCGTCCCAGAATGCTCGGCGGACGCCTGCCCGCCGTCCCGGGCGACGCTCGGCGGACGCCTGCCCGCCCATCCCAGGAAGCTCGGCGGAACGCCCTGCCGCCCGGTTTCCGGGACGCTCGGCGGACGCCTGCCCGCACGTCCCGGGACGGTCAGCGGACGCCTGCCCGCCCGTCCCGGGACCCGCTGGCGGACGCCTGCCCGCCCGTCACGGGATGCTCGGTGGACGCCTGCCCAGCCCAGTCCCGGGACCCGTGGCGGACCACCTGCCCGCCGTCCCGGGACGCTCGGCGGACGCCTGCCCGACGTCGTCCCGGGACGCTCGGCGGACGCCAGCCTGCCCGACCTGTGGGACGCTCGGCAGACGCCGGAAGCCTGCCCAGCCCATCACGGGAAACGCGGCGGATGCTGCCCGCCCGTCCTGGGACGCTCGGCGGACGCCTGCCCGCCCGTCCCGGGACGCTCGACAGACGCCTGCCCGCCCGTCCCAGGACGCTCGGCGGACGCCTGCCCGCCCGTCCCGGGACCCACAGCGAAGCCTGCCTGCCCGTCCAAGACCCGCGGCGGACGCCTGCCCGCCCCTCCCGGGACCGCGGCGGACACCTGCCCGCACGGTCCCGGGACCCGCGGCGGACGCCTGCCCGCCCCGTCCCGGGGGACCAGCGTGGACGCCTGCCCGCCCGTCCCGGGACCAGCGGCGGAAGCCTGCCCGCCAGTCCCCCCCGGACGCTCGGCGGATGCCTGCCCGCCCGTCCGGGACGCTCGGCGGAACGCCTGCCCGCCCGTCCCGGGACGCTCGGCGGACGCCTGCGCCCGTCCCGGGACCTCTGCGGACGCCTGTCCGCCCGTCTTGGGGCGGGACGCTCGGAGGACACCTGCCCGCCCGTGCCCGAAGCTCGGGCGGAACGCCTGGCGCCCGTCCCGGGAAGCTTCGGACGCGCTGCCCGCCCGTCCCGGGACGCTCGGCGGAGGCCTACCCGCCTGTACCGGGAAGCTCGGCGGACGCCTGCCCGCCCGCCGTCCAGGGTACCCATGGCTGGACTGCCTGCCCGCCCCGTCCAGGGACCCAATGGCGGACCACCAGCCTGCCCACCCGTTCCCGCCCACCCGGCCGTGGTCCCGGGACCCCACGCGGTCGGACCCCGCCCTACCCGCCAGTCCCGGGACGCTTGCGGCGGACACCCTTGCCCGCCTGTCCCGGAGGGAACCCGACGGTGGACACCTTGCCCGCCCGCCCCTCCCGGGTCCCGGGAACCTACTGCGACCCTGCCCTGCCCGCCCGTTCCCCGCAACGCTCGGCAGAGGCCTGCCCACCCGTCCCGGGACGCTCGGCGGACGCCTGCCCGCCCGTCCCGGGGACCCACAGCGGACGCCGTCCGCCTGTCCCGCCCGCCCGTCCCGGGACCCGCCCGCAGACGCCTGCCAGCCCGTCCCACGGGACCCGCGACGGACGCCTGCCCGCCCGTCCCAGAACGCTCGGCGGACGCCTGCCCTCCGCTCGTCCCGGGACGCTCGGCGGACGCCTGCCCGCCCATCCCAGGAAGCTCGGCGGACGCCTGCCCGACGCCTGCCGACGCTCAGCGGACGCCTGCCCGCCCGTTCCGGGGACGCGGGCGGTCGGCACGCCTGGGACGCCCGTCAGCGACCCGTCCCGGGACGGGAGGCAGGCGTCCGCCGCGGTTTTCGGGGACGGGCGGACAGGTCGTCCGTCTCGAGCGTCCCGGGACGGGCGGGCAGGCGTCCTGCCGGAGCGTCCCTACGGGCGGGCAGCGGGCCGGGCGAGGCCGTTCCCGGGACCGGGAGCGGGCAGGCGTCCGCCGAGCGTCCCTGGACCCGGGCAGGGCAGGGCGGCCGCCGAGGTCCCGCTGCCGCACGTCCCGGGACCCACAGCGGACGCCTGCCTGCCCTTCCCCGCCGCCTCCCCCGTCCCGGGACCCGCAGCAGACGCCTGCCCGCCCGTCCGGGACCCGCGGCGGATGCCTGCCCGCCCGTCCCGGGACGCTCCCGGGCGGGACGCGCCCCCTCGGGCCCGACCCTGCCCGCCCGTCCCGGGACCCGCGGCGGACGCCTGCCCGCCCGTCCCGGACCCGACGGGTCCCGCGGCGGACGCCTGCCCGCCTGTCCCGGAACCCGCGGCGGACGCCTGCCCGCCCGTCCGGGACGGGTCGCTCGGCGGACGCATGCCCGCCCGTCCCGGGACGCTCGGCGGACGCCTGCCCGCCCTCCCGTCCCGGACGCTCGGCGGACGCCTGCCCGCCCGTCCGACCGGAAACCGCGGCAGACCGCCTGCCCGCCCGTCCCGGGACGCTCGGCGGACGCCTGCCCGCCCGTCCCGGGACGGGCGGCAGGCGTCCGCCGCGGTTTCCGGGACGGGCGGACAGGCGTCCGCCAAGCGTCCCGGGACGGGCGGGCAGGCGTCCGCCCGAGCGTCCCGGGACGGGCTGGGCATGCGTCCGCCGAGCGTCCCAGGAGGGCGGGCAGGCGTCCGCGAGCGTCCCAGGGACGGGCGGGCAGGCGTCCGCCGAGCGTCCGCCTGCCCGCCGTCCCGGGACCCACAGCGGACGCCTGCCTGCCCTGTCCCGCCCCCCGGGCCCGTCCTGGTACGCTCGGCGGCGCCGCCCGCCCGCCGGGACGCGGCGGACCCCTCCTGCCCGTCCCGGGGGTCGGCGGCTCCTGCCCGCCCGCCCCGGGACCCGCGGCGGCGCCTGCGCCCGTCCCGGGACCCGCGGGGCTGCCCGCCCGCCCGGAACCCGCGGCGGACGCCGCCCGCCCGTCGGGAGCGGCGGACGAAGCCCGCCCGCCCGGGGACGCTCGGCGGACGCCTGGCCCGCCCGTCTCGGGGCTCGGCGGCCCGCCCGTCCAGGGACCCGCGGCGGACACCTGCCTGCCCGTCCCGGGAACGCCGGCGGCCTCCACCCTCCGCACCCCGTCCCGGGGACCCGCGGTGCGGACGCCTGCCCGCCCGTCCCGCGGGACCCGCGGCGGAGGCTGCCCGCCCTAGGAAACCGCCCGGCGGGACGCCTGCCCGCCCCCGTCCCGGGACGCTCGGCGGACGCCCTGCCCGCCCGGTCGCACCCGCGCGGACGCCTGCGCCCGCCCACCGCTCCCGGGACGCGGCGGCGGCCTGCCCGCCCGTCCCGGGGACCCGCGGAAGGCAACCTGCCCGCCCGTCCCGGGACGCCTGCGGCCCTGCCCGGCCCGTCCGGGACCCGCGGGCGGACGCCTGGCCCGCCCTTCCCGGGAACGCGGCGGACGCCTGCACGCCCGTCCCCGGGACGCTCGGCGGGGACGCCTGCCCCGCCCGTCCCGGGGGACGGCTCGGCGGACGCCTGGCCCCCCGCCCCGTCCCGGGACGCTCGGCGGACGCCTTGCCCTTCCCGGGGCCCCCGTCCCGGGACCCACTGGTGCCCGTGGACGCCTGCCCGCCCGTCCCGGGGACGCTCGGGCGGACGCCTGCCCGTCCTGTCCCGGGGCCCTTCCCGTGGCTGGATGCTGCCCCGGGCCCGTCCCGGGGACCCGAGGCCCGGACCCGGCCGGCCCGCCTCCCGTTCCGGGGACGCCTCCCGCCGGACCCGCCAGCCCGCCCCCGTCCCGGGACCCGCTCGGCGGGGACGCCTGCCCGCCCGTCCCGGGACACGCGGGACGGCCTGCCCGGCAGGTCCCGGGCCCACGCCTCGGCGGACGCCCCTGCCCGTCCCGGGGACCCCTCCGGGGGACCGGCCCTCCCGGGCCCACCAGTCCCGGGCCCACGGCGGACGCCTGCCCGCCCGTCCCGGGAACGCTTCCCGGGCCCGGACGCCTGCCCGCCCGTCCAGGAGCGGCAGGGGGACGCCTCGCGGGCCAGTCCCGGGACCCACCAGCGGACGCCGCCCCCTCCGTCCCGGGAAACGCTCGGCGGGGACGCTGCCCGCCCCCCTGTCCCGGGACGCTCGGCGGACGCCTGCCCGCCCGTCCCGGGAACGCTCGGCGGACGCCTGCCCCGCCCTCCCGACGCTCGGCGGGACGCCTGCCCGCCCATTCCGCGGGACGACTCAGCGGGACGCCTGCTCGCGTCCCGGGACCCCGGCGGGGCCTCACCGCCCAGTCCCTGCACAGTGAAATAGCTATTCTGTACCTTAAAACCAGAATATGCCACTGCATCCTCACAATTCTCCTGGGGATTCTCTGAATCTTCAAGTTGTTTTCCTTGCACTCCACCAATCCTACTTAATCCTCTCTTTCTTCTCCTGGCACCTCCACTAATCTTACTGAATCCTCACAATTTTCTTGGGGCTTCTTCTAATCCTGTGTCTACTCCCGGCACCTTCACAAATCCCCTTATTTCTTTCACCGCTTTTATATCCCCTCCCCTTTTCTCTTCCATCCACGAATCAATAAAACTCTAATCAAACATTTTAACATATTTATTTTGGTTCTAGTTCAATTTCCTTCAAGGATTAACAAAACAAACTTATTACAAATTAAACATCTTCCTCAAAATTTCCACATCTTATCCGTCTGAATGAGACCAGTGCAGTCTTCATCACGCCATTTCTTCAAGATCCACAGAAGCTTCCGTAGTTTTCCCTTGCTCTCCTCCATTCGTCTTTATTTCTCCTGGAGCTTCTTCAAATCAGAGACCATTTTCTCCTTCGTTCCTAGCAGCCATCCAACCTGACATCATCCATCTGGTCGTTCCGTCCGCTCTGGACACCGGCCTTCTTCTTCAGCGACTCCAGGCGACCATTTCCTTCCTCTAGAAGGCATGCCAGCTCGTTCCTCTTGAGTTTCGCTGTTTCAACTTTACACTGGAGTCCACTCTTTTCCTTCCAAGAGGTCCTCCAAAGCCATCTGCAGGTGCTCCAACCTCAGCTCCAAGTCTTTCCTGTCGGATTCCCACTTTTCGCTTGAGTCTTTTTGTTCCTGGATGAGCCTTGCTATCCGCGCTGCTTCTGCCATCAATAGCTGCACGTCTTTCTCCTTCGTCATAGGAGTTTCTCGAGCCCCTCAAGCAGGCAGCAGCGTTGCCGATAGCTCTGCATACTAAAATCGGCATCTTATAGAAAACGGAATTCCATTTTATGGCCCAGGGGTACTTTAAGCAAAATAAAACCAATCTTATGCAACACCTCATCGATTTATATTCATCATCATTCAACAAAAGTATATATTAGCTATGTATATACACAATTACAACCAAAACAACAATGATATATACATATTAAGTTTTATAGATAAACTTTATAAAACACACAAAATATAGGTAGATAGTAAACCTACTCAGTTTTATAAATCAACTTTATAGAACATATAGCTATATAAATAAAACAAAAAAAAATTATTATTTTTCTTCATATATCAGGGTATAAATATGTTGAGAATATTTTATTTTACTAATTCCAGATTTTATATCCTGTTTTATGCTCATTTCTTTGAAGCCCCCCCCCCCCCCCACCCCCCCCCCATAAGAAGCCTAGCTCTGGATATAGTAATTACGCCACTCGTAATACATGGTTCATGTCAGTTATAATGTAATCACATGTCTTATAATCAAATTACAATCCTATGAATGGAAACAATATCAAATATCTTACAATTACTTTACAACCATGTAACTCATTAAATTCAATAACATTATACTTTCAAAAGTTACAGCTATTTCAATCGTGCTAGTTTTTATCTACAGTTTGATCTTGTAGTTTGAATTACATTCCTAATCATATATAATATACTAAGATATGATATCATGGGTATTTAACTGCTAACACTATACGGTTTCGTGTTTTACAATTATAAAGGGTTCCTTACCGTCACTGGAGGGTTGAAAGTTTTCTACGCTTATTAAGTGGAATCTCTTAAAGAATCATTTACACATATATTATGTAATAATAATCATTTTCTACCCAAGCTTACATAAAAAGACATTAACTAATTAAAAAAAAAGTAGTATTTAAATTTATTTGAGACGATAATCAATCCCCTCGAAGAATGCCGAGTTTTCTCGGCATGAACAAGGAGGCCGATTTCTTCTCGGCATTGAAGGTCTGATTCTCCGCATGTAGAGTTTTTTCTCGGCAAATCGGGGGAAAATTCGGCATTTCGGCAACGCTGGCAGGCAGTTTGCGTTTGACCACTGCCCAGACAGTTCCCTTATCCTCTCACAAAGGGCATTGTTCCTCTGACCAATTTCCTTCACGTTGTTCTTCAGATGCTGGTTTTCTTCGGCCATCTTGACCATCTTGTCTTCCAGCTGCCGTTTCTCCCTCTTCTCTTTATCGTTCCATCTTCGAGCGAGTGAAGCCCTCTCTTGCAAGGCCTGCTGTTGCAACACCTCCTGAGTGATCTGCATTTCACCAACGCGTTTCTTCCTTCCGCCCGCCTTCTGCATCTCTTCTTGGTAGTCGAGCCTCTCTTGTAGCTGAAGAATTCTTGTCCTGTCCAAGTGCACACGCTGCTCTCTCTGGCATTGGATGGCTTCTCGCAAGGCCGCAATTCTCTCGTTCAGTTCCTTTTCCTTAGGCTGTTCAGCTCCATCATTATCAGTCAGGAGAGAAATCTCGCCAGCAAATAGGCAGCCACACCAAACAAGATCACTATTCTTCCGGATTTCCAACATCTGGACAACAACGTCATAATAACAGCTGCTGCCAGGCCAGTAAGGCCACATTTTCTTCAAACTGAAATCCATATCTGAAGTATCCAGTTCATATACTCTCCTCTCTCTCACTCTCGATTTTTCGTTGATTTTCTATATTCCACGAGAGATATTTTGGTTTATCGAAATATAGCAGGAAAGATTCTGAATTTTAATTATGTCTTGTCTCTTGGTGTTATAAATTGCTGAAATCTCTCTCTCTCTCTGTTTTTCTTTCTTTCTTTCTTTCCCCGAAGTTCTGGAATTCTTCATTTGTTCCTTCATTTAGATTTAAGGCTTTGCATTCAATAAGGAGAGAGAGAGAGAGAGAGAGAGAGAGAGAGAGAGAGAGAGAGAGAGAGAGCGTATTTTTGCGTAGAAAAACAGAAAAAATAGAGAATCTAATGTGTGTACTACCATGCTTAGTGTATAATGCTTGATTGAGGCTTATATTAATATTATTCATTTTGTCTATATATATATATATATATATATATATATTTATATATATATCGTATATAATATATATATATATATATATATATATATATATATCTATATATATATATATATATATATATATATATATATATATATAGTATATATATATATGATATAATACCCCAAAGTCAGGTTACCTTTTAGACATGCTGTCTACGCACGAGGAACGCCAAAGGACCCGAATGGATCAAAAGTATACTGAAGCAGGAATGCGCACACCTTAAAGGGGGCTATTGAGACCAACTCATGGCAATAATACAGCCCTTAAGCAAGCTTACCGCGCGTGCGCACATGTGTGTGGGCGTAATATACGTGATGTAGCAACAGTACTGAGAGGAGAGAGAGAGAGAGAGAGAGAGAGAGAGAGAGAGAAAATGGCTACGGTTGTTAATGATGATGTTTTTTCCCGATCACAAACCGTGACCAGGTAGTGTTTTTCTTCTTCTTCTTTCGAAATAGCGTATTCAGGAACTTGACCTTCTTCTCTTTAAAGGAAATCCTGAGGGCCACAGCTGTGAGTAAGAATAGACCACGTGGAATAGACCAACGTGAAATGACTGTTAACAGTGTGTATTTTATAATCTCATTGCATTTTTACGAGTATCTGGTTTATTTATTTAATTAATTTGTCCATTTATTTTTTTTTCTTTTCCAATTACTAGTCTCTTCTGTCTGTTTATCTGTTACCTTCTGTTACTACTTTCTAATGAACACCATAATATTCTTTGGTTTGGAAGCTTGAATTTCAAGTCAGTGGCCCCTTTGGTGGGCTTGTTCCATATCATACGGTTTATAGAACCCCCTTTCCTTTCTGCCATTTTCTTATTTTTTCGGCCCTGGGCAAGAACAGGACCTCTGGTTGCCCGTCCCAACTGCCCCTAACAATTCGCACGTCCGTCAACAATCATTATGCCATGAGTAACTTGAATTATTGGGTAATAAATAATAATTCACTGACACACAACTCGTGCGTAACGCTGGCCACTTGTTTCTTAGGATGTCGGATGTCTGATACCATTAAGAAGTTTTCTGTTTCCTGATTTCGTGAACTAGTTTATCGTCCCTTCTATTTTAACCTTTTTAGCCTTTCTAGGGGACCGTTGTAGTCTCAAAGTTAGTATTATTATTATTCTAAAGATGAACCTCATTCATATAGAATAAGCCCACCACCACAGGGTCCATTGACTTGAAATTCAAGAACAATAATAATAATAATAATAATAATAATAATAATGATAATAATAATAATAATACAAATATTCTTAATACCGAGTTCTATTCATTAAATAAATGAAGAACAAATCAAATCATCAGACTTGATTATAATTCACTTATATCACCAATTTTAACATCAAAGTTGAATGAGGATCAAAATTGGGATATGAGTATATATTTCGCTCATATGCCAGAAGAGTGTCTTAACTCGAAAATTCCTATATTTCGGGAAAAGCAATCTAAAGTTGAAATTCTCTATACTCGCCCATTTATAGATGATTCTTTTACTGAGCTGTTTTAATGACAAATACAAATAAGAATTTTTCACCACAATATGGAATAAAGAACAGGCTATCTGCTGGTATCAATAGCTCAAAACACATTTTTTGAGTTGTGTCACTCTTCTGGCAAATGAGCGATGGTCCGACTGACAGTTCTATTTTTTACAAGTGGACGTTCACCCTTCTAACAGTCGTGGGGGTGAACTGACGGGTATTACTGTCCCTTTGATTCAGGTATTATTGTAGTGACTGTCCCGTTTATCCAGTGTTCTGTGGTGACACTCCCTTTCATCCAGGTATTACTGTGCTGTCAGTCACCTTTAACAAGGTATTAATGTGGTGACTGATCAGGTACTATGCTGTCCCTTCCCTTTTACCGGTATTACTGTGAAAGACTGTCCCTTTTCCTCCAGGTAAATTACTGTGAAGGGGGACTGTCCCTTTTATCCAGGTCAATACCTGTGAAGACTGTCCCTTTTTCCTTTTATTCCAAGTATTACTGTGAACGGACTTTTGTCCCTTTTATTCCAGGTATTACTGTGAAGACTGTCCCTTTATCCAGGTATTCGGTTGAAAATGTTCTTTTTATCCCGGTTATTACTGTAACTGTCTCTTTTATATCCAGGTATTACGGTGAAGACTGTCCTTTTAATCCCAGGTATTTACGGTGAAGGACTGCCCTTTTTCGGGTTTATCAGTATTACTGTGAAGACTGCCCTCCCTCTTTTATCCAGGTATTACTGTGAAACCCTTGTCCCTTTTATCCAGGTGTAACGGTGGAGAACTATCCTTTTATCCAAGGTATTGGCTGTGCCCAAGGACTAATCCCTTTTTATTCCAGGATTACTGTGAAAGACTGTCTTTTTATCCCAGGTATTACAAAGGAGTACTGTCCCTTTTCTTTTCCAGGTATTAACCGTGGACTGTCCCCTTTTATCCAGGTTAATTACGGTGAGGACTGGTCCCTTATTATCAGGTAATTACGGTGAAGACTGTCCCCTTTTAATCCAGGTATTAACTTTGTGAAGGCCTGTCCCCTTTTATCCAGGTATTAACGGTGAAGGGACTGTCCCTTTTTTAATCAGGTATTAACGGTGAAGGACTGTCCCTTTTTAATCCAGGTTATTACTGTGAAGGAATGGTCCCTTTTAATCCCAGGGTATTACGGTGGCAGGACTGTCACCCGGTTTATCAGGTTAATTAACTGTGAAACTGGTCCCTTTTTAATTCCCAGGTATTACTTGGTGAAGGACCTGTCTCCCTTTATCCAGGGTAATTACTGAAGGGACTTGTCCCGGTTTATTCCGGGTTAATTACCTGGGAAGACTGTTTTCCCTTTTATTCCCAATGTTTTTATTAACGGTGAAGGGACTTTGATCCCTTTTAATTCCAAAGGTATTACTGTTGAAGGGACTTGGTCCCTTTTAAAATCCCAGGTATTACGGTTGAAAGCTTGGGGGGGTCCCTTTTATCCAGGTAAATTACTGGTGGAAGGAACTGTCCCTTTTTATCCAGGTATTACGGTGGAAGACTGTTCCCTTTTTTAATTCCAGGGTATTACAAAGTGAAACCTTGTCCCCTTTTATCCAGGTATTACTGTGGAAGAACTGGTCCCTTTTAATCCCAGGTATACGGTGGAAGACTGTCCCTTTTATCCAGGTTATTACTGTGGAAGGGACTTGTCCCCTTTTATTCCAGGTATTACTGTTGAAGACTGTCTCCTTTTATCCATGTATTACGTGAAGCTGTCCCCTTTAAATCCGGGTATTACGGTGAAGACTGTCCCTTTTATCAAGGGTTATTACGGTTTTTGAAGACCTGTCCCTTTATCCAGGTATTACTGGTGAAGGACTGTCCCTTTTATCAGGTATTTTACGGTGAAGACCGGTTCCTTTTATCAGGATACGGTTGAGACTGCTCCCTTTATTCCAGGTTTAAACTCGGTGAAAGACTCCCTTTATCCAGGTTACGGTGAAGACTTTTGTCCCTTTATCCAGGTATTACTGTGAAGTTACTGTTCCCTTTTATCAGGTAATTAATGGAAGACTGTCTCTTTTATCCAGGTATTACTTTGTAAGACTGTCCTTTATCCAGGTATTACTGGTTGAAGGACTTGGGTCCTTTATCCAGGTATTACGGTGAAGGACCCTTTATCCTTTTAATCCAGGTATTACTGTGGGAAGGGACTGTCCCTTTTATCCAGGTATTACGGTGAAGACCCTTTTGTCCCTTTTATATCCAGGTATTCTGTGAAGACTGTCCTTTTATCCAGGTATACGGTGAAGAAAACGGGGGGGTCCCTTTATCCAGTATTACCAGTGAAGACCCTTTGTCCCTTTTTATTCCAGCGTATTACGTGAAGACTGTCCCTTTAATCCAGGGTATTAAGGTGAAGCACTGTCCCTTTTATCCAGGTATACTGTGAAGACGTCCTTTTAATACAGGTATTACTTGTGAAGGGGGACTGTCCCTTCCTTTCTCAAGGTATTACTGTGAAAGACTTCCCTTTTATATCCAGGTATTTAGTGAAGACTGCCCTTTTATCAGGTAATTACTGGGTGAAGACGTCCCTTTAGCCATGATTACTGTGAAGACCGTTCCCTTTTATCCAGGGTATTTTTTTTTTTTCCTGGAAGAATTGTCCTTTTATCAGGTATTACGGTGAAGGACGCCCTGGTTAATCAGGGTATACGGTGAAGATCCCTTTGTCCCTTTTAATCCAGGTATTTACGGTGAAGACAGTCCCTTTTTATACCGGTAAATTACGGTGAAGGGATCCTTCACTTTTATCCAGGTAAATACCCGGCGAAGACTTTTGTCCCTTTATCCAGGTTTATTACTGTGAAAGACTGTCCCTTTTATCCAGTTTTATTACCTGTGAAGGACTGTCCCTTTATTCCAGTATTTTACTGTGAAGGGATGTCTCCTTTATCCAGGTATTACTTGTCCGAAGACTTTTTGTCCCTTGTATCCAGGTATTACTGGAGAAGACGTCCCTTTATCCAAGTAAACTACTGGAAGACTGTCCCTTTTATCCAGGTATTACTGTGAAGGGATGTCCCTTTTATCCAGGGATTACTGTGTACTGTGAAGACCTTTTATCCCTTTATCTCAGGTATTACGGTGAAGGACGGTCCCTTTTATTCCAGGATTTATTTTTTTGTAAACTTTTTTAGGGTGAAGACGGTCACTTTATCCAGGTTATTGCTAATGAAGATGTCCCTTTTATCCCAGGTTTATTACCTGTGAAGGGACTGTCCCTTTTATTCCAGGTATTACGGTGAAGACTGTCAACTTTTATACCAGGTTATTACTGTGAAGACTTCCTTTTATCCAGGTATTACTGTGAAGACTTGTCCCTTTTTATCCAGTTATTTACTGTGAAGACCCTTTGTCTCTTTATCCAGGGTATTACTGTTTTGAAGACTGTCCCTTTTATCCAGTTTTATTACCTGTGAAGGACTGTCCCTTTTACCAGGTTATTACTTGGAAAGACTGGTCCTTTAATCCAGGTATTATGTGAAGACCCCTGGTCCCTTTTAATACAAGATTACTTGAAAGGACTTGCCTTTTATCCAGGTTATTACGTGAAGGACTTGTCCCTAATCCCAGTTTTATTACCTGTGAAGGACTTGTCCTTTTACCAGGTTATACGGTGAAGAACTGGGTCCCTTTTAATCCAGGGGGGGTTACTGTTGAAGAATGTACCCTTTTATCCATGATTACCTTGTACTTTGGAAGACTATTCCCTTTATCCAGTAATTACTGTGAAGGAATGTCTATTATCAGGTATTACGTTTGAAGCGTCCAAACTGTAGCACAGATTATACGTGAAGACTATCCCTTTTATCCAGGTAATTTTTTTTCTTTTTTTGCTGGGGTGAAACTTTCCCTTTTATCCAGGTATACCCGGTTTGAAGACGTCCCGTTTATCCAGGTAATTACGGTGAAGACTGTCCCTTTTAATCCAAGTATTACTGTGAAGGACCCCTTTGTCCTTTTAATTCCATGGGTATTACGGTTGAAACTGTCCCATTTATCCAGGTATTACGGTGAAGACCCGTCCCTTTTATACCAGGTTTATACTGTGAAGGACATCCCTGTATCCAGATCGGTGAGACTGGGGTCAAAACCTTTATCCAGGTAGTAAGGTGAAGACTGTCCCTTTATCCAGGAGAAGGTGAAGATCCCTTTAATCCAGGTATACTTGTGAAGATGTCCCCTTTTATCAGGTTATACGGTGAAGACTGTTCCTTCCACCCCCCCCCCCCCCCCCCCCCCCCCCCAACCACTTTAATCCAGGTAATTAACGGGGAAGACTTTTGCCCTTTATCCAGGATTACTGTGAAAGGGGGAACTGTCCCTTTATCAAGGTTATTACTGTGAAGGACTGTCCCTTTTATTCAGGTATTCCTGTGAACGGACTGTCCCCTTTTATCCCAGCGTTTTTATTACTGTGAAGACTATCCCCTTTACCAGGTATTACCGGTGAAGGGACTGTCCCTTTTATCAGGTAATGACTGTTGAAGGACCTTTATCCCTTTTATCCAAGGTCTTACGGGAAGACTTGTCCCTTTTATCCAGGTATTACGGTGAAAGACTGTCCCTTTTATCCAGGTTTTATTTAATGTGAAGATGTCCATTTATCCAGGTATTTACGGTGAAGACTGTCCTTTAATCCAGGTATACGTTGAAGACTGTCCCTTTTTCCTTTATCCAGGTATTAATGGAAGGCTGTCTTTTTATCCAGGTATGACTGTGAAAGGACTGTTCCTTTATCCAGTATTTTACTGATGAGACGTCCTGTTATCCAGGTATTTACTGTGAGACTGGCACTTTTAGCAGGTATTTACTGTGAAGATGTCCTTTTATCCAGGGTATTACCCTTTTGGAGACCGTCCCTTTTATCAGGTTTATTTATGTGAAGACTGTCCCTTTTATCAGGTAATTACGGTGAAGACCTGGTACCCTTTATCCAGATTATCCACTGGTGGAAGACTGTCACTTTTCTCCAGGTAGTACTGTGGACGGACTGTCTCCCTTTTTTTATCCAGGTATTACTGTGAAGAACGTCCATTTTATCCAGGTATTACGTGAAGACTGCCGATTTTATCCAGGTATTGCTATGAAGGACTGTCTCTTTTATCCAGGTATTATGTTGAAGACGTCCCTTTTTCCAGGTATTACGGTGAAGACTGTCCCTTTACTCCAGGTATTACTGTGAAGACTGTCCCTTCTTATCCAGGTATTACTGTGAGACTGTCTCCTTTTATCCAGGTTTTCTGTGAAGACTGTCCCTTTTATCCAGGTATTACTGTGAAGACTGTCCCTTTTATCCAGGTATTACTGTGAAGGACTGTACCCTTTATCCAGGTATTACTGTGAAGACTGTCCCTATTATCATGTATTACTGTGAAGACTGTCCCTTTATCCAGGGTATTATGTGAAGACTGTCCTTTTATCCAGGTATTACTGGAAGGACGTCATTTTAATCTCAGGTTATTACGGTGAAGACTGTCCCTTTATCCAGGTATTACTGTGAAGAATGTCCCTTTTATCCAGGTAGTTACGGGGTTGAAGACTGTGTTTTAAAATCAAAGGTATCACTTGAAGACTGTCCCTTTTCATCCAGGTAGTTACTGTTGAAGACTGTCTCATTTATCCCAGGTATTACTGTGAAGACTGCCCCTTTTATCCAGGTATTACGGTTGAAGGGGACTGTCCCTTTTAATCCACAGGATGCTAATTGAAAAGACTGTGTCTTTTAATCGGGATACTGTGAAGGACTGTCCTTTTTATGCCAGGGTATTACGGTGAATGACTGTCCCTTTTATCCAGGTATTGTTACTGTGAAAGACTGTCCCTTTATTTATCCAGGTATTACGTGAAGACTGTCTCCTTTAATCCAGGTATTACAGTGAAGACTGTCCCTTTTATCCAGGTATACTGTGAAGACCTGTCCCTTTTATCAAGGTCATTACTGATGAAGGACTGTCCCTTTCCTTTGTCCAAGGTATTACTGTGAAGACTGGCCCTAATTATCCAGGTAGTACCTTTTGTGAAGGACTGTCCCTTTATCAAGGTATTACTGTGAAGACTGTCCCCTTTTATCCAGGTATTACTGTGAGACTGTCCCCTTTTATACAGGACTACGGTGAAGGAACTGTCCCTTTATACCAGGTATACTGTGAAGAACTGCCCTTTTATCCCAGGTTTTATACCTGTGTTACTGGTGAAAGACTACTTTTATCCAGGTATTACTGTGAAGAAGTCTCTATTATCCAGTATTATCTGTGAAGATGTCCCATTTATCCAGGTATTACTGTGAAGACTGGCTCCCTTTTATTATCCAGGTATTACGGTGAAGGACTGTCCCTTTTATCCCAGGTATTACCCGTTTTTGAAGGGCTATCCCTTTATCCAGGTATTACTGTGAAGACTGGTCCCCTCCTTTATTTTTCCACCCCCGGGTATTACTGTGAAGACTGTCCCCTTTTATACCAAGGTTTATTATACTGTTGAAGATGTCCCTTTTCCAGGTCCCTTTTATGTGAGGACCTTCCCCTTTTCCAGGTAGTTACTGTGAAGGACTGTCCCCTTTAATCCCTTTAGGTAGGACCCGGTGAACAGGACTGTCCCTTTTTAGCCAGGATTATACTGTGAAGACTGTCTCCTTAATCCAGGATTACTGTGAAGACCCTTTTGTCCTTTATCACAGGTATTACTGTGAAGACTATCCCTTTTATCCAGGTATTACTGTGAAGGGACTGTCCTTCTTTATCCCAGGTAGTTTACGGTGTGAACTGTCCCTTTTATCCGGTATACGTGAAAGACTTCGTCCCTTTTAATCCAGGTATTACTGGAAGGACGTCCCTGAAATCCAGGATTACTCTGAATATGTGCCCTTTTATCCAGGTAATTACGTTGAAGACTGTCTCCTTTAACCGGTATTAACTGTGAAGAATTTCCATTTTATCCAGGTATTACTGTGAAGACTTGTCCCTTTTAACAGTCCTAAGGTTGAATTACTTGTCCCTTTTATCAGGTAATTACTTGAAGACTGTCCCTTTTATCCAGGTATTAACTGTGGAAGACTGTCCCTTTTATCCAGGCGTATTACTGTGAAGACTGTCCCTTTTATCAGGTTTTTATTACCTGTGAAGGACGGTCCCTTTTATCCAGGTATTACGGTGGAAGACTGTCCCATTTTATCCAAGGTATTACTGTGAAGGACTGTCCCATTTTATCCAGGTATTACTGTTAGTTACTGGTGAAGACTACTTCCCTTTTATCCAGGTTTATTACTGTGAAGGGGACTGTCCCTTTTATCCAGGTATTACGGTGAAGACTGTCCCTTTTATCCAGGTATTGCTGTGAAGACTGTCCCATTTTATCCAGGATATTACTGTGAAGACTGTCCCTTTTATCCAGGTATTACTGGGAAGACTGTCCCCTTTATCCAGGTATTACGGTGAAGACTGTCCCTTTTATCCAGGTATTACTGTGAAGACTGTCCCTTTTATCCAGGTATTACTGTGAAGACTGTCCCTTTTATCCAGGTATTACTGTGAAGACTGTCCCTTTTATCCAGGTATTACTGTGAAGACTGTCCTCTTTATCCAGGTATTACTGTGAAGACTGTCCCCCTTTTATCCTTATCCAGGTATTGGTACTGAGAAGACATGTCTCTTTTGGTTTTATCCAGGTATTACTGTGAAGACCGTCCCTTTTCCCTCCAGGTTATTACGGAAGACCTCTGAAGACTGTCCCTTTTATCCAGGTATTACTGTGAAGACTGTCTCCTTTATCCAGGTATTACTGTGAAGGCTGTCCCTTTTATCCAGGTATTACTGTGAAGACTGTCTCCTTTATCCAGGTATTACTGTGAAGACTGTCCCTTTTATCCAGGTATTACTGTGAAGACTGTCCCCATTTTATTCACTGCGGTATTACTGTGAAGACTGTCCCTTTTATCCAGGTATTACTGTGAAGACTGTCCCTTTTATCCAGGTATTACTGTGAAGACTGTCCCTTTTATCCAGGTATTACGGTGAAGACTGTCCCTTTTATCCAGGTATTACTGTGAAGACTGTCCCTTTTATCCAGGTATTACTGTGAAGACTGTCTCCTTTATCCAGGTATTACTGTGAAGACTGTCCCTTTTATCCAGGTATTACGGTGAAGACTGTCCCAATATACCAGGGTATTGCTATGAAGACTGTCCCCCTATCCAGGTATTACTGTGAAGACTGTCCCTTTTATCCAGGTATTACGGTGAAGACTGTCCCTTTTTCCTTTATCCAGGTATTCTGTGAAGACTGTCCCTTTTATCCAGGTATTACTGTGAAGACTGTCTCCTTTATCCAGGTATTACTGTGAAGACTGTCCCTTTTATCCAGGTATTACTATGAAGACTATCCCTTTTATCCAGGTATTACTGTGAAGACTGTCCCTTTTATCCAGGTATTACTGTGAAGACTGTTCCCTTTTATCCAGTATTACTGTGAAGACTGTCCTTTTCCTTTATCCAGTATTACTGTGAAGACTGTCCCTTTTATCCAGTATACTGTGAAGACTGTCCCTTTTATCCAGGTATTACTGTGAAGACTGTCCCTTTTATCCAGGTATTACTGTGAAGACTGTCCCTTTTATCCAGGTATTACTGTGAAGACTGTCCCCTTTTATCCAGGTATTACTGTGAAGACTGTCTCTTTTATCCAGGTATTACTGTGAAGACTGTCCCTTTTATCCAGGTATTACGGTGAAGACTGTCCCTTTTATCCAGGTATTACTGTGAAGACTGTCCCACAAACTTTTATCCCAGGTATTACTGTGAAGACTGTCCTCCTTTATCCAGGTATTACTGTGAAGAACTGTCCCTTTTATCCAGGTTTACGGTGAGACTTGTCCCATCAGTATTTTTATGAAGACTGTCCCTTTTATCCAGGTAATTACTGTGAAGACTGTCCTTTTTTTATCCATGGTATTACTGTGAAGACTGTCCCTTTTATCCAGGTATTACTGTGAAGACTGTCCCTTTTATCCAGGTATTACGGTGAAGACTGTCCCTTTTATCCAGGTATTACTGTGAAGACTGTCCCTTTTATCCAGGTATTACTGTGAAGACTGTCCCTTTTATCCAGGTATTACTGTGAAGACTGTCCCTTTTATCCAGGTATTACGGTGAAGACTGTCCCTTTTATCCAGGTATTACTGTGAAGACTGTCCCCTTTTATCCAGGTATTACTGTGAAGACTGTCCCTTTTATTCCAGGTCAGGGATTACTGTGAAGACTGTCCCTTTTATCCAGGTATTACTGTGAAGACTGCCCCTTTTATCCAGGTATTACTGGTGAATTACTGTCCTTTTATCCAGTAATTACTGAAGACTGTCCCTTTATCTAGGTATTACTGTGAAGACTGTCCCTTTTATCCAGGTATTACTGTGAAGACTGTCCCTTTTATCTAGGTATTACTGTGAAGACTGTCTCTTTTATCAAGGTATTACTGTGCTACAATTAACGAGGAAATTTGCATTTGAACGAATTGAAAAAAAAAACGCCTTATAGCCTATCTAGCACGTCGGACTTGGCCAAAATACACGTATTTTTTTCTATATAATAAAACCCCCCTCCCCCTTTTATAAGGAAAGCCAGGTATTTGGGTGGGTGGAAAATCATTGACTTACTTCACCTATATAGATCTACCAATACTTTTTCATTCACAAGGCAACTGATGTCCAGTAAAATATAAATTAATTTATTTCTATCATACCCGTATCCTTCAGTTGTAAAATTGCTGCAGGAACTTAAGCGAAATTACTTGGTCTTGAAGACACTCAACAAACCATCTTGTATATAAAATCCCATCATTTTACGTTCTCAGATCAATCTGCTGATATTATATAAGTAGAAAGTTATCTTCACCTCTTTCATACACTATTAAATAAAATTACTGACGTTAATAGTTGTAAATCAGGAGTCTCTATATAATGAAAGTTTGCTTCGTCACCGACGTCGGCCGAAACCGAAGGACTTCTGTTGAAATGCCATAGATGTAACACATATACAAGTGAAGCTTCTATATTATTATGTGATGTAAAATCATTTACAGTAAAATATAAAAAGATAGATTACTTTCTGGTGTGTTATTGAAATGAATTTGCGCTGGACTCGTCATTCAGAAATCCCATATATACTGTAAAGAAGTGTAACAGGATGTTTTGCCTCGGACACCGATCGAGTGTGTTACACACACACACACACACACACAGTTCTCATGTTAAGGCAAAATGAGAAGTCAGTGATTAATAAAACAGGAGATAAATGACAACTTTTTTAACGTTCTGTGAATTATCAGAAAATGCCTATTTCAACTTAAAATCGAATAATAGTTGTTGTTTTCTACGTTCTGTTTACGTCGTCCTTGCCGGATCTCTCCAAGGGTGACATTTCAGAATTTCGTTGTTAAACAATTCCAACACTACCTTTGATGTCTAAAACTGAAAAAAAATATAGCATACATACTGCATATAGCTACAGTTACAACCCTGATATAGAGATACATTACTATTCTTCTACTTTGTAATGCTGGCGGGACCCGGTCAAAAAGAGGTCAGCATGTAAACAAGATCCGAAAAGGGCAGCCAGACCCAGGATCAGGAGAGTAACGCTATGCCTTAGTTATAAGTTATACCACCTGTAACGGAGTGAAGGAACAATAAAGCTGTGAGTACTTTACACGAAGTGTGTATTTAATCCACCTTAAGCTCGCGAAAGTATTAAGTTAAGACAATTGTCTCTTAGGTTTGTACAGCAGCTTCAGGTTAGTTTTCACAAGAGCGCCGCCAACGACGAAACCCCACTTGAAGGAAGAAGACTCATGAAGTTATAATCCAAGAAGAGGAATCCAATGATGAAGAGTCAGTTGATTTGTAATGTATAGTAAACAAGAGTTCTGTTCAACCTTATGTTGTTAGTTGTCAATTGAATCATAAGCCATTTTTATTTGAAATTGACACCGGTTCAGCTATTTCCACATTAAAGTATGATGATTTCAAGAAGTTAAATTGTACATTACTAAACTGTAGAACTAAATTGCAGGGTTATAACCAAGTGCCAATTAAAGTATTTGGGAAGATCAAAGTTTCAAATTTTCTACACAAACAGCAAAATCATTCAGACGTTAATTCATAATTGTTGGGTCAGACTCCCAAATAACTTGATAGGCAGGAATTTAATATAATGTAGATAGTTTGAAACCAATTAAGAGCTGTCAAGCCCGATTGTATCCTAAAGTTGGTTCATTGTTCCTGGTTTTTCAGAAGGTCCAGCACGGTGCCACTGACGTTACGCAGTGAGGCTGAGAGTGCGCTGCAAGAGCTTGAAAAAAATAAGATTATAGAAAGAGTAGAATTCTCAGATTATGCCTTACCAATTGTTACTGTCAAGAAGCACAATGGATCCCTTAGGGTTTGTGGGGATTTTCGTAAAATAAATGAAATTCTTCATGAATCTAAATTCCCATTACCTAATATGTCAGAATTAATTTCCAGTGTGTCTGGATATAAGTATTATACCGCAGACTGATCTCTAAGAAGGCTTATTTGGCAAATGGGAAGTTGCTGCAGAAGACCGTAAATATTTTGTAATTAACACACATTTGGGTCTATATAGATATTTACGCTTACCATTTGGTAACCATTCTGCTCCTGCAATATTCGAGAAGTTCATTTCCCAGTTGTTAGCTTTTTATGATTTTGCTTATCCATATCTGGATGCTATTGTTATAGGTGGAGACTCACCAGCTGAACATGATAAACGTGCAACTAGCAGAGAGAAGAGCCCCATTAACTGTCCTTGTTTTCATTCTGTTTCTTTGTTTAGTTTTAAAGAGTTTAACTTTACTGAACACTCGTTCGCATTCAGCATTAGAGTGCGGCAAGCAAAGAGCAGTTAGAGCAAAATTGGCTACGTCTGAAAAACAAGACTCTTTTTGGGACACTTCTCCCCAGAACTTATCAGGTGACTCATTAACGAGATGTTGAAGTTCATGTTGCAATATGGGAAACATTCTCCATTGATCATCCAGCTTTTGAAGTAGTGAGTGGTCATCTGGGGGTACAATCAGAGGAAGCTCAGATGCAAGAGGGAATAAGGAGGGGATTCTTTCTCTGAATTCTGATGAGAGAGCATTTTTTGGACAGAGAGTTTAACTTTGACAGGGCACCATCATTGAAATTATACCTCTTCTTTATTTGTGTGCATGCCACTACAAGGAAACTTCTACACCTCTGATAAAACCCCTGCTGTTGAGCTTTCTTTTCCTGTATGGAGGGGTTTTTTAATCCCTGCATAACTTTAACTCCTAGGTACATTTGGTCCTGTCCATAAATGAGAGAAGGAGGTCTCTGAATAGCATGGACACTTTATCATGGAGAACTGTTATTACTGCTTTATCTGACGGGAGAAATTTGTGAAACTCAGTAAACTTGGGGAAGAACCCAGTCAAGGAACATGAAATATAACTTCATGAAAGGATCATGAAGGGAGTTGATAATCAACTATGTTGCTAATAGTTTCTCAGCGAGCCACTTCTCCGAGAAAAATAGCTTCAGTGCCTCCCACTGTTCCAATAGCCTTTGAACCACGTTACAATTGGAGACAAGCGGCGGCAAGCCATGTACGGACTCTGAAATAATTCTTTCTTTTTTATAGAAATTAGTCTGTTTCATGGAGGAGTTCACCGACCATTTATATTTGTAATTAATTACTTATCAACACCTTAGAATTATCGCACAAACCGTACGATAATGGAAAATGCTATCCTGCATCGTACCAAGGCCGTTTTTATCGTACATGTACGATAATTATCGTACGTGTGGCAACACTGGACTAGTGTGATACCAGCTTAAGAGTATCTAACGATCTCTTCTTGGTGTACCAAACATAGCAACTATGATGGTAGCACACTTCAACTTCAATTGGATCACTGTCAGAAAGTTCACACACTGTACGATCATCTTCACGAAATCTTGCAGCCTGAAGGATTCTATCTCCAGCTTCAAAAGTCCTGAACTGAACTAGGGGCAGAAGGTTCTTTTTGGCTTTATCATACTTTTTAGTCTGACAGATCACACAGAGTTTGGACAGGGAGCTGGCCTTGGAACGGTGGTGCCGTTAGTATGGTTGTAGGTCTTCATTGTCAGCAGATTCAACTAAGTTATCATCACTTTGTCTTTTGAGCCTTGCAATGTGATCTCGATTTGTGTAGGCCTGATAGCAAGTCCGATGGTAGACACCTAATGGTTCGTTGTCCCACGTGTCCTTCAACCATTTATATATTTCATCATTTCTTTCCCTGGCTGCATTATAGAAAGTTTGCCAGCTGACTATCGAAAACGGAGTCAGTTTACCAGCTGTGCCCTCCTTATAACAAAAGACACTTTGAAAAGTCTACTTGAAAATTGGTAGGAGTAATTGGGCGAGGATCTATATCAAAAGAAACCATTCTAATCATGCATATTATACTATATTAGATTTACACCGTGTATTTGACGCCTAGGCCAGTCCCTTACGACGCTCCTGATTGGCTGTTAATAAGCCAATCACAGGGCTGGAAACTCTCAGTCTATCTTGAGAGTTCACATGGGTAGCATCTATGTTCCACCTCTCCTGAGGGATGCGTCTTTCATAGGCATCCCTCAGGGAAGGTGGAACATACGTCCTGCCAATGTAAACTCTCGAGAAAGACTGAGAGTTTCCAGCACTGTGATTGGCTTGTCAACAGCCAATCAGGAGCGTTGTAAAGGACTGATGTGAATCTACTATAGCTTCTACAATACCCTGCATTCACTATCACCAGAAGACTTACTGCCTACACAGAGAAAGGAAAGAAGAATTAAAAGGTAAAGCCTTTTAAGCACCTATGCCCCTTTTTACGGTCAATGATGGAATGAACTTTCCCAGCTGAAATCTTATCAAATCCTAATATGCCTACTTGTGTGTGTAGAAAGTTTGGAGAAGTAAAATTAATAAGACCAAAAATTGTGTAACATTATTATTATATTTCATACTGCTTCCATGTCAAAACTATTAGACTCAGAACATTTTTGATACTTGCATTTAAAAGATCTTAGAATTTTGAATAATACACAATTATCGAATATCAATATTTTAAAGAAAAGCTATGAAAAAATCTAAAATTAAGATAAAAATACTGATTTTATCATTAAAGGAAGTATTTTTGCCGAAGTCACAATGTAATAACGTAGATTTGTAGAAAAATTTAAAGACCTCCACAATGATTTGAAATCATTCAAATATTAGTTATAGGTACTGAACAACCCAAAAATTATCTTTTAAATCAGGATAAAAAAAAATATATATTTGTATAGGTAGGTATAAAAATCATGAAATCAGACATGTCTCAGGGTAACTGCTGATCTGGAAGCAGGCAGATATGGATAGCAGACATTTTCCTGTTATATGGTATAAAAAGAAATGAGCTGGAAACTCTCAGTCTCTCGAGAGAGTTCACATAGGCAGGATGTATTTTTCCATCTCTCCTGAGGGATAATTTTGAAAGACGTATCGCTCTGGAAAGGTGGAACATAGATCCTACCCATGTGAACTCTCGAGAGAGACTGAGAGTTTCCAGCCCTGTGATTGCTCATCAACAGCCAATCAGGAGCGTCGTAAGGGACTGGCCTAGACATCAAATGCACGGTTGATGTGAATCTACTATAGCTTGGGTGGAGAAGGGGTCTAGTTGCTGATGGGCATCAAAGTACACACTCACTTTGCAATTGTTAAGGCTGAGTAATGGAAGAAGATAATGGATCTACAGAATCTGATCTTTAGCCATCAAAGATCAAACCAAAAAGAATCCTAGATCATCAATCTGACCTGGACCCACTGAAGTCAAACAGTGATAGAATCCTGGCTTTATATTCTGATTTGGCTCCATTAATGTTAAAAAATAAATAAATAAATAAATCCCGGATGCATAGCCACATTGTGTTCAAGGTCCAAAAAAGTTGAATAGTTAAGAAGACTCCTTGTCCCACATTCTCAACCATGGATACATCTCAGTATCACTCTAAGTCTTTCTTGGCTCCTCCTAGGTCCAAAAGGAAGTAAATATCTTTTTGAGTATTTAATAGTTACAATTTCTCATCTACTGCATTCACCAGAGATCCCCAATCCGATCAGAACTTTATAGAGAAAACTTATAGGTTAGTGAAAATAAAAAGAAACAACACTTAGCTACGGAAAAAACAACACGAGGCAATGCAGCAAAAACACCTTTCATGGGAAAGGTTCGTATGACGCAAGATTGGTTGTAGGTCGAAAGGCAGATGCAATTTTTCCTTCTCTCCGAGAATCGAGTCAACTCGTATAATATCCTCCTCAGTAGGAATGGATTCATTAAGTCACATAACGGTCACACAAGAACAGTCAGTAATTTTCCTGGTGTTGGAAAGGAAACGCACCCCCTAACCCCAACCTTGTCTGCGACAGAGTTCTAGACGTATGTTGACCTCTTTGTTGCTCAAAAGAGAGAAAGATCGTCCAGAAAACCGGTTCTGGAGTGCGGTTACCCAAAGAAAGCAAGAGAGAGAGAGAGAGAGAGAGGGTGGGTGAAGTTTGCTGTATATATCCAGCTTCGAAAGAGACACGCCAACCATTTTCGTATCGAGGAGTCGTAACACCGCCACAGGTAAGCTCTCCCAGCCCCACCTCTTTATTCGGCTCATGTTGTGATTTGCTCTCCCAGAAGTAACAATTGACGGCGATTCGGTCGAGAACGAAGGAAAAAAACGTTGCGATTGAAGCTGCAAATAGAAGTTTAGCGGTGGTTTAAGTGAAGTGCATCTGATTATATATATCATTTCCATTTAAGATAAGACCTACACAGACTCACAGTGAATGATCATTTATCGTTCAGAAAAGTAGGCCTATATCAAATCGAGCTTCGCGTATTACTGTTAATTCTGCACTCTCTCTCTCTCTCTCTCTCTCTCTCTCTCTCTCTCTCTCTCTCTCTGATTACATCATTTCCATATCCACTTATGATCAATATAAGTAGACGCACAGTGAGTGATCATATAGTATCGTTCAGAAAAGTAGGCCTATATCAAATCGAGCTTCGCGTACTACTGTTTATTTTGCTCTCTCTCTCTCTCTCTCTCTCTCTCTCTCTATATATATATATATATATATATATATGATTACATCATTTCCATATCAATTTATGATCAATATACGTAGACGCATACTGAGTGACCATATACTGCTCAGAAAAGTTGGCCTATATCAAATCGGGCTTCGCGCACTTCTGTTTATTTTGCACTCTCTCTCTCTCTCTCTCTCTCTCCTCTCTCTCTCTCTCTCTCTCTCTCTCTCTCCAAAATAACAGCCACTTGCTCAAAAACGGAAAAAACGAACCCCATCATGTGCAAAGTCGACTAGCGGATTCGCCCTTCCGTAACCTCACCGGTCACTAACCCCGCAAGAACTGGTCAGCGGTGCAGATTGTATTTGTATTGTTTGTTTTTTTCCCATAACTGAATTGTAGTAGAATGTATCTGTGACAAATTAATACTACTGACACTTAAAGAATACGACCTGGACGAGAACTAATATAAAGTCTAAATTCTTAGTATGTGTACCGGTTTACAGCGGAAGAAGGTTACCATGTGCGCATGTATACATTTTTGCGTGTATACACAGGGATGATATGGAAAATGTGAATGAAAAACAATTATGAGAGGAATTAAGAGAAAATTTGGGCTCTAAAAATGGGATGAATATATTAATGAGTAATAAATGCCCCAAAGAAACTCTCTCCCAGCCGTGGTGGCCTGTCCTATAGCGTTGCCAGAAGCACGATCATGGCTAACTTTAACGTTAAATAAAATAAAAACTACTGAGGTTAGAGGGCTGAAATTTGGCGTGTTTGATGATTGGAGAGTGGATGATCAACGTACCAATTTGCAGCCCTCTAGCCTTAGTAGTTTTTAAGATCTGAGGGCGGACAGAAAAAGTGCGGACGGACAGACAAAGCCATCTCAATAATATATATATTATATATATATATATATATCCTATATATATATATTATATATATATTATGTATACTATATATTATTGGGCATTTTTTACACTTAATTCTAATATCATAGTCAATTTGTATGCAAAAACTAAAAACTTAAATCAGTCAATTTTTTTTCTGTCCACAGAATGCTCTCCTTCCTCCTCCTCCTCCTGATTTTTGCTGAGCACTCTTCGCTGGGCTCAGCATCGCCGACCCATCCCATCATGTCCAAACGCTCCGCCCTCAGCAACTACCGAACGGAGAACCAACCGCACTCCTGCAGCCTCGGACAAGTCCTCAGTTTGGACGGACTCTGTATCACCCCTGAGGTCAAGCAACACGTCTTCGTGTACAACATCCCTAACCAACGGCGACCAAGTCCCCCGCCCTACGTACCCCCGCCGAAAGTGGATAAGAACATCGTCTTCGTGAACCTGCCGCAGAGTAGCCAGGAACGTGAGACTATCGTCATCCCGCCTCCCCAGCAGAAGAACGTCATCTACGTCCTGAACGAGAAGGCTCACCAAGACGCTAGGCCTAAGGTCATCGAGGTGCCAGCGCCTCCCAAGGTCAGACCTGAGGTGTATTTCGTCAATTATGGTCAGGGTGAGAACCCGGTTCTCCCGACGGGTGAAGACCTCCAGAGTGTGCTTCTGAAAGATGGCCAGGAAGTGCCCGTTCGCTCCTTGGCTACTGGACGCCAGCTTTCTTTCGGTAACAATCATCTTAACCGTGAGGTTACGAGTGAAGGCGTCACGCTTGGTAGTTTGGGTGCAGTAACAGATAACGATCATGCAAGCACGCAAACCTCCTCACAGAAATCCACTTCTCTTCACGATACCAAGGATACGACAGACGGACTAGGCCTAACTCTCGATACCTTTGAACACAGACCAACCGAATACAAAACGTTATATTACGGTGACTTGAAGAACCGCCATTTCAACCAACCTTTAAAAACCTCCTAACTTGTTTAAAAATGACATTCCAGTTATCCAGCAAAATCTTCCAAGCAAAATCTGGCCATTTCAGTCCCGCAAAACCAACTGAAAATGAAAGTGAGCCTGAAAGGTGACTCCGAGTTGCCAGACAACAACGATTTTCCAAAACGGTTCAGTCATGTGTTTTGTATTCTTAAATTGGTTTGTTTTTCAAGGGTTTCGTTTTCCCCACCGAGAAATTAATGGTGTAGCGTGAAGATTCAGCCACGTTATTTTCCATTAACACATTATAAATAAATAAATAAAAATAAAAAATAAATAAAAACACGAAGAAACCACATCAAGCAAATGCGTCTACCCAACCACATCAGCCTACATATCACCTTACTCTGATTCATGAGATACGATCATCAGCATAGTCTTTGTCATGTTGGGATTCAGAGGCCGTTCTTCTGGCGGCTGAGTCATGCACGCACAGAGAGAGAGAGAGAGAGAGAGAGAGAGAGAGAGAGAGAGAGAGAGAGAGAGAGAGAGAGATGATGTGTATCGTTAATCTTTAAGTGGCCTGAGAAAGGCAGCCTTCATCCGGTTGCATGAGGAGGTCGTGGACTCGTGTGTGTGTGTGTGTGTGTGTGTGTGTATGTGTGTATGTGTATGTGTGTGTGATATTAATGACAAATATAAGGGTAGCCACTCCTCTCTCTAGATGGCTAGTGTTATGAAACTATGTCCTATACCTCGATTGTTATTCGTTACGAATATAATATAATAAATAAAAGTGTATTTTTTTAGTATATCCTCTGTAACTATACTGTTTAACTCTAAGGTTGCATAGGGATAACATTCAAGCCTTGAAGATCATAAAAATTAATGTTCATTTACGTGCATTCAGTTAATCACTGACACTGAAATTCTTCCTTTCTTCTGACATAACCTTTCTGACAAATTTTGCTGACTCGAGCGTTCTGACAAAACCAATTCTGACAAAACCCTTCAAACAGTCTTACAAAACCCTTGTGACTAACCCTTCTGACAAAACCATTTTGACAATATCGTACTAGTAAAACTCGATGACAAAACCATTACTGACAAAATCCTCTGACAATCTTACAAAACCGTTGTGACTATTCCTCCTGACAAAACCATTCTGATAAAAATATTCTGACAAACCCCCTCTGACACCTTTCTAAAGTCTAAACAATTCCCAGAAAACACTTCTGACAAAAATAATTAAACCAAAACCAATCTAACAAAAATCCACTGACAAAACCCTTAAGACAAAACCTTACTAACTAAACAGACAGATCTGAAGAAAACTTCTGAAAAATCCCCATTCTGTCCAAAACGTTTCACTTTATTAATCAGAAAACATCATCTCTAGTCACTCTGCTCTACGGTTTAAAACTGTAGTGATTTCCTAAAAGTCTTTCTGGTATTTTTAAGCAAGCTGTGCTTCTCTCTCTCTCTCTCTCTCTCTCTCTCTCTTGCTACCAGCCATCTAAAACCTTTTACAATATCATCTTCA
Organism: Macrobrachium nipponense; assembly: GCF_015104395.2. NCBI lineage: Eukaryota > Metazoa > Arthropoda > Malacostraca > Decapoda > Palaemonidae > Macrobrachium > Macrobrachium nipponense. The sequence continues at coordinate 25,090,230 of NC_061100.1, read as the reverse complement.
TCACAAGCCATACGATTATCTCTATCAAACTCTTCTATTATATCCTAAGACCAGTTTGATCATTAACACTTTTTTTTTTTGCTTCAAAGTCTTGCCCAGATATTTTCTAATTCTTTAATAATCACATATTTCCCTCACTCCGACTTGCTGTACTTCATTTCTATTTATGTTAAGCATCATTGTCGAATCATCCCTGCTGGCATACCACAAGGTGATATTCTTCCACCACTAAGAATTCTTCTGGCATTCTGGCATTTTATAATCTGCTAAATTCTGAAATGATATTCCCCGTTTCTCATACGTCTTCGTACAAAATTCTAATACACTTCCAGCGAATTTTTCATAGTATTAGATTATTTGTGCATATATATGTATATGTATATATATATATATATATATATATATATATATATATATATATATATATCAATATATATATATACATATATATATATATATACATATATATATATATATATATATATATATATATATATATATATTAATTTCTCACAAAATTAATTTCTCAAAATTAATTCAAAACTGATTCTCACAGAACATATCCCAAACTATCTTAGTATTTAATCACCCCATGGTATCTCTCTCTCTCTCTCTCTCTCTCCTCTCTCTCTCTCTCTCTCTCTCTCTCTCTCTCTTCTCTCTCTCGTGCTCTGACTCTTTATCACTGCAAGAACTTGAAATAGATGACCGTTATACAACTCAACAGTTTCTCTGTAATTCATAGGGTTAACCTACGAATTAGCGCGAATGATTCTAGTTACGTTTACATCAATAAATCTAAGATTAGGTCATGGTATTTAAGTACAACTGTAGTCAGTATAGCCATTATTTGCAGTGATTTTCCGGGTATGCTTTCCCTTAATTACTATACACGACGCATTTGGTCAGAAAAAATTGCAGATACGTAAATGCAGGTGATTATAAATCTGACTTATTTTCTTATTTAAACCCTCTCTCTACTACGACCTAACACAGGCATATCTTGCGTCGAACTGACCTATAAATAATTCATTTAAAACTCTTTCAACATGGTTGCAAGTACTCTACAGTCCTTTTGTACCTAAATAACTAAATGCCGTCAGTCCTTTTCCCTTCAAACTGCGTGTAATGCAGTGCGTTGGACCGCGAATCACGATTATGAATGCAAAATTACGCTTTACACTGTATCGCAATTGCTTGCAATGCAGAAGGCATAAAAACAAGTGAATCGTGAGCAAAATAAGTTAGCCTTTCTTAGACAATAGCAACATCGGCAGCGGTATTGCAAAAATCAAAAACAAAACGAAGTGAAAGGGTTTAACACCAAAGGTTACGAAAGAAGGAACGGTCATGGAAGCCACTAATCAGAAAAAGTATTGGAAAAATCTTCATTAGGAAAATCTTCTACAAGAACGAAACCTGCATCCGCTGCCCTACCTCTGAAGGTCTTTGCCTTCTCGCAAGAAGAAGAAGAAGAAGAAGAAGAAGAAGAAGAAGAAGAAGAAGAAGAAAGAAACCGGTTTAAGTAATCGTTGTTGAAGCATGAATAAGAAAAAAAATCAAAGAAGCATTTACAACCATCTCAATCTTTTCAGTGTTGTCTATGCATTCTTTTCTCCCTTCTCTAAATGTAAACAGAACTAATCCCAGAGACGGATAATTTGGTCATAGAAATAACAGTTCTACCTGGCTCTGTAATGAATCCATCTGTAAGCATGAAATCATGATCTTTGGTTGAAAATACACCACCATTCCTTGAGCCAGTAATGCCACTTTCGTTGCAGTATTTAAAAGCTTTAAATATAAAATTATTCATTTCAGGCAATTATATGTATCGTGGAATTTTATGAAATACGTCTGCACGAGTCTTGGTCTGCAGTTATTGCAGTCGCTGGCCTCACAGTCAAGAACCTGTTTGTTTCAGGTTCTACGTTCACACCTGAAGTCTTGCAAGAAATAAGGCTTGAGAATGAGTTTTTATTCTTCATTTGCTGGAAGGAATTTGCAACATGAAACTGTTAAAAATCGCTGAATCAGCAGATCGATGATGTGCATGTAATTCTGGAAAGGGTCCATGGGTAACATTATGCATACTGAACATTTTTCTCTAGGAAAGTATAAGATCTCTCTCTCTCTCTCTCTCTCTCTCTCTCTCTCTCCTCCTCTCTCTCTCTCTCTCTCTCTGTGTGTGTGTGTGTGTATGTGTGTGTGTGTGTGTGTGCCTTGAAAAGCAAAGAAGGAATTGTGGTTTTTTACAATCACACACCATATCTTATGAAGTGTTAATTATTCCAAATAGAACTGGTTAACAGACTCGACAATATCTAGCGGATTAGATTCATTGCCAATCTACTCACTGTACTATAAAACACCACAAAGTTACTGTCTTATCATCTGAAGGCATCCTTACCTTTCTATCAACTCTCTTCGAAAGGTGAAATATTTCCATCCTTGAGAGTCTCACCCTTTGATTGGTCTGCCAAAGCTGTAATAACAAGCGATTTTTCTCAGTGATTCATAATGGCATCTAGCGGTGCCTTTCCTATGCTTTTACTTTCATTGTTGCAGTAGGTGGTGGTATGCAGTAGTGCGTGAGCATTAAGGTGCATGTGACATTTCCCTCTCGCATTGCTGAGCAGGGGTCGGTTACATATACGTCGATTACATACAGAGGACGTGACGGACCCCTTACTTTCTTTATTTGAAGAAAGCAGACATTTTTTTTAATGGCCACTTTCATCTAAACAACACTTAAATAGTTACTCTACAAGAGGTTCTCTTTCTTCCTCTCTTTCCATCTTCATTTGAAAACTCTTATGGACCGAGTCAAAAGACTATACTAAACCCGAGAGGACTCCAAAGTGAAATCAGCCTGTTGAGAGAGAGAGAGAGAGAGAGAGAGAGGAGAGAGAGAGAGAGAGAGGGGGGGGGTGATAAATACAAAAATTCGAGGGGAACAAAAAATAAAACCGATACTCCTGAAATTCATGAGACCCCAGCAGCAGAAGATTCCGCGACGTGTGACCTCCGGTTGAAGACAGAATGTAATTCCGCTTCTGAGATGCGTTCGTGACCCCAAGAAGAAGTGCTGATCTTCGCCGGAGCCTCTTTGAATACTTTGTGTATACATTGCAGGGAAAGCACGTTGTAAAATCGCTTCGGCAAATTGTCGCACACACATCACAACCCAGTTATACACGTGATGGCAAATTGTCGTACTCACATCACAAATAAGTTAGACACACGTGGGCAACTTATCGTACACATATCACAGACAAGTTAGACAAATCGGCAACTTGTCGTACACATATTGGCAACCTGTCATACACATATTACAAACAAGCTAAACACACGTTGGCAACTTGTCATACACATATCAAAAACAAGATAAGCAAATGTTAACAACTTGTCATACACATATCATAAACAAGTTAAGACTCATGTTGGCAACTTATTGTAAACATCACAATAGATAAACATACATTAGCAACTTGTCATGCACATATCACATATATACAAGTTTGACACATGTTCCAACTTGTTGTAAACATCACAAACAAAGTTAAAGACACATTAACAACTTGTCTTAAACATAACAAACAAGTTAAGCACACGTTGGCAACTAGTCATAAACATCACAAACAAGTTAGACACACATTGGCAACGTATTGTAAACATCACAAACAAGTTAGACACACATTCACATCTTGTTATAAATATCACAAACAAGTTGGACACACATTGGCAACTTGTTGTAAACATCACAAACAAGTTGGACACATGTTAGCAACTTGCAGTAAACATAACAAACAACCTTAAACACACATAAACAACTTGTTTTACACATATCACCAACAAGTTAAGCACATGTTGGCAACTAGTCATACACCCGTAGCAAAGAGGCTGAAAACACGTCAACGACTTGTCGCTAGTCCTAAGCAGTACTTACGATCATCCAGTATTTGCTTAAAATTCGTTCTCCTCATGAGGTCGCTCACTTGTTGTCAACATGTTCGTCATATGTATGCAACAGGTTTCCAACATGTTTAGATGCACTTGAAATATCAAATGAATTTCCAGCATCAAGTTAATAACATAATACGAAAAAACATGTCATTGTGGCCATGTGCTAATGGTGCATCCTTACATTGCTTTTTTAATAAAAAAAAAATACTTGTTCACAGGTGTTCACTTTGCATTGGCTGCAGCTGTTGTGGTCAACATGTTACGGGTGTATGTACGTCACGTCAATAACCCCCTTGATTATCATCGGGAACTTGATTTTAGGAATAAAATCAATTCATTAATGAACCGGTATCCAGTGCAGCATAAAATTAAGAAATCTTCTGGAACACTGGAATCCAGTTCACTGATTCATTAACTGTTCCTGTGTTTATCAGTGTTGTTGTTGACACTGTTTGAGGGTAAAACTGGTCATTGCTCCCAAATATTTCTTTCTTTTGTGTTTTTATTCTCGAACCATTAGCATGGAAAAGTTTATTTTTTATTTTTTTTATTTTTACATAACTTGACTACTGATTGAACTAGCAGTAAACATTTTGAATAAAATTTGTAAATATATCATACATCCAAATCATCTTTTTTTTTTTTTTTTTTTTTTTTTTTTTTTTGCTTTATCACAGTCCTCCAATTCGACTGGGTGATATTTATAGTGTGGGGTTCCGGGTTGCATCCTGCCTCCTTAGGAGTCCATCACTTTTCTTACTATGTGCGCCGTTTCTAGGATCACACTCTTCTGCATGAGTCCTGGAGCTACTTCAGCCTCTAGTTTTTCCAGATTCCTTTTCAGGGATCTTGGGATCGTGCCTAGTGTTCCCATGATTATGGGTACAATTTCCACTGGCATATCCCATATCCTTCTTATTTCTATTTTCAGATCTTGATACTTATCCATTTTTTCCCTTTTTTTCTCTTCAACTCTGGTGTCCCATGGTATTGCGACATCAATGAGTGATACTTTCTTCTTGACTTTGTCAATCAACGTCACGTCTGGTCTATTTGCACGTATCACCCTATCTGTTCTGATACCATAGTCCCAGAGGATCTTTGCCTGATCGTTTTCTATCACTCCCTCAGGTTGGTGCTCGTACCACTTATTAATGCAAGGTAGCTGATGTTTCTTGCACAGGCTCCAGTGGAGGGCTTTTGCCACTGAATCATGCTTCTTTTTGTACTGGTTCTGTGCAAGTGCCGGGCATTCGCTTGCTATGTGGTTTATGGTTTCATTTTTCGTATTGCACTTCCTACATATGGGAGAGTTGTTATTTCCGTCTATCGTTCTTTGAACATATCTGGTTCTTAGGGCCTGATCTTGTACCGCTGTTATCATTCCTTCAGTTTCCTTCTAAATTAAGCTCTCCCCTCTGTAGCCATTGCCATGTGTCATCGCTGGCTAGTTCTTTAGTCTGTCTCATGTATTGTCCGTGCATTGGTTTGTTGTGCCAGTCCTCTGTTCTGTTTGTTATTCTCCTGTCTCTGTATATTTGTGGGTCTTCGTCTACTTTTATTAGTCCTTCTTCCCATGCACTCTTTAGCCACTCGTCTTCATTGGTTTTCAGATATTGCCCCAGTGCTCTGTTCTCGATGTTGACGCAGTCCTCTATACTTAGTAGTCCTCTCCCTCCTTCCTTTCGTGTTATGTATAGTCTGTCCGTATTTGCTTTGGGTGTAGTGCTTTGTGTATTGTCATATGTTTCCTGGTTTTCTGATCTATGCTGCAGAGTTCTGCCTTCGTCCATTCCACTATTCCTGCGCTGTATCTGATTACTGGCACTGTCCATGTGTTTATGCCTTTTATCATATTTCCGGCGTTGAGTTTTGACTTGAGTATCGCCTTGAGTCTCTGCATATATTCTTTCCTGTTCGTGTCCTTCATCTCTTGGTGTTTTATATCCCCTCCTTCCATTATTCCCAGGTATTTGTATCCAGTCTCATCAATGTGTTTGATGTTGCTCCCATCTGGTAACTTTATCCCTTCAGTTCTCGTTACTTTGCCTTTTTGTATGTTGACTAAGGCGCATTTTTCTATTCCAAACTCCATCCTGATGTCCCCAGATACAATCCTTTATTATTATTATTATTATTATTATTATTATTATTATTATTATTATTATTATTATTATTATTATTATTATTATTTATATTTTTATTATTATTATTTTAATGAATTTAATTGCTGCTACAATGCCTATACTTAAATGAAGGGTTACTACCAATATACTATCATCATCATCATCATTATTATTATTATTATTATATTATTATTATTATTATTATTATTATTATTATTATTATTCAGAAAATTGAACATCGATCATATGGAACAAGCCCACAGTGGCCAATAACTTCAAATTCAATCTCCAAAAGATGATGGCGTTGAAAGAAGTAAGAGAAAGTAACAGGAAATACATAAAGAAGAGATCAGTTATTTGGAAAATAAAAAATACGGATTCAAAATGAACACTCGTCCACTCCCGGACGCATCCATCACACGGTATTAGCCTAACTTCATAAAATCACACATTTAGTTACTAATTCTCTACCGGGCCAGAGGCCACAAAGCTACCCATGGCCACATCTACCGAGAAGTATCATTTAGAGCGACGTTTGTTATTTTTAGCGGAGAGTGGAGAGTAAGACGGATGAAATCGAGTATGAACGGAGGTACAGTAAAAGGAATGGAAGGGGTTGCATGTAAGGGCCGAAGGGACGCTGCAAAGAACCTTAAGTAATGCCTACAGTGCACCGCGTGAGGTGCACTGACCGCACTAATCCCCCGTAAGAGGGTTTCGTTGCATAACACGAAGAATATAACGCAATTTTGGTTAGTTGTGAGAGAGCTGGGAATGTCTTCTATGGGTTCAGCTTGAATTATTTAATAATAATAATAATAATAATAATAATAATAATAAAAATAATAATAATAATAATAATAATAATAATAATAATAATAATAATAATAATAATAATTTATCATTTCTGAACTGTCAGGAAAGCTTTTCAATATTACGGTAACTTCCAAAAGTGACAAAAACAATATTAAGAAAGATTTTAAGGAAAACCCCAGCCATGTTACCTAGATGAAGTCAATCATATACATTATAAACATGACAGGAAGGAGTAGACGTTAATTCTCCACCTTACTAATTAGTTTTTCATAAAGCATATGCCTGAGTATAACTTTCGCTAACAAAGTCTTGTCAAGAGAGTATGATGTAATTACGATAAGAAATATACTATACTTCGTTTGATGTTAATGCAAGACATATATATGTCTTTCCATAAAAGAGACTCATTCTATTTTTAAATTAAACTGATCGTCTGAGAATTTTTTATATACATAATTCCACTTCTTTCTTATGCCGTCTCCCACCTTCATTTCATTATCATAACTCTTCGTCGTCGTCATCATCATTATCATCATTACCTTCATAACCATTATGATTTACGACTGGCTGCATCATTTCATTCACTGAGATCTCCAGATACTACGAGTGAGCGCAAAAATTCTTTCTTACTACAACTTTCATTCATAATTTAAAAAAAAAAAATCATTCATGTTTCACAGCCGTTTATCTCTCCTACGTTATAAGTGTTTCACCTGCATTCGTTTGTTCACAATTTTTTTAAGAACATTTTTCGTGTTCCGTTAGCGTCAACGTCTCTCTCTCTCTCTCTCTCTCTCTCTCTCTCTCTCTCTCTCTCTCTCTCTCTCTCTCTCTCTCTTTAAGTTAAATTACTGTTCAATTATATCCGTTTTTTTAAAGTAAAGTGGAATGGAATATAAAATTTAAAACGAAGGCCAAGCGCTGGGACCTATGAGATCTTTCAACGCTGAAAGGGATCTGATAGTATAAAGGTTTGAAAGGTGTAACAGGAGGAAAACCTCAAAGCAGTTGCACTATGAAACAATTGTTAGGAGAGGTGGAAAGTATGATGGAAAAGGAGAATGCGAACGGAGGTACAGTAAACGAATGCAAGGGGTTGCAGCTAGGAGCCGAAGGGACGCTGCAAAGAACCTTAAGTAATGTCTACAGTGCACCGCGTGAGGTGCACTGACTTTACTACTTCCCTTCGAGACCCTTTTTTTAAATATTCTATTCCTCTGGCCAGTAAAATGAACGATTTGTTGACAATATTTTCACATGTGGGTTATAACAAACTTATCCATATTCTCAATGAACCTTAAAGAAACGGTTTATCATAAGAACACGAAGCTTTAGCGAGTCTTCAACCGAGAGTTAAAACTTAAAAATAAAAAAATAAAAAAGATAAAGAAAACGGAAAATGGTCGTCTGCTCTGCGCCAAGCACTTATGACAACAAGAAGCAGTAATCACAACACACTTACACCCACTTTCCTTCATTAAAATGGTTATAAAACGAGTTGTTATGAGAAGGGATTCTCGTGTTAAAGACGTAACGAATCATTCTGCCACTGTCTCATAAATATTTTACTAGCGATAGAATAAAAACTGAAATGTTTAATTAAAGAATATTTCAAGACGTTTTTGTACGAAGTACCACCGATAACTATGATCTTACAAGCATGAATGTAATAATTATCAGCAGATGATGATAATATTATTTTAAAGTATTTGTTTGAATCTCAGTACAGAAGCAATACACACACACACCCCCACACACACACATATACAGGGGGTCCTCGAGTTACGACGTTGATCCGTTCTTACGATGCATCGTAACACGATTTTCAGCGTAAGTCGGAACATTGAAAAATACCACATGATTTAATGTAAATACCTATCAATAACAACGAGAGAACAATTCCTTACCTTTATTAGTTTGATTGGCTTGCACACTGGAGAGGAAGCTGCGGTGCTGGAGAGACTGGGGGAGGTTAGTGAAGAGAAAAGAACCTCCAGAAGTTGCTGGAGATGCACCAATAACCTTTCCATTTCAATTATTAGACCACTACGCTGCTTAGTTATCACTGTCGCTTTCATAGGAGCAGATCCTTTCACATGTTCAACGATGCGCTCTTTATCTTTGATAATGGTAGCAACGGTCGAACGGCTAAGGCCAAGCGAGCGGCCAATGTTTGTTGGCGTTTCTCCCTTCTCAGATCGCTTTATAATGTCCACTTTAATTTCCATGGTGATGGCCTTTCTTTTCTATACAACACGAGGGAGAGAGAGGCAGTGTAAACAACCAAAATGGCGTATGGGCGAGGAATGAGCGTAGCGAAGCGACGCCGTCCTCTCCCCCACAAAGCGTATTCTTCCGCCGTGCGCCTGGAACTAGTTCGCGTTTGTTTACGTTGCTTACGACGCTAAACCGCGTAAGACGGAACGACGCAAAATATTATTTTTTATATTTTTATGGGGGCGCGTTCGTAACCACGAAACATCGTAAGTCGAGACCAGCGTAACCCGAGGACTTACTGTATATATATATATATATATATATATATATATAATGTAAATCAGTCTATTCATGACATTTGATTTCATGGTAGTCAAACGATCCAAATAAAATATTACTGGCAACAAAATATGAGAGAGAGAGACAGACAGACAGACAGAGAGAGAGAGAGAGAGAGAGTTGAAACTTCGTAAACTGACGACAGCATTCAAATCATTATTATTGAATAAACCACATAAGATTTAATATCAATCACTACTTTAGACACATCGGCCTAGTTCTAATCATTATTGCGCCACGTACGCCTAGTTTTTAACATGTTATTTGTTTGTTCTGTTATTTCTATTTTGACACTTGCAGCTAGTTTTCTAAGAAATGAATATCAGTAAAGGATGTGAATAATCATATATAAATGTCCCTATGCATCCGCTCTCTCTCTCTCTCTCTCTCTCTCTCTCTCTCTCTCTCTCTCTCTCTCTCTCTCATACTATAACCGGCGCTGGCGCAGAAAGTTTCACAGCTTCACTGGACGAGACTGCAGTTGTGTCACCCAGGGGGTTTCGAGTTTATAATTCGCTGATATCCAAGGCTTCACTGGGCGTTTATAATCGTCCATATATAAAGCTTCGCTGGACGACTGCAGTTGTGTCACCCAGTGAGTTTCAAGTTTATAATTCACTGATATCCAAGGCTTCACTGGGCGTTTATAATCGCCAACATACAAAGCTTCGCTGGACTACTGCAGTTGTGTCACCCAGAGAGTCTAAGAAAGCTTACAATTCGCTTAGATCCAAGGCTTCCCTGAACGCTGGAATTTTGAAAAGTCTGTGGAAATGAAGTTCAGAGTCGTGATGGTGCTAGTTTTGTTAGTCGCATATGGGGTGCTTTGTAGTCCAGCGCCGTCCCCTCGTGGGCAAAATGACAAGAACTGGCACAGTATATTTAACCATGGTAGACACCACGCTAGAATTGTTGGCTCCCACGCCCGCAAGTGTTCAAAGGTGTGTGAAATTAAACGTCCGGACGGCGGGTGCTCCAGAGACTGGGCGTGCTGGGTCAAGATATGGCAGGGCTGATGTTTAAGTAGTTATACAGTTGTTTTCTGCACATGAAAGGAGAATGCTTTCGTTTTTAAAGAGTACAATAGAGTGATTTCTCTTCGTTTGGTGAAAATCGATTTGGAAATTGTCCAAATTTTGCTTAAACCATGTTCAGTGAAAAAAATAATCTGTTTCAGTCTAGTCCAACGTCTCCACCCGCGTCTCCAACCTCTCTCTCTCTCTCTCTCTCTCTCTCTCTTCTCTCTCTCTCTCTCTCTCTCTCTCTCGAAAACAGGAGAAAAAGGACTGGATTTCGTATCATCTCCGTTTTCTATCATTATAATCCTAACATATTTCGAACTACATTTCTTACGAAATGCAACTTCCCTCAAAATGTGTAATTATTGTGATTCCCCTTTTTTCATAATTAACCCTTAATATTACTTACACTTTTACGTACGGACATAAAGGTAAAGAGTCGAGACAAAAAAGGAATCAATATTAATAGACAAATGAACATCAAGGAAAAATATATGGAATATATATATATGTTTATCCCTCCAGCAAAGTCCCATGTAAATCGTGACTGAAAATGAACGACTGTAAACAGCAATAAAATTGTTATTTATTAAGCTAATAACCTTAAATTTTTATTTTTAATTAAAACTATGTAAGTTAAACCTATGTAATAGTGTTTGAAAAAGTTAATCAGTTTTGGAGATATTTACAAAAATGTGTAGCCTATTTTAAGGCTTATGCTAGTTTCCCCGTTTTTTGCACTAAAATGTGTTCCATTATGTTTTTTTTATACAAAATGCACAAACTTGTTTGTATCATTACTTATGGTGATGTAAAATTTTATTTGATAATAGAACAATTTTTTTTTTTTTTTTTTTTTTGCTCGAACCCAACCGAAATGTTTTTTTTTTCTTTTTAGAAGTAATTTCTAAAAAAAAAAATATCATAAATATTGTCACAGTTAATAAACAGCAATAAGCATTAATAAACATATCATGACGTATGTCAATATAACAATCCTTAGAAATATGTGTATGATGATTAATGATAAAAATGTATAATGCAAAAAAATTCTTAAAACTACTGTCACAAAAGTAATAAACACTAACAAATATGCAGTATCTTAACAATTATCCTATCAAACTGTGAACAATGATTAATGATTAAGATAATGGCGATTAATGGAAATAAAAAAATTCAAAAAAATTGACAATCACGCCTAGTTAATCAACATCAATTAATCATCGATAAACATTATCTATGTTAATGGTAATCCAAAGAAATCTATGAATAATGATGAAATGATAGTAATTAATGCATAAATAATAATCACTAACGAATGAAAATGCACGAAAAAATGAATAATGCCAAATAATTGGTATACTCACCAAACCTGGAGAAGTTCTTTTCTTGCTTACCAATTCTGTTGCATTCATCCACAGATAGGCAAGTGCCATAATACAAGGAGTGGGGAGAGACTGGTAATGTAGAAAGAAATGGACCGCAATTTGCGTGACAGAAAGACGAGGGCATGACATGGCTTGCTGTAATCCACTGCGGCATAGACACTTATACATCGTCACTGAATATGGTAATCTTCATGGCACTGGTAGTCACAGATATTTTACACTGTGCCCCTTTGTTCTTAATCAATTTGAGAAATATCTGCTCCTGCCTCCCATCATCGAGGGCTTTCGTGGGATGCTCGGTGTTGCTGGCATCCTTCTGCACATGACGAAAATTTGTATCAAATGGCCACTGAAAATCTTGAGTAATGTTTTAACTTCACTATAGTTACATCAAGCTTGCTGACATCCCTCAAGTCTAGGTATTTTTCGTATACTCAGTAGTGCCCTGATGCTCTGGTGAGACTACAAACATTTCCAATTCGGGGTGTGTTTGCAGGCTTGATGTTTAGAACAAACTGACTGAAGTTGTACTTGTTCATGGACGACCTGTTATGTAGTATTTTCTATCTGCAATTTACAGTCCATCATTGACTATTTAGTACCCTAGGTATGCCTCGAAGATCGCATTAAGCACTTCACCCCATACTTTTAGAAAAACACCCGTTCTTGCAGATGCAAGGGGGACTGATCTTGGTGTTCAGTTCCAGTGTGCTTAGTATATATCAGTCTTCTTAAAAAAGCTTAGGTTGGACAGGTCGAAGTTCTTGTCTTTCAGCAAAATAGGCCTAAGGTCCCATGTTTCAGGTCTAGGTATATACTATTTTTCGTCCTTTTCCTGCAGCATCTAGTGTTCAGCTTTATCAATAAAAGGCTGTACCTGGTACTAGGCTACCTAGAACAAAGGGATGGATCATCACATTCTGTAGCCCTATCACTAGCATCACTACACGATTCTCCGACGAGGTAGCCTATCGTTATCACTATAGTATGCGTAATAATACGAAGCTCTTCATCTCTTTGCACGCTACTAGGCTTCCTTGCAAATTTTCTCTTTTATTATTTTTATATCCTCACCTATTATGACTAACACTGGACACGAAGCATAAAGAGCTTCAGACATAGTTATTTCCTATTTCTATTTTTCCATGCTATCTGGAGAAGGCCGACCACATAACACACATCCGTACAATCTACGGCGTCTAAACTCATCTTAACGGTAACATTATCGCTTGATAATTAATGACACAAACGATAATAGTGATACAAAATCGTTAATTAACGGAGCAGTCATGAGTTTCAATTGAATTTGGAATATACCAGGCGACGATTGGCTCTCACGGGACAATAACAAAAGCGCCGATTGGCTGACGCACAGCTCAACGGTTAACATCAGCATCGATAATAGGGTTATTTTATAACGACCCTTCCCCGTGTTAAATTGGCTTTTTTTTTTATTTATTTGGATTTTTGGCTTTAAGCCAAGCAAGCATCGGGGTAACTACGGCCATTCAACGCTGAAACGGAAATTGACAGTACTAAAAGGTTTGAAAGGCGTAACAGGAGGAAAAACGAAAGGAATATAGATCGCTGGTCTTTTTTACCTATACGATTATTTGAAAATTCATGATTTCAAAATAATATTAGTATTGTATTCAGTGGCTCTCCCACTTGGTAAAGCATACCAAAACGCCATAGAAATGTTTAGCTACATACTGCATCTTGTCAGTAAAACACTGAGAATGTTGAGTAACACTTCCACATTCTTGTATGAAGTATGACACCAACCTTCAAATTGTTTGATAACTATATTGAAGGAAATAGCCCAAACCTTATGCACCTTGATCCCTAAGGCTCTGAGATTTTGAAAGGATCCTAGGCATATATGTGGTATAGGAATGGAATAATATAGAATTTAGGCCAAGGTCCAAGCACTGTGACATGTGGTCATTCAGAGCTGAAAGGGAAATTGAGAGTGGAACGGTTTGAAAGGTACAACAGGAGGTAAACCTGCAGTTGCACTATGAAACACTTGTTAGGAGGGGGGTGGGTAGCAAAAAGATAGAAAGAGAATATGAACAGAGGTACAGTAAAATGAATGAAAAGGTATCTGTTATCTGGCTTACAACTAGAGCTTGGAGACCCTTCCCTCTTTTTGCTTGCTGTAAATTTGTGCACATGGAAGTGCTGGCGTCATATGGAAGCTAAATAACTGTAGGCAGTCCCCGGCTTACTGCGTTCCAAGGTTACAACGCTTTACAATTATATTTATCAGAAATTATTTCCAGGTTTATGACGCAAGTTCCAGGGTTACAAAGCTAATCTGGCAGAAGAAATAAGACTCCAAAAATGCAAAATAATCAATATTTAGTTTTTTTTTATGAAAAATGCAATAATAATGCAGGTTACAGTTTTTAATGCACCCAAAGCATTAAAAGTAAGGATTTCTTAGGATTTTTGGCGATGTTCCAGCTTACAACAATTTTTGGCTTACAACGTGTCTCAAGAACGGAACCCCCGTTGTAACCAGGGGACTGCCTACTTTGATCTTGACAAATTACGTATAGTCAGAATACTACCTACGATGAAGCTAGCTGGAAACAGATAAATCTTTTGTTTTCATGAAAAATGCTATAAATAATGAGTTGTACATGCAATGAATTTCATTTCAAGTAGTCTACATGGAACACCTTTCAACCAGGAATAAACTCTTGAAAAATTAATAGTATTTCATCGCTGCTCAGATCAAGTGGAAAGTGAGGTGAACAAGGAACCACCTCCGCAGAGACTGCCTTACACCTTTATTAGGTGAGGCAGCTTGAATCTTCAAACCATTCTTAACCACAGATATCAGCATCGAAACGCTTTAAAAAAAAAAATAGTAGTCCTTACATCTTGTGTGTATGCAGGAGTTCTGACAAAACTACTGTAAGCAATGGAAAAATACAAGCATCATGAAATGTTACATTTAAACTGTAGTTCTCTGAAGACCTTACCCTCAAAAGAATTACATATTGGAATATAAAATTTAGGCCAAAGGCAGTGCTAGGACCCATGAAGTCATTCAGCGCTGAAAATAATGGTGAAACAATTGCTAGGAGAGGGTGGCAAGTTAGATCTTAAGAAGAGAAAACGAACAGAGGTACTGTACAGCAAAATGAATGAAAGGGGTTGCTCTGTTTGTTTGTACGGTACTTTTACGTTGCATGGAACCAGTGGTTATTCAGCAACGGGACCAACGGCTTTACATGACTTCCGAACCACGTCAAGAGTGAACTTCTATCATCAGAAATACACATCTCTCACTCCTCAACGGAATGGCCGAGAATCGAACCCGCGACCACCGAGGTGAGACGCTAATACCATACCAACCACGCCCGAGGCGCTGAAAGGGGTTGCAGTTAAGGGCCGAAGAGACACTGCAGACTTTACCCCTCTCAAAAGGATGCCGTTAGTTTGGGGATATATTCGGACTACTTGACTACTGTATTAATTTTATTGCTGAAAATATTGAAACCTCTGTAATGCTATGAACACCAATCAACATTAACTGTAACAATGGTCAAAAAGAAAGGATAATAAAAGAATGGGCAATGACTTTACATATTTTGTTTAGACTTTGCATATACAAGCTTATTTACAAATTGATTCCAGAACTTTGAAAGCTCTTTTCTTTTCTAGGAATAAAAATATCAAGTTTTAGTTCAAGAGACCTCCAGGCTTTACATTACATAAGTGCAATTCTTCCTTTAGTCAACAAAACACTAAATTGGAATTAATAGTATGTTGAGCACCTTCCATACATAAACAGTATATACCATAAGACTGATAAAACCAATCTCAACTTAAACAGGAAGACGAGACTGACAGTTGATTTCTATGAAATTTTTCCATTCATAGAAGGAACAAGAAATAAAGAACATGGAAATGTACATTAATAATCCTCTTCTTTGAAACAGTCTCCTTTTCATTTTGGCATTGGCAACTTATTTACAGCTCACCAAATTTAAACATTTATTTTGTAAGATACTTCACTGCATTCTGAATGGATGGTTGTCGTAAATCCAAAACCTTTTACTACAGAAGAAGCAATCACAGTCTCATTCATAACGTGAAAGAAAATAATTATTCATGGTGCAAAAACCCACTCAGAATTAAGATAAAACTGGCTATAATGACTCTTTAAAATCAATTTGTACAACAGGCACAAAAAAGCAATTAAACCATGAGCTAACTTTAACACTGTGGCCTTGACACAACGATAAATAATACTTTCTTTGCCTCTGGTTTTACAATGACCAAAGGAAGAACTGTGCAAACAAGGTTGTAAAAGGCATCTGATATGAAAGAGCTTACAATTTCAAATACTGAATGTAAGTAAATTAGTACACAACAAGGTGCCATATTTTCAAGAACCTGAGCCTACTACAATATATATGCCTTTAGAAACTATTTAAAATCATATCTCTTTTAATAAGAAATCTTTTTTACATTTCCTTTTTAGTATATAGTTTACTCATACTTAGCAGCATTGTACTGTACAAATAAAAGCTTTCATACAATTATAACACATCTACTATTTGCATTTTATCGTTTAATATCACTTAGAGATTATTAGCATGTTTAAAGGCAACATCAGGCAGGGAACATTCTGTGATACATGCAGGTAAATTAAGAGGAAACTCCAACATTCAAGTGTTAAAATCATTGAAATGAAAGAGTGCTTTGTCAAACATTTGAAATAAAAACCATCATGTTGAATGGAAATGAAGACGTTCGAGGATAATGAAATGACTGATTAACACAAGACAACACAAATCCCTAGGCTACATGTAGTATGAATTGACTATACAAAACTTTGGTTTTTTAAAAAGAAAATGTTCATAATCTCAGGGAAGCATTGTAAGATATGTAAATACAAAAGACAGTGAAACCAAGTCTGATGTCCAGTTTTCATGAAAGGCCATATTAACGATACCATCCAGTTTCAACGAAAACCTGTATTATCAATACCATTAGCAGACCTAAACTCACTAAGATATCAAACTACAGCAGCATATTACCATATTCTTGCACATAACTCGCAGCAGGATATGAATACTCTTTCTTATACAAGAACAAAATTCACACTTTGTTGGGTCAGTGAGATTGTCAGATAGTAGTTTCTTGATGGAATCCCACAACAAGGATATTAAATGTTCTTTTACATTTTGTACTAGCCTTATAAGATGACTTACAGTTGTGAAATGAACATACCACTGATCTATAATTGATAAGATATACAATGCCAATGGTCTAACTTCTTATGAACTACGTATAATCTAAGTGTTATCTTGATAATATTCAAAGATTGTTGTAATCCCACAATTCCATATAACAAATTGGATCATATTCAAAGATGAATTACATAAAATTTCATAACAGATGGTAATCACATCTGCATAAGGGCTAATGTATTCAATACCACAATTTTTCAGGTAAAAACAAGCACATGATACAAACAAACTGAAAACCTCCAAACCCCAACTAATATAACTCATGACATACACTCAACATATAACCCCAAGATGCTGCATTATTGTATGAAAGACAAAGTTAGCAAAAGAATCTTAAATTATAAAAGTATAAAACAGACCACAAGCCAGATATTTACAAGTCAAAAATTCCAGACTCAACAGGGGAAGAGACTTCTAAGTGCATAAAATTCGATTCAAAGCAAAGTTCAAGATAAAGAAACATGTTATTGTTATAATACAATTAAGTTTGTTCATACTTACCTGGCAGATATATATATAGCTGTATTCTCCGAAGTCCGACAGAATTTCAAAATTCGCGGCACACGCAGTGGGCGGCCAGGTGGTGGTACCCATTCCCGCCGCTGGGAGCGGATATCAGGAACTATTCCCATTTTTCTATTCATATTTTATCAGTGCCACTGTCTCCTGAGGGGAGGTGGGTGGGCACTTTAATTATATATATCTGCCAGGTAAGTATGAACAAACTTAATTGTATTATAACAATAACATTTTGTTCATGAAACTTACCTGACAGATATATATATAGCTGAATCCCACCTTCGGATGGTGGGAAGAGACAGAATAGGATTTTTGGGAAACTAAATTAAGTTGATGATATACATCTTGGTTCCACACCTGTTAGTATAGCCGACTTCGTGATTACTGTCACTAAAGTCTGCTTCTGCGTTACTAGAGTTGCCAGCGAGGTAGAGACCTGTAATGCTGGTGCGCTCTAGATGATCTGTCAACAGGGGCGTGACCACAATGTGACTAGACCATATGACCATACTTCTGAGGGCAACGAAGCTAAAACCACCACCTGACCTAACCTATTAAAGTTAGTTCCATAACTTCTAGGCTAAAGAAAAGGAACGCGCCTCAAGCGACCAACCCTTCAAAGTTAAAAGCACACCTATCCCTTTTCTATAGGATAGGATTCGTGTTGCTTGCTGCCCCCAATAATATATCTACGGATATGTATGGTCCTAGCGACTTACAGATCTCAAATGTCGTCTTCACATCCCGTCGGGAGTGTGAAGCGAACACAGAGTTGCTTCGCTAAAGCGTGGCACTCAGGATGTTACTGAGTGTCATGCTCTGTTGAAATGCTTCCGAGGCCGCGCCCTCACCTCTTGAGCATTCATATTAAGAAAAAAAATCTCAAATCTTTATGCAAACATAATGAATGAGACTTCTTAAAAGAACTCCTTGACTATAATGCCAGGGTGTTCTTGGACATGAACCAGTCTGGTCTTTTACGGAACACCGCAGATTGTCCGTTGACCTCGACTTACTATAGTTTTATTAAGATAAAACTTGAGAGACCCGACAGGGCACAGGACTCTCTAATGCCTTTGCCCAATAATTTGTGCCATACCCTTGGTCTCCAAACCTTCGGGTCAAGGGTTAGACAGGTTTTCGTTCTTATCAAGAACGGAAGGCTTAGAGGACAGACCGCATTATGTCCTTTAAAGCTAAAACCTCTGATGATAGCTAAAAGCTCACTAACCCTCTTTGCCGTGGCTAGAGCGGTTAGAATGTTAGCCTTTCTGGTCACGTGTATTAAGTTCGCAGAAAGGATAGGTTAGAAATGCTTTTGCATCAGAAACTCAGACTACGTCTAAGTTCCATGCCGGAACCTGCGATCCAGAGAATTTCAAGATCTCCCCAGACCTCAAAGATCGTGAAGCTTTGTTGTTTGACAGAACCGAATCTCTGAGCCTAGAGGCCGTCAACAACATATTTGCATATTCTACAATAGTTAGGACTTCTATCTTATCTCGTACTTCATACGGAAAGATAGAACCATAAAGAAATTCACAGAGGTCGAGTTGGAGGAACAGTCATTTCCCTTCACTATCCAGAAACGGCCCGCTCCGATTGAACACTGAAAATAGGCAGCACTGCTTTGCCTTGGCCAAAGAGACTGCCATTAATCTAGAAGATCTTATCGCTTCTCGATAGTCTGAACGCCTTCAGACTCAGAGAGGAGAGATATTAGATACTTCACTAAGTGACGAAGTTAGATTACACCGATTCTCTCGGGAAGGGTCTTTGGACAATTCTCTGAATTACCTGACCTCTGTGAATCCAACCTCTTAGAGGCCAACATGTGGCGACTAAAGCTAATCCTCTAGGATCATGAATAAGGGAACAACTTAAGAGGAAGCTCCTTCGTCTTCAAAATTACGAAAACTTAACGAAAGGACGCCCTCAGTCTCTCCTCACTTTCGAAATACTTCTAAGTGAGGATTACTCAGACGTCAGTAGTTGTTGCCTTCGATCGAGAAGACCCGCACGGACGTGCACTAGTTTAACGAACCTCTTGAGGACCGTTACGTTCCGTGCCCAAGCCCATAACCAATTCTCTGTTCTTGAGCTATGAAAGAGCTGAGAAATTATCCGAGATGATTTGGGCCACTCGATCCAAACTCACCCTTCGAGGAACTGGAGAGCCGACCAATTTGGCTTCCAATTCTTTCAGACAATGTGCCAGAACATCTGTTCCTCTGTTCGGATGTCTGGCACCCTCTCGCTATCACCCGAGGTGATCCTCAAGCCGTTGAGAGAAAATTAGAATTATTACAAGATCTTTGATGTTATTCCAATTTCTTCGTGAGGAAAATTGTAGAGGTCTGAATTGCTGTTTATTCAGGGAAAACAAGCTTATCCAGCGAGGAAAATGGTCCCCAGCAAACTCATCCATTCCCTCACTCAGCCTGCTTCCTTCCCTAAATAAGGCTGCACTTTGCATAAGCAGGAGAGCATTATTATAGTGCTATGCCGCGGTAGATTCGTACAGAGATCTGTTACCGTGCGGTAAACCCGCACCGAACAAGTATAAGAGATATCTTGTTGAAATTTTCTAAGTAAACGGAAGGCATGTTCATTCATGATTACTAGAAATTTCCTCAACCCGAGGCTAAAATCCATGATTGTAGGGCAGAGAGACGCAACCAAACGCGCATGACACCGAGCTAGCCGGTACTGCGTAGATCACATCACAGTAACAGCAGCCTTGTTCATCGTCTCGCACTATCTGCCTGAGTTGCCAGCTACTCCTTTTACGAAGGGTATAGGTATTGAAATTATCGAGCAAAGGAAACTCTCAAGCAGGCATATTTAAACGAAACAAAATTCGCTAAATACAGAATCTGAGTTGGTGTTGTCGTAACAATACCTGAATAGTTATTCTTACTCCGAAAACTCTTGGAAGGTTGAAGGGAGTGTCAAATAAATACATTAGAACAACAGTTCTTTCGGCTTCTATCCGCAGAGGTAAATACTATATGCGTATATGACTTGACCCATGCGTTAGCAAAATGACGCAAAGATAAACTACGTAAGTATTGTAGTAATTTGAACATCGAATTCTCTACTACATCTTTCCTCGACGAGGAAGAGAGAAAGAAAGGAAAACGACTGTCCACGTTCTAATGAATGAGACTTTTAAAAGAACTCCTTGACTCTTTGCCAAGAAAAGGGAGTAATATTCGAATAGAGATCATCAAGAGAGAACCGAGATCGAAAAGGACCGTTCAATGTTCTTATGATATTGGACATAAGACTTCCTGGATCTAGTCTACAAGTCTTTTTCTTACTCCCCGGATGAGCCTCTGAACATGAATGAGAGCTCTTCGAAATTGTTAATGAGTTTATCCGCTTAAACGATAAAAACGTTCAAAATCCTATGTCAATGAGAACTACCCCATTTATGAGGGGTCCCCACTTAAATGACAAAACGTTTAGTATCTTGACAATGGGGAAAACGTCCTTACTAGACAAAACTATTAGCACTTTGCTAATAGGGGAAAACCCTTTAACATGACCGAAAGTCACCCAGGAATCCGAGTATATAATCTTCCCGATTCTCAGAGAAATCGATGAAGAGGAGGATCGAAAGAAAAAAAATTCGGGTATGTCTCTCCGCTAACTCCGAATCCTTTTTAAAAATTTCTGTAAAGGAATGTCCTGTGGAGAGTCCTGAAAAAACCTCCTCTTGACGAGCGTTTATAAGCGTCAGCGTCCTAAGAAACGTCCTGAACAGCAAATAAAACGCCTTCTACAAGTCTTTTCTCTCGCAAAGCGTCCTGCCGAGCTTCCACCGAAGCGTCCTGGCGAATGTGCACAAAATCGTCCTCAAAAGCGTCCTGCTGAGCGTCCTCAAAAGCGTCCTGCCGAGCGTCCTCAAAAGCGTCCTGCTTAGCGTCCTGCTGAGCGTCCTCCAAAAAACGTCCTGCTTAGCTACGAGCGTGTCTGAGCAGAGAACACCAAGTCTTCTGAACGACGTTTCAGAGAGGAACTCGTTGAGCGCCTTGATGCATGCAAGGCCCGCCAAGAGGCGTCCTGGCGAGCGACCTTGCCAACATCTCAATGTTATGACGAACCGCGTTTTGCGT
This sequence comes from Macrobrachium nipponense, assembly GCF_015104395.2. Taxonomy (NCBI): domain Eukaryota; kingdom Metazoa; phylum Arthropoda; class Malacostraca; order Decapoda; family Palaemonidae; genus Macrobrachium; species Macrobrachium nipponense. Next base: position 25,068,446 of record NC_061100.1, on the reverse strand, counting down.
ATGACGTTGAATATTTTTAAGGGACGTCCTCATGCGAGTCTCCATGGAGAGCCGCACGCTGCTCCTGAAGAGTGTGAACACTAAAGGAAGACGTATGGCTTTCGTCTTCCGCAAGGTGCTTGCCGAAGCGTCCTGGAGAATGTCTCTACTTATAGGACGTCGAGCACCTCCAAAAAGCTTCCTCACGTCTAAATTGCCCTTCTTATGCCGACCAGAGACATAAGTTGACTGTGCAAAGCAGCTTGCCGGCCGTCAAACTTATCAGCTTGCTTTTCGAAGTAAAGCGAACGTTACATAACGTATACGGAGCGCCATGAGGAGGAGAGGAGACGAATACTGAGTTGCTCCTCCAAAAGGTGGAATCAAGAATGTCCTTGATTACCAAATTTCTTTTGGAATGCTAGCGAGGTTGAAACAGCTCTAACTTCATGAGCGTTCACTCGCAGGAGGCTCAAATCACTCTTCTGGCAGATGATGAACCTCCTTAATAATGTACAAGTGATACATACATGACGTTCAGGTATACATGAGGCGTTCACTCGCAGGAGGCTCAAATCACTCTTCTGGCAAGATGAATGAGCCTCTTTAATAATGTATAAATGATGTATACATGAGCTACAAGTGATATATACATTCTACAATAGTTAGGTGAGCGGTCACTCGCAGAGGCTCCCAAAATCACTCTTCTGGAAAGATGAATGAGCCTCCTTAATAATGTATAAATGCATATATACATGAGCGTTCACTCGCAGGAGGCTCAATCACTCTTCTGGCAAGATGAAGTGAGCCTCCTTAAATGTCCCTTAGAAAAAGAGCCAGTGCATCTTCTAAAAGGGTAAATGTGGTCTCTTTACTCCTCATCCTCTCGTGACGAGAGAGAGGACGTGAAGCGTCCTCTTCTCTAAAGCTTCTTTAGGGGGTGCGAGTCCTTCCGAGAGCCCCAACCCCTGTGTGGGGAGGATGCCTCGGAGGCCGAGAAACAACCCTTGAAGCTTCGTGCACGTGCTACGATCTTCGGGCAGCCTGGGAAGCGAGGCAACAGGACGATCCTGCCGAAAGGAAGCCAGATCAGCATGAAAAACCCGTAACCCTCCTTCGGCTTTTGACATGCCCTCTCCCTGGTTTCTGGGAGTCCGACAGAGGTCTAGGCCTAGAGGCGGTTATGGGGCCGATCTGACGTTCCCTCCATAACGAGAGAGAGGACGTGAAGCGTCCTCTTCTCTAAAGCTTCTTAGAGGGCGCGAGTCCTTCCGAGAGCTCCAACCCTTGCGCGGGGAGGAACGCCTCGGAGGACGAGAAGCAATCCTTCAAGATTCGTGCGCGTGCACGATCTTTAGCAGCCTGGGAAGCGTCAACAGGTTCTGCCGAAGGGACGCCAGATCGGTGGGGAGGTAACCCCCGCCCCCGTAACCCTCTTGCGGCTTTTCGACATTGCCTTCCCTCGTGATTCCCTGAGTCCTGGGAGTCCGACAGAGGTCCAGGCCTAGAGGCATTATGGGCCGATCTGACGCCCCCTCCACAACACAAGGGGCACTACACTTCACAACACTGATTGGAGAGCGAGCACTTTAGTCTAAGATTACTTGATGTAATCCTCTAGCAGACACTTCTTCTAGGCCCGTAAGCCATACCACAGGGTTAGGCAAAATAAAATCTACAGGAGGTTAGAAGGTTCATTATTTCTAACTTCTGTTTACTGTGGAGGAAAACTCCTGATTCTAACACGCTCTAAAATGCGTACATGAATCCTACTTCTTCCGTAATCAGTCACACATTACACTAATTACATTGAACTTATGCAAAGAAAACAAGTAAACGCCATATACACTAAGCGAGTGTCTACCGAAAGTTCCGGTAGCTTCACCATCCCCCATGCAGACAACAAAATCTGAAACTAGGCTAACTAGCCTCAGACATCAAATGCAATGAAAAATTTACGATAGCGTATGCCTAGCCACAAATCCAAGTCAATAATCGTAAGAATAATTAGGATACTTAAGCGGCTAATGAAGTTTCAAAATCCTAGGCGGAGGTCTGTAAACAGTTGTTTACCGACCGGCGACAGAAAAAATATGAATAGAAAATGGGAATAGTTCCTGATATCCGCCTCCCAGCGGCGGGAATGGGTACCACCACCTGGCCGCCCACTGCGTGTGCCGCGAATTTTGAAATTCTGTCGGACTTCGGAGAATACAGCTATATATATATCTGTCAGGTAAGTTTCATGAACAAAATTTGTTTTAATCATTAAAAAATAAATAAACTATATAATACTGAAATAGATAATACCTTCCTATATATGCAATAACTTTTTTTACCTTCCTAAAAGGTCAGTGAGATGGTCAATGTAAAAGCCCTTACCCCAACAGTAGCATGTAAGAATCACATGGTGAAAGAAATGGTCTCAATCCACATAGCTATGGAAGCATGTGTTAATTCACACATGCTTTTTGAAAGAGATGAAAAGAAAAAAAACCAGAAGAGAATTCCATAGCTTCACAAATGAGAGAATGCGACCCTGAATATGGATAAACCTGGGAAGAAGAAGACAAATGTGAGAATGCTCATTACCAAGAAACTTTCCTTTTCATCTCTACAGAAATGAAAGTATGACTACTTTCAATTAAGAGAAAAATCTAGGGAAGAAGTAAGGTCTGGTTGCTAATTACATGGGTCCCCGTCAGAACAGCAAAGAACAAAACAAAGGAAAAAACAAAAGAGCAACATCCCAGATAGGTATGGCTAGAAAATATTATTTATGGTAAGGATGGGGGAGAACAATGTTTCAAAAGCTTGCTAAAATATCACAAGAATAATGTGATCTCTCCCAAACAAATCTGAAGTAATCAAAAACATCCTAATTACTTGGTTTCAAAGAGGTATAGAAACTGGAATGGAAAGCAGACAGACACACAAAAAGGATCTGGGTCCTGGAGGTGTTGAACTTTAAATCACAGTTCCAATTTCCCATGTGCTCTCAAGATCAGAATTGATAGAATAGAATATAGGATTAGATCAGGAAAATGGCATTATAAAATTAATTAAAAATTCATAAAGGTTAAAGTTCATGAAAAAACAGATATAAGGGACAAATCATTAGTGTGTACACATCGGTTACAGTCTAGGGAACTGAAGAAAATCATGAGCCTAGAATCTTGAAGAAATTAAAATAGGGAGAGAAAAATACTTAGAAATACAAAATTAAATCAAATCTAAACAGTGTAAATTTAGTACCCAAGCTTATCGATGAAATAACTCCTTTCCCTGACTAAAATGAGTTAAATATATAAGTGATGATAAGGAATTCTCCAGTCTCGTAGATTAAAGGCTAAATATTACAAAACACTGTAGTACACTGTAGGGATAGTCTTGGAAAAGCAAAAATTGTTACCCAAAAAAGTGTCAATACAATAGGCAAAATTTTCTAAACTTTAATAGCTTGCAAGGAATGGCAGTAGGTGAAGAAACAGCTAGACAGCTTGATAAATGAGCAAAAATAAAGAAAAAACAAAGAAATCAGTTAACTAACAATTTTGCCTTGAATCACTGATGAACAATCTGACATAGATATTTTGTTACAAGAATAAATGTATCTAAAAACCTACTGAGTCAATCAAAAGTAACTTTTACAAAAGAAAAATAAATATGTCATAAGTGTCACTCACTCTTATTTTCTCTATACCTGAATTAGTTGGTAGCAGTATGATCACAACCTAACCCCGGTACAGGCAGTCCCCCAAGTTCTGGCAGGGGTTCCGTTCCCGGCTGGGTGCTGTAAGCCAAAAACCGCCTTAACCTGAATCCTCATAATGATAATGGGAATAAACAGCACTTACAGCAATGTTACAGTGCCGTAAGTCTGGGTTACAGCGCCATAAAGCAGGTCATGGTGCCATAAATCCACTTATGGCGCTGAAAAATTGTGGGGACTGCCTGTAGTCTGTTCCATGCAGAGAGAGAGAGAGAGAGAGAAAGCTTCTCATTAGGGAATGAGTTATAAAACCACCAAGAAAATAGGTGTATAAAAAAGATGGTCTCATTAGAAAAGGATCAAATACTTTTCCAGTGAAAGACAATACGTATGTGTATCTAGATTTCAAAGTTCCTCTAGTAAAAGAAAGCATACTACGTACTTCAAATTAAAATTGCAACACTTCCTAGCACACTAAAAACAGTCACAGGCAAGAGTAGGAAAAGAGGAATGATACCTGTGGTTACTTCCTTCTTCACCAGGTGGCCAAAGTAAAGAAATGCCAAACTAAGAGCTATTGAGGACAAACTCGGTAAAACAGGAGAAAGAAACATATACTTTAGAGATTATAGTTTCGGATCGACAATTTAAAGCACTATATCTAAAAATCAGTTATGGGCACCACCCAATTTGTAACAGGTTGAAAATTCTCAAAGGACCTTACAGAGAATTATAAGAATCTATGTGAGGAAAAAAGCAAAGGCAGACATTACAGGCATGAGAGGGCCTTAAAATTCTTCTACTTTCAGTTCCGGACCCTTTACGTCTTTTCAGTTATTAGGAATGATTTCAAATCAACTTCCAGCTGATGTTCAAATTAGGGTTGTGAAAAAGATCTCTTCTCAAAACAAAAATAACAATGAATTCTGACATATGGCTTCCTGCATCGACAAAAACAAGGGTTTAAGTGCCACATGCTTCAAATCTTTGTCTGTTATTAACTGAATTCAGTGCTTGTCATCAGCAGTTTTCCAAGATAGTATTGGAGATGTAGAATAGATTTCCTGAAGTGGTGCTTTCCTCCTCCCAAAAATGCTAACAATGATTTACTGCTGCTTAAAGATGTCCTCTTCAACCATCCTCTACAAGTTCAACAAGACATTTGTAATGGGATCTTTAGTGCCTGCATAATATGAACTGGCAAATGCAATACACTCTAGGTGTTGCATTGTTATACAGTCCTGTATCAAAAGTTTCTTTTCCTTTGACTGCAAGACTATGGAATGTTCACCCTGGAAGCATTGATGATGCTAGGATTTTAAGTTTAATTGAGGCTGAAAGACTAGTGTATTCTGCGAAGCATCAGTGCCTTAATATTTTTTTTTTTACCATTTACCTTGTAATCTGTTGTTGAATTTTCTTGACCCTTACCATATTTTCTTCCCAACGATTTACTTCAAAAATGGGCATTCCATTATGTCCACTCAAAGGAATCTCACTATACTAGTTAATGGCCTTCTAGGAATGCCCCCATATTCATAGCAACTAATTTTGTATAACAACACTTACAGATTAGATGAAATTTCAAGAGTTCACAGCCTTCAGATGCAGAGCACCAAATAAATCAAATTGACAGTAATATTACAAGTTCAACTCAAAGGTTACTTGTACCTTTATACAGATGGAATCTTGTTGAGTGCTGCAAATTTAATTACCAAAACCAGCTCTATTTCACAATGAAAAATTACAATAAAATACACAACTATGACATTGTCTCCCTGTCTCCACAACACGCTAAATTAATGTAACATTTAATATAAATCTATCTCTCTCCTTAAATACTTTAAAATTATTCTCATTTCATTTTAATGCAACTGGAATGTCACAGTAATATTCTACACTGGAAAGAAAAACAAACTTCTGGAGATACCAAGAGCCCAACTGGACATTTCACAATTACCCACGAAAACGAAAATACATAGACAGAGATAAAAATGAAAGAAAAAATAAAATCTGTTAACACTACAGCACCTACAATAAATATCAATCTGTGCCAGACTCTTTCAGTGCACAAAGTTCACTGTGTGGCATTACCTAATATTTAGTATATCTCCCACTGGACAGAACTGCTAAGTGTCATGCCCATCAAACACAACTAACATCTACTAATTATTATGCTTCACTCTTGAATTCTCCCCCGTCACTGTTGCCACTGTGATAGGTAACACAAAGAAAAATTTTTCATAGTAGCAGTATGATTCCTTGTTCAGTATGATTACAGTTTGTCAAGATCTCAAACAACATCCCTAGGTTATAGAAGGTCAGGTATGAAGGGTTTAAAGCAATGAAAGCAAAATATTGGTAACTAATTTTGGACACTTATATCAACCAAATATCACTTCTGACACTTACCCTATATAAAACTGAATACAAATACGTACACTAAACTACATTTTAACTAAATCATTTGCATTTTGCCCCAGGCATAAAAATCTGCATTTAGCTATCACAGAGCCATACATAAAATCTTTTACATTACCAAACACTCCAAATCTATAGACAAAAATTACTGGCAGGAAGAACATAGCAGCAACACAGCCCTATCCTTCATAAAAAATCTGAAAGGGAATGATGAAGTACTTTCCCATAAACCTTCTTAAAATATATTGGTGACGCAATAAAATTTCCAGGGAAGGGGATAAACAATATACAGTACTATATCGCCACTCCAAAGCTCAAATAAGCCAGTCTATTACTCTCACATTTTCCCAAAAAGTTTGAGTTGAAAAAAGTTAAGAACAAGAGAACTTCTATAAAGTACTCCCGCATAACAATCGTCACACCATAGCATGACTACAATAGCTTTTCAACCCAAATTAATTACCATTCTACTTCTTGAAGCAATTTGTCTTTACAGCAATGTTTAAATAACATACCTACTTACCTCCATCAGACAACTGTCCCTGCAATTAAATTCTGTCTTTTGAAAACAAGGAAAACAGTAAAGCAAGAGCTTAAAGTTAGCTGTCCCTGAAGAGCTAACATGACTTTGTGTTGTCTCATTTGAACATTTTATCACTAAGTGTGTCTGGATACTGAAATGTCTGCAAGTGTAATGCTTAGCTCACAACATGTAAGGAGTCCCAAGTCTAGCAGCAGGTGATGCTTAATGTTAAAATCAATGAAGTCAAAGTTAACAGTCATCCACAGGTGACATTTAAGCAAAAGCAGTGTCAAGCAGTATAACTTACCTTTCCATCAAAACCAGTTCTGCCAGTATTCCAGAATCCCCGAAATGTATTTTTCGTCAACTACATCTCACTTTTTTGTAAGCCTTATAAAATGAAATGTTAATCACCAACACAAATACTACCCTTAAATTTCATAAATAAAATCTAAAACATTCATTTCCTACTTTACATAATATAAGAAATTGCACTGAATGACAAATTTATAAATTGTGAAAACTTAATGGTAACTTTTGCATAGATTATTACTGCTTACATATTGGACTCCACATCAAGGTAAAACATATTTCCTTGATTAACATCTATAAATCATACACATGTATAACTTATAAAAAAAATTGTGGGGTATAAATCTTAAAACATTTTTGTTTCATAATTACAAACCTCTTACTTTTACTTACACCTACATGCTCAGTTAGGATGTGCAAACTAAGTACTACTAATCAGAAGATTAAAAAACCAGCCTAGTTCCTTCCCTTAGTAAGCAAAATCAGCAAATCACAAAACTGTAGTTGTTTGATGTGAGAGACTGGTTTTTCTTTCCCTGGCACCATTTTGTCTTTAACTGGACTGTGACATTAGCAGTAACATAATTCCTTTTCCTTATATGCTCAGAATTTGTGTCCTTACTCCTATGACGCTTGGAAATGTCTTCTCAATCCTTCACAGTACCCAAAGAGACCTCAGGTAGTGTTCTCTGTGGTCGCAAACAAGAGTTTACTCTCATGTCTGTGCCAAGATAAAGATGGACTTCAGTTCCCTAATAAGTAAAAAGTGAAGCAATGTGATTGACCTTCACTAAGTCCCAATACTTTTGTTTGTTTGTATGGTGTTTTTACGTTGCATGGAACCAGTGGTTATTCAGCAACAGGACCAACGGCTTTTCGTGACTTTCGAACCACGTCGAGAGTGAACTTCTATCACCAGAAATACATATCTCTCACACCTAGGCGCTCCAATACTTTTGGTCTCATACATTCACCAACATTTTGGCATTGTCAGGATTTCACCCCATGCTTGATGTAGCCTCTTAAGGTATGATAGCCATGAATCTCAAATGCATCTTGTGATGTCAAGGGCCTCTGTGAATTCTGCCAATGAAGCCTTTTCTTGTCCTTAGCCTTCTGCAAACCTCCCATCTGATGGTTGTCATCCAGTTAGGCCTAAGTCTTCCAACTCTTCTGATATCCACAGGAGTCCAGTTGACACATTAGAACTCTCCAATTGGTGGTGTGAAAGATGTGTTCGTCACCTCCATCTCCCTTTTACTTTTATCTCATCTACATGTGGAACTTTCTTAATTTCCTTTACTTATTGTATCATTTCTCACTCTCCTTCCATCTGATTTCTACTATTCTTCTTAAAGCTTGAGTCTCAAAACAGCAAAATCTTTTACATAAAGCTTCCAAATCATGCCACGATTTATGTCACTTTATCAATACAATATAGACTGTACCTGTACCAAACTAATGTACCGTATTGTCTTGATTTCTCATGCAATTTTCCATCTACATTTAGATATTCACATCTTCAGCTCCTCACAGTTTGATTTGCATGTTTTAGTCTTTCCCTAAATTCCAAATTGGTAAAACTAGTCTTGAATATCACTGTTCATGAATATCTATGAATATCTAAGAGAGTTAACCTTTAACCATGTAGCATTTACAGTATTTCATCCAATAGTCCATATGTGTCAGCATGTAGTCAGCAGAGGGATTTAGGAGGTAAAACATATTTAACAAAATTATCAACCAGTATATAAATAATAATGGTGATATGACAAGCTATTTCCAATGCCGCTTATTTCTTGGAACCACAGCTGATGGTTGAATAGACACCTAAACAGTACAAAGTACATCTGAATAATGAAGGTACACTCTTCCTACTCAAGGGAACAGCTACCACCAGATCCAGAGAGACTAGAATGCAGTTTACTTCAGTAAACAAGCATATAAGAGAGTTGAATGTATTCAAGCACCTTAACAGCAGTGTCAATACCTTCCAAACTTACAGTTGAAAATATAATGGACATACCAGCAGCAACAGCTTTATCCTGTCCTGGAGAAGCAAAGAGGTTGAACCTCCAACATCAGCTCCACTTGTCCCAAATGGAATCATGTTAGCTACATGTTAGTGTCTACATACACAATTCTCTTATCCATTGACTTAACTTGAAGTCTCCATTCCTCAACCATGGGACTGAAATACCTATGCTAGCATACCATGATGCAATTATCTTTCTTGCTGTAGAATAATGAAGGTAGTTTAACCTGATCACTGAACCAATTTATTAGAGCTCTAAGAAAAATATACTTGATACAAGCTGAATCTAGCAAGAGAAGGCCATTGATGGGAGTTGGCAAACAAAACATTTTATACAGGCTGTGAACATCCTACCTACATACTTCAGGAAAACAAAAGCTTCATCTAGTCTGGGGGTTTCTCAAGTGTTTACATCAGCAATCCTCAAAATTATGAGGCTAGGAAGAGATCTCTTATCCATAGCATTCAGAAGGCATCTGACATGATCATAAAGTACATAACAATGACTTGAGAATGAATAAGATGAAAAAGTAAAGGTTACACCAAGGCAAAAGAACACTTATTGTAATTGCTTACTTTTTATCGTCAATTGAGACAAGGGAAGTCCCCTTAGTGGGGACAGTCTTACCTTTTGCCTAGCTGATATTTCTTACAACTATCGAGCACTTAGCGAGTTCATCGTAAACAAACAAGCATGCATAAGTAAAAGTAAGTTAGTTTGTAATCTGTACGAGTGCACAAAACTTAACAATACCAGATCTCTGAAAAATATTGAAAACTGCCATGATTGCAGACTGACTGAGGTGTGAATTTGAACTTAAATCATTCCAATTTCAAATAACACTTGAGAGCAAACAACTGGAAATCAAGGGTAACCTTGATGAGGCGTCTGTTTCTCCAGGAAACAAAACTGATAATCGTACCTCTCCTCTCTCTCATCACACCAGGCTAAAAAGCCTTGCCTATGACATACATAACAATATGAAAATACTATACAAAAACTAGTCATCTAAGCAACACCTATAGTGGGAGACTGGCAATCTCTCCCATTTCCGTGATGGGATCTTCATCCATTGTATAACTGAGCATTACTTTTAGGGAAATATTCAGCTGAAAAAGAAAGAGAACCATATCAAAACAATTGTTTATATGTACTGCAAAAACTAAAAGAAATATGATGAAAAATTATCTCTAAATTAATCTTGAAACTGTATCGCCTTTACACCACCACCATTTAATATGTCTATAAAATCTAAGGAATAAGCTAGCTGCAGCAACAATGATGGTCAAAAGAAACAAACACAAAATGATAAATCATTTTACAAGTCAATGATGTATAATTGTATACAATCTATACAATAAGTTAACCATTGCAGTCAAGCATTTTACTACAATAATGTGGCTATGGTTAGTTGTCCAGACACTGGAATGTAGTGGGTGGCTTAGTCTGTGTAGATATTTTCTACTGTAATGACAGAATATCTTTTTTATATTTTGGAACTAATTATCCATTATACGTATACTGTACACTTACTGAAGTAAGCAAATAGTTTGATGCACACAGGGATGAACAACTGTTAGTCATAAGAGTATTAAAAAAGGGAAATCTTAATCATGAAGGGAACTGTAATGTCAAAGCAAACCTCAACATTCTCTTCTCTCCTTTATTCAAACTCTATGCTACAACATTTCAGACAACTATCCATCTTCTGCTTTTGTAAAAATAAAAAACCAACATATTTATACCCAAAAGACATAAATTAATGTAAATTTGTTGGTTCTTCCTTTTTACAGAACCTCAAGTTGACATCTGTCCAAAACATTGCAGCATCTTGGAGTCTGAGTGAAGGAGAGAAGAGAATGTTGAGGTTTGTTTTGACATTATTGTTTCTCACTTGATTAAGATTTCGCTCATCTGAATATTTAACTACTACAATCAATCATGTATTAGATATGGATGTAACATAACAAAGACAATTTGAAAGCCTAAAAAATCATGAAAATAAGGTCTGTATGCCTTGTCTTTGAAACTATTCCTCAGCTATGGCATTCAAGTCCTAAATGTATTACTTTGCATTACTACTCTTCATGGCTTCAGATTCACCTTAGTTAATTAATGCAGCTATAAGAATGGGCTGCAATATGGTTAGACTACCTGCACATTTCTGTAAAATATTTTGCTCACCAAATGTACAGGAAAAAATCATGAATTTACAGTTTTTCTTAATGCTCAAAATGATGACAAATTATTACAAAAATTATAATTGTGGTACACAATTACCATATTTCTAATAAAGCTTACATATAAGTAGTAACACATCAGCACCTAAGTTCTAGGCCTATTACAACAGTTTCAGTATAAAATACATACCTTATTGGGATTAGCAATGAGCATAATCTGTGTAATTGCAGGGGGAGGCAGGAAAGGACTAAAAGCTGCAAGTTCTGTTGACGATGGTGGCTGTATGCGAACTTTACATCCCTGAAATAATTTTCTTTTATTAAATACATGTGCAAGATATAAATTTCTGAGTACAGTAGCATTTGTTAGTCATGAAAAAATTCAGGAATGATTCCAGATATCTTTTTCCTGAATAAAACATTTCTATCTGATCAGTCTGAATTCTATCTCACCTTAGGCACAACAGCTTGCACAACGTAATTTGATATTGGCATACTACATCGGGACATAGTAGACACAACGACTACCGAAACGTCATCTCTTGGTTGATTTTCAGTAAAGTGAAGATTCATCGTTATATCGTTACTTTCTATGACAGTTAGTGGTGCTTGTTTACCTGAAAAAATATTAAAGGCAGATATATTTTACAAAGTAATAAATGATAAACAGCACAGAGTTCGTTACTTTTGACGACAAAATGACCAACAAGAGGTCGTCTGACTGGCTAAAACATATGGATGAGCCACTGACTTCAAATGTGAGTTCCTTTCTGAGTACAATAGAAAAACTTGTAATACCAGAAATATGCTAAACAAAATGATAATTAATCAATAAAAGAAATTTCCCAACAGAATTATTCTAACCCGCAGTAAGAATAGTATTATTAGGAAGCAAAATTTATAAAATAACTTTCCAATATATCATTAAAAGTATTAAGAACATATGTACCTGGCTTTATGCTGTCGAGAGATACTTTTATATCATTCATTGGCTTAACTTCCATAAACTGAGGATTCTTTGCTGGTTTTGGCTGTGCTACATCTTTAGTCTCAACATTTATCACTGGTGCACTTGGAGGTTTCTCATCTAGAATGCTTTCATCAGAGCTACCTAGTAAAGTACTATCTTTTGTTTCACTTGATAACGACATACTAAGATCCCCACTTAAAAGGTCTAGAGTGGTTGGCGATGATGATGCAGCAGGTGCACTGTTTCTA
>NC_061100.1:24988565-25051065 GCF_015104395.2 Macrobrachium nipponense | reverse complement strand
TAGAACGCGAAATACCGGGGGTCCACTGTGTATATGATCATGTATATATATATATATATATATATATATATATATATATATATATATATATATATATATATATATACAGTAGACCCTTGACTCACGAACACAATCCGTTCCTAGAACCTTGGTCGTGTTCCAAATTTGTTCGTGACTCGGAGCTAATTTCCCCATAAGGTTTAATGGGGAATAAAATTAATTGGTTCTCGACCCCTACGAACCAATATATTATGTATATTTTGCCTTATTTTACACAGATAATGTAAAAGTCAGTGTAAAAAACCTTAATATATCTAATAATATAATTTTAAAATGGTAAACTAACACTATAAAAACGTTTGTAAAGTGAACACTTACTATTGACTGGCGAGACTTCTGGCTTGACGGACAAGAGAAGAGGAGGGTGGTGGGTGGGGAGGAGGTTATTTTGCGGAAGGAGACCCTCCCCACCCCCATCCAGGTCGGGGAGATCTCGTCCGGAGATTCAACTCTTCTAGGTTTTTTGGTGAACGCTTTAATTCACAAAACTTATCCAATGTCTGTTGCCTTTTCCTTCCTTGCATAACTTTTCTGAAATGGCTCATTAAATTTTCATTGAGCATATTCACGATCCTGTTCGTAACAATTTTTTGTCCGGATGATACAATTCAAGGAAGCACTGGACATCATTCCACTTTCCAATGCGGCTTTTATCACATCACTGCTGACATCTGTAACTTCCTCCACCAGCCTCCTCTTCGTCAGTTGATTGCTCCCGAGCAAGTTGCTCCTGCTGCTCTTTGTGGAGTTGAACAAGTTCGTCCGCAGTCAAAATCTCTGAATGTTCAGCGACCAATTCTTCAACATCTTCGTCGTTGACTTGTAGACCCATACTGTTGCCCATTGGACACAATTTCTTGCACATCTCTGCATCGAAGCCCTCAAAAGTCACGGACAGTTACGCACTGGGGCCAAAGTTTCCGCCACGCAGAATTTAATGTGCGGTATGTAACTTCAGTCCATGCGTTTATCAATGAGGGTTTTATTGCAGTGAAAAACAAAACAATTAAGTGCTTCTTCCAAAATTCTTTTAAGGTTAACTTTTGGTTCTCTTCAGTTACACGGGGAAAAGCATCTGGAAGAGAAGGAGCGCCTTCGTATAATTTAATTTCTTGTAAAATTGCTAATGACTTGTTTGGTGCCATGGGCTGGAGAACAGAGGTCGTGTTGGGTGTAAGGAACTTGAACTGAATGAAGTCCATGTTCACTGCAGTCAGCCAAGTACGAAGGGTAGTGCCGGGGCATTATCCATGATCAGAAGGCACCGCAGGGGTAGCTTGTTCTCTGTTAGGTACTGACTCACGGTCGGCGCAAACACTTCATCAATCACTCCATAAACAGTTCCGTGTCACCCATGCTTTTGTATTGGCCCTCCCACATTACAGGCAGCTGGCCTTATTTACGTTGTGCTGCTTAAAGGCACGCGGGTTATTTGAATGGTAGACAAGTAGCGGCTTTAGTTTCAAGTCGCCACTTGCGTTTGAGCATAACAAAAGCGTAAGCCTATCCTTCATTGCTTGTGGCCTGGGAGCGCCTTCTCTTCTTGGGTGATAAATGTCCTGTTGGGCATCTTCTTCCAGAAGAGGCCCGTTTCATCACAATTGAAAATCTGTTGAGCGACGTATCCTTCGGCCTCCACGAACTCGGCAAACTCAGTCACGAATGCCTCAGCAGCAGCCTTGTCTGCGCTAGCAGCCTCACCATGCCTAATTACAGAGTGAATTCCAGTTCTTTTCTTGAAGTTATCAAACCACCCTTTACTAGCCTTCCCCCTTAACCCCTTCGCCACTGGCCTGCTACATTGCTGCTAATGCTTGCATACCGCATGAGACCCCCTGTCGACCGCGAGTATCAATCATTACTTGCTCCCACTAAATTTTATGTTATCATATTTTTCCTTCATATTCTTATGTGAAAACATTGTGTGTATGGATATCAATGAATATTTTTTACCCCATTGTCAAAAAAATTACAAAAAATATAGTAAGAATATCGGAAAAAAATAGGAATATTAGTAGAAAAAGTAATTGCAGAAGTAGGAACTGTTATAAAGTAGTAGAAATAGCAGTAAAGTAATGGAAAAAAAGTAGCATAAAAAAGTAGTAAAAGTACTAGTAAAATAGTAGTTAGTGGTAAATAGCAGTACTAGTTTTTTCTTACTGAAAAACAGTTATTCCTAGGTTTTCCTACAGAAACAGCATATACATCAATGAATGTTTAGGCAGCTGGTAATAATAATAACTAATAATAAAACAGTAATAATAGTAATAATAATAATAATAATGATAAAAAAAGCAACAGCATCTCGTGACCAATACGTATATACATATGGGGCAGTTTTATTCACCCCCATTATCATCCTGCAAGCTATAAAAAACACATCTCATCACAAGTAACAGGCCTCCATAGAAGTCCTTTCACCTTACGCTTTCCTGTTGAATGAAAGTACTACTCTGCCCGAGCATTCATCCATTCACACAATTTGTCAATTACATCACCACAAAAAAGGAAAAAAAATGCATCACGTAAGCAGATGAAATCTGGTGTATAAGCAGGAATCCCATTGCCACCCTCCGTGAATCAGGGGGGGTGGGTGGGCGCAAGTCACAAGATGGATCAGTTATGAACTGCCAGCCTTCATCGACAAGAGGTTCAATGTCTTCCAAACACTCGTTTGTCACTGTCAACCTCTAAAAAAAATTATCACTATAATCATCATCTGATAGATTTGGCAGGTACTCAGACCCTGACTCTGAAACACTATCATCTGACATGATACTGAAAAAAAAAAACAAAATAACTGCAATCAAAAGGGGAAAAAGATTTGGAATTCAAATCTACATGGTTTACGGACAAAATCGTAGTCATCCTTCTCAGATAATAGCCTGAGGCGCACTGGTATATGTTGGCCAGTACCCCTCCTAATATCCCATATGAAAATGACGTCACGACGTCCATCGGACGCTCATTGGTTAGAATGAATTGTGGGTGGAGCTTCAGCACCTCTCGTACACAATTACTGTGTCTGGAAACCATCCAAGCTAAAGAAAACGCTTTGCTTTTCGAGGAGGGATGAAAGACGTACACGCGTACGTCCCGGTCTTTTATTACTGTACCGTAAAAGACGTACAGTGTACGTCCCAGTGCTGAAGGGGTTAAAATCATCTGGCGTGGCACTAGTAGAAGGAGTTTCCTTCAGCAAACTCTGATACACTTGCCGAGCTTTCTCGCAGATGATCGGCTCGTTTACACTATCACCTGCCATCTGTTTCTCATGTACCACTTCAAAATTATTTTTTCTGCCTCTTCGAGGGTTTGCGATCTCATCTTGGTTAGTACTGTCACTCCCTTCGCACATTTGCTTCTTAATGGCATCCTTGTTTTTTCAAAATTGTCGAAATTGTCGACTTGGCCATCTTGTACTCACTTGCGATATCGGTCACGCGAACACCACGTTCAAAACTTTTCTATAATTTCTTTCTTTATTTCAATGGTTATTTCTTCCATCTTGCACCCCTCTTCTCACCATCACTCTTCACTTTTTTACTTACTTTTCACCACCACTCTTCACTTTCTTAGGGCCCATTATGAAGAAAATCACAAGTTTTAGCGCAAAAAATGCTAAGCGAATTGACGAACGTCTTGTACACAATGAGATGAGACAAAGAGCGATGCGTGGGTGACGCCGTGCGTGGGCGGCTGGAGGATGGCTGTTCCCATGGCCAACTCAAAACGCTCTCACGTGTGCTGGGCGATTTCGCGCATTTTCAAATGTTTGTGTCTAAAAATTAGTTTGTGAAACAAAGTGAATTGTTATTTTCCAGAAATTTCCAGCATTTTTCAAATGTTCATGTCTCAAAAATTAGTTCATGACCCAAAACAGAATTTTTATTTTCCGCATTTTTTTTTTTTGTTCGTATCTCAAAGTTAGTTCGTAGGTCAAGGGTGAAATATTTACCTATAATTTTGGTCGGGGATCGAGTGTACGTGGGTCAATGCGTTCGTGAGTCAAGGGTCTACTGTATCATATATATATATATATATATTATATATATATATATATATATATATATATATTATATATATATATTATATGATATATATTATATATATATATATATATATATATATATATATATATATATATATATATATATATATATATAAGCCATATCAAAAGGAGAGAAAAGATCAACAACTATTGTACAGTACATACTAGTGAATTAAGTGGACTTATCTGTGAAAATACTTTTCATCACTTTTCTAGCTGATTTTGGTAACTTTCTTTTACTACAACTATTACCTTGTTAAATTTACCTCAACAAAAAATCATCTAAGAAATACTATTTAACAAAATTCTAATAAGCACACCCTTAAACATACTGGTAAAAAATTGACTAGAAGAACTAAAAGGAACAAAGTAGTAAAAACACTAACGACTATGAGCTGTATCACAAAACAAATGTCCTGATATATCACAAAACCAATGTCTTGATCAGTTACAAAATATCTCAATGGTATGCTTCAGAGTTAAGGG
The DNA here is from genome assembly GCF_015104395.2 of Macrobrachium nipponense. NCBI lineage: Eukaryota > Metazoa > Arthropoda > Malacostraca > Decapoda > Palaemonidae > Macrobrachium > Macrobrachium nipponense. Next base: position 25,046,468 of record NC_061100.1, on the reverse strand, counting down.
GGAAAAAAAATTTGGAAGATAATTTGTATCTTTCCTACATAAACAAACGATGCTTTATTTAGAAGTATTCATGGCACCAGCTGGAAACAGTTGGTGAAGCCTGGTAACAAGGTTATTTTGTAATTGACCGAAGGTAGTGAGCCGTAACCCAGTAATTTGGCATCAGAGGATTATGTGGGAATGGTTGAGGAGGGATAATCATAAAAGATTCTAATTTATACATATATAGGCTATACTTTATGGAAATACAAAACATTGTCTTTTATTCAGAAGACTTATTCCTTACATGGGAGGACCTTCCCACCGAACTGACTCACAGTGGCCCCTTTCCAGAAATAATTTTTCTGGTCATGAAAATGAACTACAGCAAATGGACTCCATCTCACCTCCTATACAGTTTGGCATATGGATGCAGGTGTTTGTTACAGCATTGTATTGGGACCAATATCACGTAGTGTCCAAATAATAATAGAAAAATGCTTGATACCAAACCTCCCATCTGTAAAAAATGTACCTGATTGATACTCCCTTGTGTAATTCACCTGCATCAACTCAATCCAGCTAATTCTCAGCTTGACAGCTGACTCACAAAGTGATAGGGAAGGGAAAGAGGTGCCAGTTATTTATTTACTCAACCAAGCCTTACATCATCTCATTTCCTTAGGCAAGATGTTTCTCTGTTCATGTGAAGTTTGTTTAACTACAAAACCTGTTGAGTAGCCATCACAGGTCCTTAGGAATATCAAGGGGCCTGTGAGTTACATCCCTTACTCAGAATACGGTGAAGGTGGTCTACAGATGCCATACACAAACTTTCATTACCTATAACGGCAAAAAGCTCCTACTGAATGCACAAGACAGAGCAATACCTGACTTTGCACGCTCTCACCCATACAGGATGCTTGTTCCCTTCACCAGATATCCAACATTCGGCAGAGAGACTTTAACTGGACACAAAAAACACCTCATCTGGACCACCACAACAAAATCTCAGGGAAGGGATGTGGATACTTTAAAATTTCTCATCAGGAACTGACAGGTTCAGAGTCTTCACCACAAACTCAGAAGCAAATGAAAATTACAGCCAATTCCATCCGTCCATGTGCTGGACTTGATACAAGAGGCCATGCAACTAACCAACACAGAAAAACTGTCTTTAGTGTGAGATCTCTATCTGAGGACTTCCAGTCTTATACAGCACAAGTTAGACATTGGAGAATGAGTCAATTCTTACTCAGGGAGAAAGGACACAATGTCTACATGGGGCAGAGGCCAAAGATAAAGTGCTAGGGTACCTACCTATTAACAATAAAATGATATTGTTAAACTACAATAAAGTTTTGTACATACTTACCTGGCAGATATATACTTAGCTATAGTCTCCGACATTCCCGACAGAATTTCAAATCTCGCAGCACACGCGACAGGCAGGTCAGGTGGTCTACCTTACCCGCCACTGGGTGGCGGGTGTATGAACCAATCTACCTCTCCAGCCAGATTTTCTCTTCCACCTGTCTCCTGAGGGGAGGCTGGGTGAGCCATTAGACGTATATATCTGCCAGGTAAGTATGTACAAAACTTTATTGTAGTTTAACAATATCATTTTTGTACATGAACTTCCCTGCCAGATATATACTTAGCTGATTGGCACCCTTGGTGGAGGGTAAGAGACAGCTAAAGTAATAAGGAGAGATAGGAAACAACTGATGTTGTAGGATATAAATAACCTTGGTTCTTAACCTGTTCAGGCAGAAGACTTCATTGATACTGTCTCTGAGTCTGCATTGCCTGGAGAGCTACAGTTAGGACGTGACCTGATGCTGAAAGACTCTCGGATCTACCACTGGGATATATGATCCCTTTGTGTGGTAGAATCCAAGTCGGATCCTGTTAAAGGGAGCTCGTCTACTAGCTTAACAGGTCCTAACCACTACTACTGCAAGGAGCCACACTCATCAGACCACCTACCCAAACTACTAAAGATTAGTATTACGACCTAAAGAGATGCCTTCATGCATCCTCTTTAAGGCAACCAACAACAACAAACACAAGACATAAGGGAAAAAATTTATACTACTAAAAAGGATGAGTTCCAGCTCCCTGCCATAGCACCGAATCCGCAGATACGTACGGGCCCAAGGCGAAGCATTTTTCGTAAGTGATTCTCACATCACATAAGTAGTGGTTCGCGAAAACTGACTGACAGCTCCAGAAAGTTGTCTCCATCAGGTTCCGCACGGACATATTCTTGTTGAAAGCAAGAGAAGTTGCTATGGCTCTTACTTCGTAGGCTTTCACTTTAAGAAGCCTAAGATGTTCTTCTCTGCAAGATCCGTGTGCTTCTTTGATGAGGCTTCTCAAAAAGAAGGACAATGCGTTCTTCGACAATGGACGAGTAGGGTCTTTTACTGAACACCACAGGACCTCTCGGTTGGCTTTCAGTTGCTCTTTTCTTTCTAAGGTAGTATTTTTTTTACCATTCTCACTGGGCAAAGAGTTCTCTCGGGTTCTTCTCCTACCAAAGAAGATAACCCACGAATCTCGAAGTTCTTGGGCCATGGATTTGATGGGTTTTCATTCTTCGCAAGAAACCCAGGAAGGAAAGAGCAAATGAGAGAGTCCTCCTTAAAACCCACATTACCATCAATCGCCTGAAGCTCACTCACTCTTTTGGCGGAAGCTAGAGCCATCAAAAACAGAGTCTTCCTAGTAAGGTCTCTGAATGAGGCTGAATTAGGGGGTTCAAATCTAGAGGACCCAAGGAATTGAAGGACCACATCCAAATTCCAGCTAGGTGTCTTAGGAGACTGCATTTTCGCTGTATCAAAAGACCTAATAAGGTCATGCAGGTCCTTATCTTCCGATAAGTTGAGGCCTCTGTGTCTGAAGACATTCGCCAACATGCTACGATGGCCTTTAATCGTCGAAACGACTAGCCCACATTCTTGTCGTAGGAATAAAAAGAAGTCTGCAATCTGATTCACAGAGGTACTGGAAGAGGAAACGTTATTCCTCTTGCACCATCTTCTGAAGACATCCCACTTCGACTGTACACTCATAAGTGGAAAACCTCCTAGCTATAGCAATTGCCTTAGCAGCTGATGACGAAAAGCCTTTCGCTCTGACCAGTTTCTGGACAGTCTGAAGCCAGTCAGACTGAGAGCGGGGAGGTTTTTGTGGTACTGTCGAAGTGGGGCTGTGAGTAGATCGCTCCTTAGAGGAAAGCGATCTTGGAAAATCCACCAGCCATTCCAGCACCTCTGTGAACCATTCTTGTGCTGGCCAAAAGGGAGCTATCAATGTCATCCTCGCGGAATCTGACTCTGCGAACTTTTTTGTTTTAAAGTCAACCCCAGAATCTTGAAGGGGGGCGGGAAACGCGTATACGTCGAGTCCTTTCCAATCGAGTAGGAGAGCGTCTATCCCTATTGCTCCTGGATCCGAGATGGGCGAGCAATAAAGATCCAGTCTTTTGTTCTTTGAAGTTGCAAACAGGTCTAAGTGAGGCCTGCCCCACAACTTCCAAAGGCTCTGGCAAACATCTTGGTGCAGAGTCCACTCTGTGGGAAGGACCTGATCTTTCCTGCTGAGGAGATCTGCCCTTACATTCCTTTCTCCCTGTACGAATCTGGTGTGAAGTTTGATCCCCCTTTCTTCTGTCCACAGAAGAAGATCTCTTGCTGTTTCGATACAGAGAGAAGGAAGGAATGCGTCCCCCGTTTCCTGATGTATGCCAGAGCCGTGGTGTCCGTCCGAGTTTATCTGCACAAACTGCTCCTGTCACATCGGACTCGAACTCTTTCAGAGCAAGCCACACGGCTATTAGTTCTTTCCTGTTGATGTGCCAGGAAAAAAAACTGGTCCCCCATCCAGGTTCCTGACACCTCCTTGGTTCCAGAGTCGCCCCCCAACCTGTTTCCGACGCATCGGAGAAAACAACACCAGGTTGGGGTTCTGGATTGAAAAGACAGTCCCTGCGAGAACTTGTTGGATCCGCCCACCATGCTAATTCCTTCTTGATTTGATGAGAAATTGACAGGGAGAACTTCAAATCCTGAGAAGGACGACTCCAATTCCGATGAAGAAAGAATTGGAGCGGTCTCAGGTGCAACCTTCCTAGGGAAACAAATTGCTCCAGTGAGGAGAGCGTCCCCAGCAGACTCATCCACTCCCTCACTGTGCATACTTCTTTCCCTAAGAAGTTGTTACTTTCACGAGTCCCGGGCTAGTCCTCTCCTGTGACGGAAAAGAAAACCCGAAAAAACTCAGAGTTCATCTGGATCCCCAGATACACACACTCTTGAGCGGGAATCAGACTTGACTTCTGCAGATTGACCAGGAGTCCTAAGGAATAAGTCAAATCCAGGGTTTTCTTCAAGTCCTTCAGACAACGATCTCTGGAATTGGCCCTTATAAGCCAATCGTCGAGGTAGAGCGAAATCCTCACCCCTTCTAGGTGAAGCCATTGTGCTACATTTCTCATGATGGCCGTAAAAACTTGGGGGGCCGTCGAGAAGCCAAAGCACAGGGCCCTGAATTGGAAAATTCTTCCCCATCATGAATCTGAGAAACTCCCTCGAGGAAGGATGAATTGGTACATGGAAGTAAGCGTCCTGTAAGTCCAAGGACACCATCCAGTCCCCTGGACGGAGTGCTGCTAACACCGAAGCAGTGGTCTCCATCGTGAACTTCTTCTTTTTGAAGAAGTAGTTCAGGGCGCTTACGTCCAACACCGGTCTTCATCCCCCTGAGGATTTTGGAACTAGGAACAGGCGGTTGTAAAAGCCTGCCGAATGATGATCTGCCACTAGTTCGATCGCCTCCTTTTCCAGCATCTGAATTACTGCTAGTTGGAGGGCCTGATTCATGATGGGGTCCCTGTATCTGGCCGTCAACTCCCTCGGGGTAGTCGTCAAGGGAGGCCTCGAAGAGAACGGGATGAGGTAGCCCTTCCTCAATATTGACAGGGTCCAGGCATCTGCGCCTTTCTGGGCCCAGACTTCTGCAAACTGTAAAAGCCTGGCGCCTACAGTTGTCTGAAGGACTTGAGTCTTACTTGGGAGGTTTGACTGACTTCGCAAAAGTCCTCCCTCTTCTATTTGGTTTACGACCTCTGAACGAAGAGGATCTAGAGGTAGAAGCCCCTCGAAAGGATTCCTGAGAGGTCGACTTCGCTTTCTTCGTCTTAGTCTGGAAGGAAGGACGAGGCTTCCTTGCAGACTGTGCTAGAAGGTCCTGCGTAGCTTTGGCGGAGAGAGCCTTCGATATGTCTTGAACAAGATGTTTAGGAAACAGCTGCGCAGAGAGAGGAGCAAAAAGTAAAGACGATCTCTGTGCATGTGAGACAGACTTTGTTAAAAAGGAGCAAAATACTGATCTTTTCTTGACACCCCTGCCCCAAACAGTGAAGCTATTTTCGCTGGCTCCATCCCTCACGATTTATCCATACAGGATAAAACCCACAATTCAAATCCTCGGAGAAAATGGGTCTGGTCCTTGAGTTTTCTTGGCTAGACTCCAAGGGACCAATCGAGAAAGTTGAAAACTTCCAAGACTCTAAAAATGCCCTTTAGAATGTGATCCATCTCATTCATGGCCCAGTAGTTTGGTCCGAATTCATAGCTGATCTTCTAGTGGCGTCTACCAGTGCCGAAAAATCTGCGTCAGCTGAAGACGGAAGGCCCAGTCCCAAGGGTTCTCCTGTCTCATACCAAAATCCGGTCCGTCCGGAAAGGCTTCGACGGAGGGAAGGCAAACATAGTTTTCCCCACTTCCTCTTTAGTTCGCATCCATGAACCAAAACTCTTGAGCGCTTTTTTCATAGATAGAGTCGGTTTCATTCTCACACACGAAGATCCTTTCGTTGCCTTCGCCGTGGAGAACAACGAGTGTGGAGAAGGAGGAGCAGTAGGGCTCAAAGACTCCCCGAACTCCTGAAGGAGAAGCTCTGTGAGCTTCTTGTACAAAGAAACTGGTGCCGATGTATTCGTTTCTTCCTCAGAGGCTTCCTGGTCTTCTTGAAGAGGAGAATGAGGATGAGGAGAACGAGGATGAGGATCCTTATGAGAATCCTTAGATGATTTCCTAGCTGGGGTACAGTGCGAAGTTGGAGACAAACGTCTTGAATGAGAAGAGTCCAAAGGAGAGCGGCGTACAGGAGAACGACGAGTCGTAACCGAAGGACGCTTGTCCGAAAATTCTTGTCTCATCACGCATTCTTTCCTAAAGGAAGACAAACTCTTAACAGCAAAAGAGGAAGGACTCCCTTCCCTAGAAAGACCACGTCTATCCACAGGGAGCTTACGAGAGGGAGAGCGCCTACTAATATCCTGGCGCCGATCGTGAGGAGAGCGGCTACTAGGCGCCGAGCGCCTATCAGTCACAGGGCGCTTGGGGGAATCCTGGCGCCTACCAAGCGGAGAAACGTTGCTAAGAGTAGAGCGCCTGTCAGGAGCAGGGCGCTTGAGAGGCTCTTGATGCCTACGAAGCGGAGAGCGGCTGCTATGCTCCAAGCGCTTAAACGGAACAGGGCGTTCGACGAGATCTTGGTCCTTACCAAGGGGAGAACATCTGTAAGGCTCTGAGCGCCTAACAGAGGCAGGGCGCTTGAGGCGTTCTTGACTTCTACAAGAGGGGACCGATCAGGAGTAGGGAGCCTACTAGGAGAACGAAGCAAACGAGGTTCAAGGCGCCTTTCTCCAGGAGAACAGCTACTAAAAGAAGGACGCCTACCAGGCGCAGGGCTCCTACTAGAACCTCCTGATGTCTTACAGGCTAGGAGCGAAACTCCATGTGAAGAGCGCTTTAAAGTCACGGGTTCCGAAAAGTCCCGATAGTAGTCGGAAGGAGAAGCGCGCCTAGTTCAGAAGCGGCATCCCTAGGTTCTCTGAAATGGCAAGGAGAAGAACGGACGAGACGGAGACGACAAAATAAGCCTTCCTTGATCTGAGCGACTCTCTCTTCTAAAACACGAAACTCTAGAGGAAGGAGAAACAGACGGGCGGAGCGTCTACCTGAAGGCAGGAATCCGGTCTTGGAAAATATTTCGTATCCATTGAGCACCTATCGACGATTGGCGCCTCGACACCTCGAGAGAGAGCCACGGGAGTGGTGCCCCTCTCGTGAAATCTACGATGTGTAGAAGCATCCTCAAAAAGAAGGAGATCGCCGATTACAAGGAGAGCGATCTTCCGACGAAAAGCGCCTCGATCTCTGATAGGGGAGAGACACATCCTTCCTTCTACGGGATCTCGATGCCAAGGAGTCCGCCAAGGCTGAGATCTGAGCTTGTAGGCCCGCTTAGCACTCGAGTCGGTGAGTCACAGATCTTCTTCCGAAGCAAGCTCAGAGCGAGGAGCGGGAGAAGAAGGGCGATCACAGGATCTCCTAGCTTTCTTTGCTTGCAAGGAAGCTACATCAGAAAAAGTCTTCTGGGCTGGACGCTAAAGTAGAAGGGAGCTCCGAAATCCCTCTTTCAACGGGGCCGACACCCTCCTTAGAGCTCCCACCACGCTTCGGCGAAGGAGCGGACAAAAAACACTGACCCGAAGAATATCCTTCTTCTTACGATCCAAGGCAAAGCCCCCCTGAGACGAACTTCAGGATCTGCCGAGGGGACGCTCCACCGGTGGGGGGGTTCTCCCTAGCCCCTCCTGCAGCCTTTCGACTTTCCTCCTCCAACTGAACTGGAGTTGGAGAGGTCTAGGCTGAGGCATAAGGAGCCGGTCCAGACGCACCCTCCACATCACTGGGTACTGCACTTATCATCATGACCATCTTACCTTGATCAGTTTCGAAGAGTTTGTCTCCTTAGCACACAGGAAGCTTTTGAGGGGCCCGCCGCCTCCGAAGACGAATACGGCTTCGGTTGCGGGGAGGGGCAGGAGCTGAGACTGGGAGGAAGGTTCTAAAAGCTACATTAATGTTAGTTTTCGTTCTCACTCCTTCTCGACCTGCCTCGAACTCCTGGAAGAAGCCTTACGTACGGCCTATCTCTTTCAAGTTTCCTAATATAAGAAGAAAGAGCCTTATATTCATCTTCGTTCAAAACCTCACATTCTTGACATGGGTTACTAAACGAACATTCATTCCCCCTACATTTAACACAGATAGTGTGAGGGTCAACCGCAGCTTTCGGTAACCTCACCTTACATCCATCAGTCAAATATACTCTAAACAAAACCGGAGTTTTGGAAACAGAATCAAAATCAGACATTCTACAAGAAAATCCAGCGCAAAGTCAATAACGGCCCACAATCACCGTAGGCAAGCCAAAATAGAGCGAATACGTCACCAAAAAGTCCAAATCAATCTCCAGGCAAGCGAGAAATGAAGAATCTATCGGAAGGAAACGACAACAGTTGTTATCGCTTCAAGCAACAGAGAAAATCTGGCTGGAGAGGTAGATTGGTTCATACACCCGCCACCCAGCGGCGGGTAAGGTAGACCACCTGACCTACCTGTCGCGTGTGCCGCGAGATTTGAAATTCTGTCGGGAACGTCGGAGACTAAAGCTAAGTATATATCTGGCAGGGAAGTTCATGTACAAAACCACCTTATTACAAAGCTTTAATGCCCATTTCCAGTAGCATCAGGAAGGCAATTATATATAATATACAATGGTTTGCATTACCAAGAACCAAAATCTTTTTTACATTTAGAAAGAAATATGCGTAAAGGACTACAGAGAACCAACATAAAACATGTTAATTTTTTGTACTAATAAGGTAAATCTTGCATATCAGGTCATTAAATACTGTACCTGTACTTGAAGATCCACATAATGTTTCAGGCACTAGAGTAGGTGCCATGGCTGTATGTAATCCTGACCCCAACGAAAGGCCTCCTAGGGGAGCTGCAGGAGGCTGTGTAGGGAATATGCTTTCTAAGTCATCCAAAACAGATGTACTACTATCTTCCAATGCATTCTTTACTCCAGGTAACTGTGATGAAGGAATAGAATTTGCTGTGCTTGGAGGAAGGGTTTGGCCTAGGTTTAAGCTACCTATACCTGAAATACAAGAAACCTATTAAGCATAATAGTATTTATGTTATAATTCGGCACAATAAAAACAAATGCACAATGTGACCTGTTTCAAATAGTCAACAGCTATCATGCTTTTTGTACATACAAACAAAGAACACCTCAAACTCATACCAATATCTTCAAGATCTTTATTGACTAAATCAGTTGTCCCTTGATTTGATGGAGCCTCTTCAGGTGTTGACAGATCCAGAAGTATTTCCCCATCCTTCTGTTGCTCGTTTGGAGTAGCAGCTCCTTTTGTGTCGAAGGAGTGAGAATTTACACCCTCGAGGCGAGTCCCTTCAACTATCAATTTGTAGCGGCCCATGACACGAGAAAGCTCGTCATTTGCCTTTAGCAAGTCACCTAAATTAAGATGAAAAATAAGTCACTGTATATTCTTATGTATAGTAAATCACAAGAACTAAAAATGTTAGAAAAAGACATCAAAATTAAAAACAAACAAATAAAAGCAATCATTATAGTTCATTGTGAAAGAATACAGATGAATTGCCAATACCACCACTACACAGAGTATGTGACAATCAAAAACCTAATGTATTTCAAGCAAATCTACAAACTGTATCAACTATGAACATGGTAGGCACAATAACAAGGAAATCTGCTATTACGAGTTCTGAGTAGGGGGAAAACATGGTAAACTGGTGATTTTTCCAGTGTCCTTGGTTAAAAGAAAACCACAGTTACAAGAAGGGTTGTTGGGTTGTTTTGATGATTACCAGTAACTGAGTAACTGTTGTTGGGTTGTTTTGATGATTACTGTAGTACTTTTTTAAAAAGAAGTTTTTGCCTCCTTGCCTGTTATCTCATTTCCAAGCCTTTCAGTGGCTTGAGGTGGTAAACATAGACAATAGATTTTTGTCAATTCCATTTATAAAGTGTACTTGGGAACAATATTTATTAAATTGTTCAATCAAGGATGAAAAAAAGTAAAAATAAATTTTAAAAAAGGTTATAAAAGATTCTTCTAATAGGGAAATTTCATCAGCAACACAATGAATCCCTTTAGAGACCTTGCCTGCATTCTTGCTCAACCTAGACTGATGGGGAAGTAATCATGCAGCTGGTTTAGTCACTGTAAATTCAGATATCCCTTCCTTCCCACACCAGTCTCAGTTTTTATGAGAATCAAAAATCCAACTAATAAAAAAAAAATTTCTACTTTCTACCTACACTTAAACCCTTACCATAATTTTGTTTTTAACTCACAAATCCTTAAACTATTACACTACAAACCATCTCAGCAGATTCAATTACCTTCTTTCATTCATATTTAACATTAATTTGGACAAATTCCTTTTACAATTATCTCTCTTACTTCAATTCCTAACGTTGTCAACAATTTCCTTCTTGACCTACGGAATAAGGATATGGTTATTAAGGAAATGGTTATAAGTGCTGCAGCCAATACTCACAGGTTCAAATTCAAGTTACACAGAATCACTAAGTTAATTTTTTTTTTTACAGTTAAATATTTCTTAGTTTGACCAGACCACTGAGCTGGTTAACAGTCCTCCTAGGGCTGGCCCGAAGGATTAGATATTCAGCTCACTGTGGGATGTAACCCACAATATATATTCCTCTGATTCCACGTTGGCAGAGCAGAATCGAGCCCACGACTATCGAATTGGTAGGTGAGCACGTAAACCACTCATCCAATGAGGAACTAAAATTTCCGTTTTCTTTAAAAACATGAATCTGGAGTTTTAAGGGTAATTTCTTTTTCCAGAAAATTTTCTGTATATAACTTTACTACTCAAAAAAAAGGACACATAAATACAATGCTCACCTATTCCTTCTTCCTTATCATCCATATCAGAAACTAAACGATACAGGTTTGACCTTAGGGTTGAACACGAAGAATGTAATTCAGACATCAAATCAAGATCTGCCTGGCCTGCTGGGGTCTCCTGGTGCCTTGAGAGCATTTCATCCAAAACTCTAACATTATTCATTGCTGTTTCAACCTGGTAAGGAATAAATGGAATGTTTAAAAAATTTAATTGCGTAATTACTAGTTAACCCTTAAACGCTGAAGCGGTAAAAAAAAAAATGTCTCCTGTGTGCCGAAAACGTTTCAGAGTGAGCGCGGAAGCGGAAAAAATATTTTTTTCAAAAAATCACAGCGCGCTTAGTTTTTAAGATTAAGAGTTCATTTTTGGCTCCTTTTTTTGTCATTGCCTGAAGTTTAGTATGCAACCATCAGAAATGAAAAAAATTATCATTATCATATATAAATAATGCGATATATGATAGCGCAAAAACGAAATTTCATATATAATTGTATTTAAATCGCGCTGTGTGCAAAACGGTTAAAGGTAACAAGTTACTTTTTTTTTCATTGTAATGTACACTAAATTGCAATCATTTTGGTATATACCACATTGTAAAACAATAAAAGCAACACAGAGAATATATTATCACAAAATAATGCATGAATTCGTAACGCGCGGACGTAAACAAATATTTTTTTCAAAAATTCACCATAAATATAAATATTGTCCTAGAGACTTCCAATTTCTTTCAAAATGAAGACAAATGATTGAATATTACTATACTGTAAGAATATTAGCTTACAAATGCAGTTTTCGACCATATCTGACGAGTTAAAGTTGACCGAATGTCGAATTTTTTTTATATATATTTTTTTATATGCAATTATTTTGGAAATAAGAAATCTACAACTTTCAAATATTTTTCGTTTTATTCTACATGAAATTGCGCACATTTTCATATATAAAACTCTATGAAATGCCTAATATGAAATGGAGCAAATATTCCGAGAATGGGACTTACGCATTTCGGAGATTTGTGGCGGAGAATCCGTGCGCGGAGGGAAGGAAAGTTTTTTTTAAAAATTCACCATAAATTTAAATATTGTGCTAGAGACTTCGAATTTGTTTCACGATGAAGATAAATGACTGAATATTACTAGACTGTAAGAGTTTTATCTTACAATTGCGTTTTTCGACCATTTCGGTAGAGTCAAATTTGACCGAATGTGGTTTTTTTTCTATTTATCGAGATTTATATGCAAATATTTCAAAAATGATTAAAGCTACAACCTTCAACTATTTTTTGTTGATATTATACATGAAATTGCGCACATTTTCATATATAAAACTTATGTAACGGCTAATTTAAAATGGTACAAACATTACCACAATCGCACGTATGATTTTTTTCGGAAGAGTTACCGCGCGGACGTAAAGAAAATGTAATTTTTTTTATAAAATCACCATAAATCGAAATATTGTGCTAAAGACTTCCAATTTGTTGCAAAATGAAGGTAAATGCTTGAATATTACTAAAATATAAGCGTTTTAGCTTATAATTGCGTTTTTAGACCATTTGGTAGAGTCAAAGTTGACCGAAAGGTTGAAAATTTGTCACTTATCATTTTTTATATGAAAATATTTCAAATTGATAAAAGCTACAACCATGGGTTGCTTTTAGTGTATTGTGCATGAAATTGCGCACATTTTTTTCATATATAAAACTTTATGTAACGGCTAATTTAAAATGGTGCAAACATTACCACAACGCATCGATATGATTTTTTTTTCGGAAGTTACCGCGCGGACGTAAGGAAAAGGTTTTTTCATAAATTCACCATAAATCGAAATATTGTGCTAGAGACTTCCAATTAGTTGCAAAATTAAGTTAAATGATTGAATATTACTAAATATAAGAGTTTTAGCTTACAATTACGTTTTTTCGACCATTTCGGTAGAGTCAAAGTTGACCGAAGGTTGAAATTTTGGCACTTATCGTTATTTATATGAAAATATCTCAAAACTGATAAAAGCTACAATCATGTATTATATATGAAAATGCGCACATTTCATATATAATACTCCACGTAACGGCTAATTTAAATGGTAAAACAATTATGTCAAAGTGACAAAATAATTTCCGAGATTGTGTCACAGATACTTTTTTAGTGCGGCAAGAAAGAAATTCGCGCTTGCGCGCCAGCGTAATGATTGTAAACAAAACAACACCTTGATCCGTGAACTCCCAGCATCCCCCAAGGCGCGTGATTCAAGTTTTTTTGGCTGGCTGGTAGGCCTAAAAGTCTTTTCCGCGAATTTTAAAAAAACTTTTGTATGTCGACGTAAAAATACGTCCAGTCGGCACCCGAGAGACAAAAATGTCGACGTAAAATACGTCCAGTTGGCGTTTAAGGGTTAAGTATATACCATACACAAATTACAGGGAAATGTTCAAAGATAACTCACATACGCAGTATCATTTAGTTCTCATTTCATGACAAACTGTAAATGGGTCTTGAGTTTCTTTGTATGATCCCTTGCCCCAGCTGTGTTGTTTTATACTTTTAACTTAAAAATGATATTGTTAAGATACAATAAAGTTTTGTACATACTTACCTGGCAGATATATACTTAGCTATAGACTCGGTCGTCCCGACAGAATTTCAAAACTCGCGGCACACGCGACAGGTAGGTCAGGTGATCCACCATTCCCGCCGCTGGGGGCGGGGTCTGGAAACTATTCCCGTTTTCTAAGCCATAATTTCTCTTACACCTGTCTCCTGAGGGGAGGCTGGGTGGGCCATTAATCGTATATATCTGCAGGTAAGTATGTACAAAACTTTATTGTATCTTAACAATATCATTTTGTACAAGTAACTTACCCAGCAGATATATACTTAGCTGATTGGCACCCTTGGTGGCGGGCAAGAGACAGCTAAAAACCAAAATAATACTTAACTAATACATTAAAAAACAGGAAAAAACAACCTATGTTCTTGGATAACATAATCCATAGTTCCTACCTTATTGGGCTGAAGACTTCATGACTACTGTCGATGAGTCTGCTTGCCTCAAGAATTTTCAACGAGGAAATGAACCTATGGTTGAATAACTCTTTGGATCATGTCAATGGGGGCTAGCCCGCTTACGCGACAGAGCCTATTACTGGATCGTACCAATGGGGGGCTGACCACGTACATGGTAGGAGCCTTGAAACCTTTTGTCATATCAATGGAGACTCGCCCTCTTACATGACAGAGTTAAGGTTATTAAACAAAAAAATCACAAAGAGCACTGAAGCCAAATCCGATCACCTGACCATGTTAGTCTTGTTACAATCTATGAATTGTAAGAGGGTCCCTATTCCCTCTGACAATTAACCAATAAAAAACAACACCAATAAACATTAATTTAAGCCTTAAACTAAATAGGAAGGATTAGCCTCAGCCCCTTCACCCAGCACTGAATTCGCCGAAACATACGCTCCCAGAGCAAAGCACTTTTCGTACGAAATTTTTACATCTCTTTAGGTAATTCGAGGCGAACACCGAATTACATCTCCAAAATGTCGACTATAAGAGACCTGAAGCGACCATGTTTTTGTGAAATGCCATCGACGTAGCTATGGCTCTCACTTCATGAGCTCTCACTCTGAGAACCTTGAAATGCTCTTCTCGCATTTAAGGTGAGCTCCCTTATTACATCTTTTATGAAGAATGTAAGGGGCGTCTTAGAAATCGCTCTTTTCGGATCTCTTACAGAGCACCAAAGACTTTCTTCTGTACCTTTCAGCAACTTCTTCTTCTCCAGGTAGAATTGAGTGCCCTGACTGGACACAAAGTCCTTTTCTAGTTCTCTCCCTGTTAATGAAGATATTCCTTTTATCTCAAAGCTTCTTGGCCAAGGCTTTGAGGGATTTTCATTTTTCGCTAGAAAAAATGGTTGAAAGGAGCAAATCGCTGAATCTTTCTTAAACCCCACTTTAACCTTCCAAAGCTGCAACTCGCTCACTCTCTTGGCTGTTGCTAACGCAAAAAGGAATAAAGACTTTCTTGTTAAGTCCCTAAACGAAGCTGCGTGAGACGGCACGAATTTTTCCGACATTAGGAACTTGAGGACCACATCAAGTTCCCAGCTAGGCTTCTTGATACATGTTTTTTCTTTCGTGGTCTCAAAAGACCTTATAAGGTCATGAAGATCTTTATGTTTGTCCTCAGATCTATTCCCGCTATGTCGAAAAAACGGAGGCCAGCATACTTCTGTAACCCTTCATGTTGAAACTGCAGGTACAGTCTTTTCTCAAATATAGGAGAAAATCTGCGATTTCAGTTACAGAGGTACGGAGGAGGATATTTTTCTTTTTCCCTACACCATCTTCTAAACTCCCACTTCGACTGATATACTTTAGAAGTGGAGACTCTTCTGGCTCTTGCAATAGCCTTAGCCACTTCTCGTGAAAAGCCCCTTGCTCTGACAAGTCCTTCGACAGTCTGAAGGCGGTCAGACTTAGAGCGGGGAGGTTTTTGTGAAACCTGTCGAAGTGGGGTTGTTTGAGAAGATCGTTCCTTAGTGGAAGCGATCTTGGAAAATCCACTAACCACTCCAGCACCTCTGTGAACCAATCGAGAGCCAGCCAAAAGGGAGCGATGAGGGTCATTCTTGTTCCTTCCGAGCAAGCGAACTTCCTCAACACTTCTCCTACTATCTTGAAAGGAGGAAGGCGTACGCGTCCAAGCCGTCCAATCTAGCAGAAAGCTGTCTACTGCTACTGCTTGAGGGATCCGAGATCGGGGAGCCAATAGGTTTCTAATCTGTGATTTCTTGTTGGTCGCGAACAGGTCTATATTGGGCCTTCCCCACAGATGCCAAAGTTGTTGGCAAATCTGAGGATTGAGAGTCCATTCCGTGGGTAGGACTTGATCTTTTCTGCTTAACAGATCTCGCCCGGACATTTTTCTCTCCCTGTACAAACCTTGTGAGGAGAGAGATCTTCCTTTCCTGTGCCCAATCAGCAGATCCTTTGCTGATTCGTACAGGGAAAAGGAATGGTCCCCGTCTTGCTTCTTTATATAAGCGAGGGCTGTTGTGTTGTCCGAGTGAATCTGAATCCCCAGACCTGAGACTGTTCCTCGAAATGAAACCAAAGCTAGATGAATGGCTGTTAGCTCTTTCTGTTGATGTGCCAGGACACTTGTCTCCTTCCCAAATGCCTGACACTTCTTGCGAACCTAGGGTCGCTCCCCACCCTGAATCTGAGGCGTCTGCAAACAACGCTAGGCGCGGGTTCTGTAAGCGAAGGGAGATTCCTTTGCTTAGTTTCTGTGGATCTAACCACCAACGGATATTCTCCTTGATCCGTTTCGAGATTGAAAAAGTCTCTCCCAGATTGTTGGACTTCCAATCCCACTTCTCCTTCAGATAAATTGAAGGGGTCGTAGGTGAAGTCTTCCTAAGGAAACGAACTGTTCCATCGAGGAGAGGGTCCCCAGCAAGCTCATCCATTCCCTCGCGGAACATGTTCTTTCCTTAAGAAGACTGACACCTTTTCTAGGCAGCGTTCTCTCCTTTCCTGCGAAGGATACGCTAGAAAATCCCGAGAATCCATCTGAATCCCCAGATAGACAATACTTTGCTGGGGAGTCAGCATGGATTTCTCGTGATTTACTAAAAGTCCTAAGGACTTTGTCAATTTTAGAGTCACTAAAAGGTCCTCCAGACATTTTTTCTCTGATTGGGCTCTTATTAGCCAATCGTCCAGATATAACGAGATCCTGATCCCTTCCAGATGTAGCCAATAAGCTACATTCTTCATGATGTCCGTAAAGACTTGAGGGGCAGTCGAAAGTCCGAAGCACATCGCTCGGAACTGGAACACTTTCCCTTGGAACATGAACCTCAGATATTTCCTTGCTGCCGGATGAATTGGCACATGGAAATACGCATCCTGAAGGTCCAGGGACACCATCCCAGTCCCCTGGACAAAGAGCAGATGAACAGAGGAAGAGGTCTCCATTGAAAATTTCTTCTTCAAGACAAAGAAATTCAGGGCACTGACGTCTAGAACTGGTCTCCATCCCCCCCCCGATGCTTCGGTACCAGGAATAGCCGATTGTAGAATCCTGGGGACTGAGATCTTGAACCAGTTCTACCGCTTCCTTGGAAATCATCTGTTCCACTGCTTGCAACATAGCAAGCTTTCGGACCGGATCCGAGTATCTGGCGGTCAAACTCCCTTGGAGTTGTCGTCAAGGGAGGATTTTCCCTGAAGGGGATCAAGTATCCTTTTTTCAGGATAGAGAGGGACCAGGAGTCCGCTCCCTTCTGCGCCCAGACTTTGGCAAAGTGGAGTAGCCTGGCGCCTACTTTCGTCTGGAGGACTTGCTGTTCATCTAGACTTCCCGAAGGACCTTCTAGATGGTCTACTCTTTCTCTCTGGTCTTCGACCTCTAAGAGGGGCTCTAGAAGAGGAGGCCCCTCGAAAGGGCTGAACAAAAGAGGGTCTCTCTTTCTTCTCTATCGGCACTGCCGGCCTAAACTTCTTGGCTGAGTGCGTGAGGAGATCTGAGTTGCCTTCTCCGTAAGAGATTTCGAAACCTCTCTAACCGTCTCTTGTGGAAAAAGGAAAAATGCGGGGATAAAGGAGCAAAAAGAAAAAGAAGAGATGTCCTTTGCAAGGGTGATACTGCTCTGCTAAGAAAGAGCTAAAGACAGATCTCTTCTTCAAAACTCCCGTTCCAAAAGAGAGGCAACTTCCACAGAACCGTCCATGACCGCTCTGTCCAGGCAAGCCAGGACGCTCGAAAGTTCCTCCATGGAAACAAAGTCCGTGTCCTGAGCTCTCTTCGCTAATGCTCCTAACGCCCAGTCCATAAAGTTGAAGACTTCTAGGGTTTTAAAGAGGCCCTTTAGAAGGTGGTCCAGCTCACACATTGCCCCAAGTCGCCTTAGCAGACAGCAACGACTCCTCCTAGCAGAGTCCACTAAGGAAGCAAAATCCGCATCCGCTGGAAGAAGCAGACCTAACCCCATCGCTCTTTGGTCTCGTACCACCTTCCTGGTTTGCCTGTTAACTTGGAAGGAGGGCAGGAAAAAACTGTCTTGCCCGCTTCCCTTCTGGAAGTCAACCACTCTGAAAAGTTTTCAATGCCTTTTTCATACAAAGGAGCGGGGCGCATCTTAACGAAGGAAGACGATGATTTGAGAGCTTTAGTGCTGGACATCAACGATCCTGGTGAAGGAGGGTCCGCAGGATGAAGGGAGTCTCCGAACTCCTTTAGCAGACAAAAGAGAAAGTCTCTTGTAGTCCGAAACTGCTACATCTACAGGCTCTTCGTCTTCCGATACCTGGTCCAACTGATCTACAGAAGGAGATCGTTTTGGAGTGATCTGGCTCTTCCCGGGAGAAGAACTCCTTTCCCGAGAAGGGAGCGCCGGAACATTAGCACTCCTATACGAAGAGTGAGGCTCCTGTCTGTCGGCAACACTCTTGTGCCTACTAGACTCTTGTTGTCTAGGATTCGTCGGGTTCGTGGCGCTTGCTAGGTCTCCTGGCGTCCTGATTACAGGGCGCTTGAAAAGATCCCCGCATCCTGATTCCTGACGCTTAACAGGGCTCTTGGCGCCCTAACACTTGACGCCTAACGTACTCCTGGCGTCCTGTTTTCTGGGCGGTCCTAAAAAAAACTCCTGGCGCCCTGACTCCTGACGCCCTTGACTCCTGGCGCCCTGACTCCTGGCGCCCTGACTCCTGGCGCCCTGACTCTGGCGACTCCATGGCGTCCTGGCTCATAGCGTCCTGATTCCTGCCTTCTAGCAGAATCCTGACGTCCTGAATCCAGCGTTCTAAGAGGCTCTTGACGTCCTTTCTTGCGTCTTGCTGCCTCTTTGCGCCTGTCTGGCTCCTGGTCCTGAAGACCCAAGGGATCCTGATACCTAAATCGGTTTTCCGGTTCCTTGTACCTAAACCGATCGAGACTTCTGCTCGATGCGCTGTGTCTAAGAGGGCGCTTCGGGGAAGCCAGCCTATAGGGCGAAAGGGCTCTTCTCTCAGGAGAACAACTCCTATCCGACGAGTCCCTTGACGAAGGCGATAAACGCCCTGGAGATCGTGAGAGTTCTCTCCTATACGAAGAAGGACGCTTAGCGGAAACTCTTAACAGGGAGCGAGACATCCTTCCTCCTTGTAGAGTCCTTAGCAAAAGAGCCTACGAGCGACGCTAACTGCTCTTGCAGATTAACCAAAAACTTCTTGGTCGGATCCTGAAGAGCAGGCTCCTCTTGTCTAGTCCTCTTAGGTCCCGAAGGCCGAATCCTCGGGAAAACGCTCTGGGCTGGAGTCAGCAGCGTCTCCTTTAGGCGCCTTCCAGGCTCTCTTCAAAGGGCGCGAACGGAGGCCGAACTCCATCCTCGTTTAGGGAGAGGAAGAGTCTGAGGCCGAAAAACACTCCTTTAGGACGCCTTTTTCTGCGGCAATCCGAGGCAGCCTGGGACTTAACAACAGGATCTGCCGAAGGGACGCCTGACCGTTGGGGATGTTCTGCATCCTCCCTGCGGCTTTCGACATTCCTCCTCCCCTGGTCCTGGGAGTTTTGGAAGAGGTCTAGGCCTAGGAGCAATGAGGAACCGGTCAGACGCCCCCTCCACTGCACTGGGGACACTGCACAAGTCACTATCACCACTCTTACCTTGGTTTAGAGCTCGTAGCTGAGCTTGAAGTTTCTTAATTGAAGCTTTTACATTTTCCCTCTCTGATGAAGAATCTTTGGATTCAGAACAGGGAGAAGCAGCTGAGGCTAAGGGAAAATTGTTAGATGGAGAGTTAATTTCTTGTTCTAAGGAGCAAGATCTACTAGATGACCTAGCTGAAGCCTTCCTCACTCTATCTCTCTCAAGCTTCCTAACATATGATGATAATTCCTTCCATTCAAGCTCCGTAGGTTCTCGCATTCCACAACAGGTGTTAATAAAAGAACATTCATTCTCTGCATTTAGCGCAAATACTATGCGGATCTAATGCCGATTTAGGCAGCCTAAACCTTACAGTCTTCCCTACTGCAAACTCTAAACATAGGTGAAGCCTTAGCGTCAGACATCGTGAAAGAGTAGTCAAAACCAAAGTCGAAAAACAGTACAATAAGCGTATGCCAAGCCAGAGAAAAAACAGAATACGTCACCAAAAAACCAATCCAAATTCTCGGCAAACGAGTTGAAATCCAAGATGGAGGAACGAACAATAGGTGTTGTCCGTTCAACCCGACAGAGAAATTATGGCTTAGAAAACGGGAATAGTTTCCAGACCCGCCACCCACGGCGGAAATGGGAATGGGGATCACCTGACCTACCTGTCGCGTGTTGCCGCGGAGTTTGAAATTCTGTCGGGACGACCGAGTCTATAGCTAAGTATATATCTGCTGGGTAAGTTACTTGTACAAAATTCAGTTTTAGGTCTCTTTTACACTTATCGGGCCAATGCCTTGACTCACTCAATTGGCCCGGACTCACTCAGTTTAAAATTTTCACCTGTTATTCAATAATAAACCCATCCGCAGAACCCAACATGCTTCTAAAAATGGGGCTCAGTTGTTTCACTGATACAGTAGTACCTCGAGATACGAAATTAATCCGTTACGAGGCGCCTTTCGTATCATGAGGTTTTCGTATCTTGGACCACATTTTACATGTAAAATGGCTAATCCGTTCATAGCCCTCCAAAAACACCCCAGTAAATTTCATAATAAAGCTAAATTGACCTATAAACAATGAAATACTACAACAATTTGGACCATTCAATACCTAAATTAATAAAAAAATGCAAAATATACCCTGTAAATAAAGTGTATATTAGTGTACATGGTAACAAGAAATATACTGTACGTAAAATGTGGAACTTACCTTTCGAGTGAGGCTACGTACATACGTAACTATCCAAGGAAGATTGCTTCTGCCTACTTTTCACAATATTCCTGTGTGAGCCTTTTCGGGGGGTGTCTTCTACAAATGATTGCACTTTATGAAAAGCGGCTTAAATTTCTGCCGTTTTTTTCTTTTGTACATATGTACGTACGTACACTTTAAAAAATATACGTACACAATTCCTGTGTGAGCCTTTTCGGGGGTCTTCTACAAATGATTGCACTTTATAAACAAAAGCGGCTTTAATTTCTGCCGTTTTTTTTTTTTCTTTTTTGTTTTTTAACTTTTTTTTTTTTTTTTTTTTTTTTTTTTACAGAATTTCAACTTCTGTTTTTTATCACTTGGTTCTTTCTTTGCACCTCATGACTCTGTTGCCAACGCCCTGGTGTCCATCAAAACCCTGTTCAACCAAATGCTCTCTCTGCAACTGATTGGGGTACTGAATGTTCGGCTGCTGACCTTCAACATAAACTGAAGTGCCTTGATTATACGTACTGGTATGCATGTTGTAAATGATTGGTCTACACCCTCTGTTCAGCAGGGAGTGGATATTCTACCAACCTTGCAGTTTCCAGTAATCCCATGAGAAAGACCTTGATCACTTATCCCATGTGAGACATCTTGGTCACTTTTTTTTTTTAAATACGTATACATTGACGATCCCGAAAACGAATACCGCATGCGTACTATAGCAATGCTGGTACCGAGGGGCTGAAGCACGCCACCACGTATACATAGTAGATGCATGATGGGAGGGACGCTGGCCAATAGGAGAGAAGGATTTCATGGACACGACTAGCATCAGGAACCAATGGGAGAGCAGGAGGATGGTGGCGAGTCTACTAGTACTAAGATGGCGGCGCGCGGTGTGATTTTCAAAATTGTTATCCGGGCGAATCTCGGACTTTCAGAAACCTTTCGTATCTTGAAAACTTTTCGTATGTAGAGCCGTTAAATTTTTCGTATTGGCTTTCGTATCTCGAGTTTTTCGTAAGTTGAGCCTTTCGTATCTCGAGGTACTACTGTATATAGAAATCAATACCTGGTAATGTTGCAGCCAAAATATAGAAGCAACTTAGGCTTCCCTGAATTTAATAATCTACCACTTGACACATAGACAGCATAAATCATTACAAATTCGTAAAATTTAGTAATAGCACATTAATGACATGAGAATATAACAAAAGATCAAAGAACCTACGGTGTAACTAACCTTCCCTCGATTCCTTGATACACATTAAGGAACTAAGGAATTACGCATTCATTGGCTTAGCCTTTGCATATCATCATCATCCTTACAGGTTTTATGTAAATGTAAGCCTCTTTAGTACATGGGCTCTTATCTTGGGGGGCTTGACAAGAACTTATGGGATCCATAGCACTGTTACAAATTATACACTTCAAAATATGGTTAGGAATTAGAAATCCATCAAATTAGATAATTATAAGTGTCAAGTTTGTCATAAATTTAGTTCTTATAAAGCAAAGGTGTTCTCATCAACATTTTATTTATTTATTTGATCTTATTTTACCTTTATTTATTGGGCGGTTGGGGTGTGGAATTTTGTAGAAAAAAGAAAGGGAGCCACATGAAGGTTGAGGATTCATGAAGGGAGGAATGAAGTGAAAAAGGCTGAAAACAACTGTTTAGTATGACAGTCAACTTCAGGATATTGAAAAAGATGATATTTTTAAAATGAAATGAAGTTTTATAATATACTTACCTAGTAATTGCTTAGTTAACAATTATATATAAAACAAAATTAACCAGCTCTGACAGCATCACCTTAACCAAATTTAAAAAGTACATACAAAAGCCAAAAAAATCCTTTTCTATATTTTTCACATACCAAGAATAGTAATAAATAATCAGTCTCTCTTTTTAATCACCCACTCCAAAGAATAGCTAGAATCTGAATCTGAAAAAGAACTTCTGAAAACAATAAATAAAAGGGTCAAATCAGTAGTACATCATATATCTATATATATATAATATATATATATATATATATATATATATATATATATATATATATATTATATATCTATATATCTATATATATATATATATATATATATACATATATATATATATATATAATATATATATATATATATATACTATATATATATATATACTATATGATATATGATATATATATAATATATATAATATATATATATATATATATATATATATTATATATATATATCTATATAGTATATATATATATATATATATATATATATAGATATATATATATATATATATATATATATCATATCTATATATATATATATATATATATATATATATATATATCTATATATTCTATATATCTTATATATCTATATATATATTATATACTATATATATACAAGCTGTCTTTTTTATGAGTATGCCTTTGATGCAAGCTGATTTGGTCACTGAAGATTCATTCTGTAACATGGTAGTTGACTTGTGGCAGGTGAGTGAGAAGGTGGAGACTCAACGCAGTTACCAAACTGCCAATCATCAATTTTTACTTCAGCAAGCAGGAAAGAACACAGCCATTGCATATTGAGGTATGACTATGATAAAAAACTTTATTTGACTTAAAAATCTAGATTTGTTCCAAAGAGGATACATACACTCATTTTTTTTTATATGGAAAGTGAAAATAATAAGAAGGAATCTCTAACTACAAAGAAGGAATTCATAAACAAACAAAATCACGAAGAGATTAGGAATAAGTAGGATTTTAAAATGAAAGAGAAAAAGATAAAGAAGTGAAGAGCTCAAAAAAAAACTGGTGAAAGGGGAAAAGGGCTGGTACTTCAAAAATGGAGACTCAAAAACCAGTAGTCACTTGTCTTTATGTATAACTACTTACCTCAACTATCCTACGACTAGTCCTTTCCATTCTTCTTTCATCTTCTTTGACCATTGATTTAATCAAGGCATTTGCCTTGTGAAGATCATCAGGATTCTTAGATTTCAGGAGTTTCTTCAACAACAAAGACTTCTCCTCATCTTCAAACACTGCATTTGTCCTGGAACGTGGTTCTGGCACGCTGGGAGCACCTATATAACTTGGATCTTCCTACACAGTGGAAGAACAACTTTAGTAACTGCATATTTTGTGAACCAAGTAACATTCTGAATTGCTACAGTAATGCTAAAACTCTTTAAGCAATGGCATTTTACATTTAGCCATGCACACCAGTAACGATACCAAAAAACTACAAGGAAGCCAAAAGGTGTTTAGTAGTATTTCAATGAATCCCTTTCTTATTTAAGCAAACCTAAAATAGCACAATTTTTACACGCATATCAATAAACTTAGAACTATACAGCACATTTGTCCCAAAAATACAATTTTCTTATTTAACTTGAGCTCATCACACACTGAAGCTCAATTAAACATGAATACTCATCTCATTGTAGACAAAAAGTATCTTGAACCCCCAACTCATGTATAACCTTCAGGGTGAGCCCCTGGCCCTAACAAACCAAGTCCTTCAGTACCTTAGCAAGCACAAAAGCTAATTATCAGTTTTTGATATACTAATAGATGAATTACAATCAATCCATCATAAATATGCAAATAAGAGGGGGTGAAAAGTGGCTACTAATTCCTTAAATTTAAATAGGTCTACATTTGTAGGGAACTAATATTTTGAAATGTAAACGGAACTTTAACCCTTAATGGACAGATATACTCACATGAGTGGTAATAACAGATTTTGGGTGGTTGACAAATTTACTCATGGTCACTAACAATATTAAAGGCCATCAAGTTGGGGGAATCGGGCAGGGAAAAGGTACCATTACGCCTATAGCCCATAAATTTACTAATGGCAACTTTTTGACTGGTTCAGATAAAGCTCTGGATAAAGTGGATGCCTCATAACAGAGTTAGATGTGTACTTGACTTCAAGGAGAGATGTAATGCATCTTACTTTATATTTGCTCATAAATATATCCAGGGGTTGCCGTTGCCTTTAGTTCTTTTCTTTTATGATAGTATGTCAGTTGTAACTGTAATTTTGCAAAGAAAAGTGGAAAGAAATATTAGAAAAAGCATGTATAATCGAAAAGTAACTGCATCTTCGATCTCATTAAATTTACATAAATATTTTACAACAAATATGCTCAAAATTTGTTACTGATTTTAGTTATTACTTGTTTTGAAATTGAATGAGTTGTAATTATGATTTTACAAAATAAAATAATTTATTTGTATTAGAAAAAACATGTATAATTTGTTAACATTTACAATTGTCTTGTAAAAGAAGCACCACAAGGGGTTATAAATAGTAGTCATTTTCAACTTATCACAGAAGGTAGGGAAAATTTTATTGAATTTTTTTCTTACACGTGCATTTTCATATCTTCCTCTTTCCATTGATGTGTTTTTTTTTAAATTGGCCAACATCAAAGTTTACCTGGCCTGGGGAGCTGCATAATGGATTTTTACCCTGGCTCTTAGGGATTAATTAATAATTAATTAATAATAATACCCAAGACAGTTGTACAGCTGATAGCAGTTCCTTACAAGAAATGGACTATAGGAATATCCAGCCTCTTTTATTACGCTTATTTTGAGTTGAGACTTGGGATGGAGGTGAAACAAGTAAGGGTGATAGATAAGTACCTCTGCTTTCAAGTAGGACAATCTTTTATTCATTAAGCAACAGACTGTTCTGGCTAAGGGTTTCAAAGGATACAAATGTGAGCAAATATATGATTGATGGATATATGATATGTTGAAATAATTATCCTTGAAAGCAAACTGTCTTTGCTTCTGACAAAATAGACAATTCAGTGTCATTAACAATGACAACAATAGCTAGCAAACATCACTGTTACTGTAAAGAAAACCTTACTTTGGAAACACACATTTAATATGGGTGAAGTAAAGCTTCTTGTTAAAAGCGGCCACAGTTGTTGTGGCTGCATGTAGTGTGATGGCTCAATGTTTATAAAAACTTTAGCCCACTACCTAATCCCAAGTCAAAGTCTGTAAGCTTTCGTAATATATATTGTATCTTTTGAATGCTTGTCCCCTTCTCATGTAAGTTTACATCCGACAATTATAGTTTCATTCCTCTGATCAATTTAATATTATTGTATTGTTTTCTATAAATTTTCCAGTTTTCTTATCAACTGCATATGCCTATAAAATCTAGAAATTTGTCTTGTAACAAAAATAATTTGAGAATGGAAACTTACCTTTATTACACCTTGCTTTTTTAGCATGTTATAGGCTTCTAGAATTTTGGGTTCATCTTTGAGGTCAATTGTCCAAGTAAAAAGAAGTTCAACAACCCTGGTTTTAACCAGCACATGCGTGTGATTACCAAGGTATTTAGGGGAAACCAGTTTAATCATTTCGTTCAAAAAACGAAATTTTCCAATTTCAGCATGAAATCCTGGACCACAGTTATTCACACATGCCTGCAAAACCTGAAAAAATGAAAAACAAAATATGAAAATCCAAACAATACCATGATGATTAATTTATACTTTAACTAAAGTTTCCTGGTCATATGCGTGCCCCTTGCAAGCAAAGTTAGTCAGAGGTGCCAAAACCTGACTGCACTGACTGTGTCACTTTTCCTCGAGTTTATTAAGCCATTAACCTTCTTGGGCTTGGCTCAGTCATTTTGTTAAGTCATTAAACTTCTTGGGCTTCACTTAGCTACTTTCATATTTTGTGAATTATTAGCAAGAATGATCTGGTAATAAGACTAATCGCATACAGAGATCAAGGGAGTCTGAGTCTATTTATACTTCCAAGGCTGTCTCAACTTTCCTTTGCAGGTTCTCTCCTACTACTACTGGACAAAATCAACTACGTTACCAATTAAAAACACACCCTTGATGTAATTACAGTACACCTTGGTTATCAAAATCTTGCTAGAAATTTTTCACATTAAAAACAAGTTTCACTGAAGGTCCATGTTTTGTGTGAATGCCATGATACAAAGATGACAGAATTCTGTGTAACTGCAGTAACTCCTGCATTACCTAGATAAATCGCAGTTTAGAGCTAGGTCCTTTTTGTAATGTATATAACCTGCATTCATTCACAACTCAATTCCTGTTACTGTATACTAAAGAATGAACTTTGCTTGAGAATTAATTTTCTTAGTTC
Source organism: Macrobrachium nipponense (assembly GCF_015104395.2). NCBI lineage: Eukaryota > Metazoa > Arthropoda > Malacostraca > Decapoda > Palaemonidae > Macrobrachium > Macrobrachium nipponense. The sequence goes on along the minus strand of NC_061100.1, from coordinate 25,019,595 downwards.
ATTATATATCTGTGATGACTGAATACCCCTTTTGTTATGTTGTAGTTTTTCAAATTATTCCCTATTAGGATTTACTCCCTACAACTATATTACTGTCCTGTTTTACAACCTAGATCGTTGCTGAAAATACTATGCATATACTTGGTTATAAATTTAAAACATGCACAGAAGCAAGATATTCGAAGCACATGTCTGATCAAGGAGTTTCCTAATGTCCACTAGCAGACATAAATGGCTCTGTGCAAAATTAATAGCAAACTAACAAATGTGTAAATCATATTTATTGTCTTCAAATCTTGAAGGCATGATCTTACATAACCACAAGCAGCAAAAAAATTGGTAAGTCAACATGAACAACTCATGAGACAGATTTAGTATTGTAGCAAAACAAAGAAATTTTAGCAATGACATCACTACATAACACAACCTGCTTTACTAATATTACGCATCAGAAAAACTACCATGCAAATATATGAAAAAGAGAGAGAGAGAGAGAGAGAGAGAGAGAGAGAGAGAGAGAGAGAGAGAGAGAGAGAGAGAGAGAGAGAGAGAGAGAGCAATTTATATTCTGAGAAGACAGTACTCCATAATGCATCTGGTGACTAAACCACAAGATGGTTTTATCATCATCAAACCACTTAAAACTGAATCATTGTACTGCTGTACTGATTAACTAGAAAATGCAAGTTTCAAACAAAATCATTCAAACCTTCCATATATATGTCATGACATAGAAGCCCAGAGTTGAATGTCAAGAGAAAGAAATACTAAAATTAACCATGCAAACCTTTAATGAAAACAAACAGCATAAATTACTGCATCCTGCTTCAGTAGAAAGCACAAACATATTGCCACCAAAAGTGCTGCATGTTTTATAGTGCAAATGTTTGGTATCACATTTAAAAGTTTTTTTTTTTTTTTTTTTTTTTTTTTTTTTTTTTTTTTTTGTTTTTTTTTTTTTTTTTTTTTTTTTTTTTACAAATGTGAATAACATTGTGTCCTCTACATGCAATTATAAATGATGATGATCCTTGGATTCTCTACATGCAATTATAAATGATGATGATACTTGAATTCTCTAACTGGTAGGTAACGACAGATTTAAAAATTAATGGCTCCACAAGGTGTTTCCCTTAGCAATTCTCAACAACCATTTTGGAATGAGGCTGTCAGACCCAAGACCATACCCACTAAGGCTATAATGTACCGCAGTGAACCAAATCCCAGATACCTTATTCACTTCCTCAGTCAACAGAGCCATAACAAGTTTAATTAATGTAACATGCCTTAATCCTTCTGCCTCTCAGAAATTCAAACAAGTTTCTCATTAGAGGTGAATATTATGAAAAATGATATTGTTATGATACAATAAAGTTTTATACATACTTACCTGGCAGATATATACTTATAGCTATTTGACTCCGTCGTCCGACAGAAATTCGAATTTCGCGCACACGCTACCTGTAGGTCAGGTGATCTACTTACCTGCCGCTGGGTGGCAGGACTAGGAACCATCCCCATGCCTGTTTCTATATATTTTTCTATACGCCTGTCTCCTGTGGGGAGGTAGGTGGGAGGGTGTATAATTTTGTATATATCTGCCAGGTAAGTATGTATAAAAATGATATTGTAATGATACAATTAAGTTTGTTCATACTTACCTGGCAGATATATATATAGCTGTATTTTTCCGAATCCGACAGAAATTTAAACACTTAAGACACACGCAGTGGGAGTCAGGTGGTTAGTACCCATTCCCGCCGCTGGGAGGCGGGTATCAGGAATCATTCCCATTTTCTATTCATAATTTTTTATTTCCACTGTCTCCTGAGGGGAGGTGGGTGGGTACTTGATTATATATATCTGCCAGGTAAGTATGAACAAACTTAATTGTATCATTACAATATCATTTTGTTCATGAAACTTACCTGTCAGATATATATATAGCTGAATCCCACCTTTGGTGGTGGGAGTAGACAGAATAGAAGATTTTAGGAAACATATATATGCAGATAATTGATATCTTGATTCCTTACCTGTTAGCATAGCTGACTTCGTGGTTACTGCCGCGTAAGTCTGCTTGTGCTACTAGAGTTGCCAGCGAGTAAGAGACCTATATAGCTGTAGTGCTCCAGATGATCTGTCAACAGGGGCGAGACCACGACGTGACTAGGACCATTGACCATACAAATGAGGGCAACGAAGTAAAAACCAAACCACCTGGCGTAGCCTACAAAAAGTATCCCACATAGACTAAGCTAATGGAAGGGAGATCCGCCGCAGGCGGTCAACCCCACAACCATAACACAAGTTAAAAACTCCCCTAAACCATTAAAGGATAGGATGAGCGCTACCTCCTGCCCCCAAAAACAGTGTCTGCAGCGACGTATGGTCCGAGGCGAGTAACAATTTTCGTATGTTGCTTTCACCTCCCGCAGGTAGTGTGAAGCGAACACCGAATTGCTTCGCCAATAAGTGGCGCCCAAAATATCTTTGATTGCCATGTTTTGTGAAAAGCCACCGAAGTAGCAATCTCCCTCAAACTCGTGGGCTTTCACTTTCAGAAGCTCCATGTCACTTTCACTACACTTTTCATGGGCTTCCTTAACCGTACTTCTTAAGAAGACGCCAGTGCATTCTTCGACATCGGAAGATCTGGTTTTTTCACAGAGACACCACAAGTTCTCCGAAGAACCTCTGCATGCTCTGGTTCTCTGCAAATAAAACTTGAGAGCCCTGACAGGACACAGGACTCTCTCAGCTTCAGGTCCCACTAGCTCCGACAACCCCTTGATCTCGAACGTCCTCGGCCAAGGGTTGGAAGGGTTCTCGTTCTTTGCTAAGAACGTAGGACTTAAGGAACAAACTGCACTATGATCCTTGAACCCAATATGCTTGCTTATGACTTGAATTTCGCTAACCCTCTTCGCCGTCGCCAGAGCGGTTAGGAAAATGGTCTTCTTAGTAAGATTCCTAAGCGAGGCTAAATGGAGCGGTTCAAATTGACTCGACATGAGAAACTTCAGTACCACGTCTAAGTTCCACGATGGTACTTTAGGTTGGAGAACTTTCACAGTCTCAATGATCTAATGAGATCATGAATGTCTCTATCATTCGCTAAGTCGAGTCCTCTATGTCTGAAGACCACAGAAGCACGCTTCTGTAGCCTTTAATCGTGGGAACGGCTAGTTTCGCTTCTTTCTTAAGGTGAAGAAGGAAATCTGCTATCTGCTCAGAGGTTGAGGTGGAGGAAATGCCCTTCCTTCTGCACCAACTTCTAAAGACAGCCCACTTTGATTGGTAAAACTGCGATTGAGGAGGCCTCCTTGCGGTGGCAATCGCCGTTGCCACAGGTCTTGAAAAACCCCTCGCTCTGGCCAACTTCTTGATAGTCTGAACGCAGTCAGACTCAGAGCGGGGGAGGTTTTTTTGGTACCTCTCGAAGTGGGGCTGTCTGAGTAGATCTTTCCTTAGGGCAGAGTCCTCGGAAAGTCTACTAGGAAGGACATCACTCCGTGAACCAGTCGGCCGCTGGCCAGAAGGGGGCGATGAGGGTCATTCTCGCTCCTTCTGATGCAGCGAACTTCCTCATTACTTCCCCGAGGATTATTTTGAATGGGGGAAAAGCATATAAAAGTCTAGTCCCGACCAATTCCACAGCAGGGCGTCTACTGCCACTGCTCCCGGGTCCAGAATTCTGGGGGAGCAATACAGCGGAAGTCTCTTCGTTCGGGAAGTTGCGAAAACGTCCACATGAGGACGTCCCCACAGCTTCCATAGCGCCTGGCATACTTCCTGATGAAGGGTCCATTCCGTCGGCAGAAGCTGTCCTTGCCGCTGAGAAGATCCGCTCGCACGTTTTTCACGCCTGACACAAACCTTGTCAGAATCGTGACGTTTTTGCGACTTCGCCCAAATCAGGATATTCTTCGCGATGACGAACAGAGAATGAGAGTGAGTTCCCCCCTGTTTCCTGAGGTATGCCAAGGCTGTGGTGTTGTCCGAGTTTGTCTGAACCACTTTGCTGGAGACTTCCTCCTCGAAGAACCTTAGAGCAAGGTAAACCGCTGAGAGTTCTTTTAGATTGATGTGCCAGGACACCTGTTCCCCTCTCCAGGTGCCTGACACTTCTCTCCCATCCCAGTGTTGCTCCCCAACCCGTGGAGGACGCGTCGGAGAACAACACTAGGTCGGGGTTCCGAAGCTTGAGCGAAAGTCCTTCCGCAAGCTTCTTTGGATCCAACCACCATTTGAGGTGCTTTTTCACTTCTTCCGTCAAAAACAAGACCTCTTCTAGATCCTGTTTGCGTGACCAATTGCTTGAGAGGAAGAACTGAAGTGGTCGGAGGTGCAACCTTCCCAGAGAAACAAACTTCTCCAGTGAGGAAATGGTCCCAAGCAGACTCATCCATTCTCTCACCGAGCATGTTTCCTTCCCTAGAAAGGCCGACACTTTGTCCAGGCATTGAAGTTGTCGCCCCTGGACGGAAAAGCCCGAAAGCCACTGAGTCCATCTGAATCCCCGATAAGACTAAGGATTGAGAAGGAGTCAGATGCGACTTCTCGAGATTCACCAGAAGTCCCAGGGACCTCGCTAACGACAGAGTCGTGTGAAGGTCCTTCAGACACCTGTCTTGCGATGAGGCTCGAAATAAGCCAGTCGTCTAGGTAGAGAGAGATCCTTATTTCCGCAAGATGGAGCCACCTCGCCACGTTCTTCATAAGAACGGTGAACACCATCGGCGCCGTGCTGAGAACCGAAGCAGAGTGCCCTGAATTGGAAAATCTTCCCTTTCAGGACAAACCGCAGGTATTTCTTGATCGGGGATGGAGGGGACGTGAAAGTATGCGTCCTGAAATGGGGTCTAACAAAGGGGAAAGACCAAAACTAAAAAGAAAAAAAACCGAGACCTCCAATCCCCGGTCTTAAAGCTGCAAGCACGGATTGAGGTGTCTCCATCTTGAACTTCTGCTTGGTAACGAAGCGATTTAGACTGCTGACATCCAGAACGGGGCGCCACCCCCCTGACTGCTTCGGCACTAGGAACAGACGGTTGTAAAACCCCGGAGAACTCCGGTCGAAGACCTGTTCCACTGCCTGCTTCTCGATCATTTGATCTAGATCGTGAAGCACTTTCTGCTTTTCTCCCTGATATGACGGAGACAAATCCTTTGGTGTCGAAGACAGCGGGGGTAACATCAGGAAAGGAATTCTGTACCCCTTCTTGACGATGTCCAGAGACCAAGCGTCGGCACCTCTCTCTTCCCAAGCTTTCGCGAAATGTAGAAGCCTGGCTCCTACCGGTGTCTGAAGGACTTCCCTCTCACTTCTTGCTCTTGGAAGGAGCGGGAGTCTTTGCCTCTGAAAGGGACCTCTTCCTCGAGGGGCTGGCTTCGAGGAAGAAGCGGATCGAAAGGGCTTCGATTTCTTCAAAGCAGAGGACCCAGAAGACGAAGAAGTAGTAGGCTTCCTAGAAGACTGTGCCAGAAGGTCTTGAGTTGCTTTCTCCTGGAGACTGGCAGCTATGTCCTTTTACATAGACTGGGGGAAGAGATGTTCTGAGAAAGGAGCGAAAAGAAGATCCGCTTTTTGCGCTGGTGAGACCGACTTTGCAGTAAAATTGCAAAAAATTGCAAAAAAGTGCTCTTTTCTTAAGCAGTCCCGTGCTGAAATGAGCAGCCAATTCCTCAGAACCATCCCTGACGGCCTTGTCCATGCAAGACAATACACTGGACAGCTCCCCCAGACTGATGGAATCAGAACTCCTGGACCTCGGCATCCAATACTCCCAGGGCACCCAGTCAAAGGAAAATTAAAGACCTCTAGTGTCCTGAAGAGGCCTTTAAGGTGAAAGTCTAACTCGCTATGTGTCCACGAGACCTTCGAGGAAGACAAAAAAGATCTTCTGGTGGCGTCTACAATGCTACCAAAGTCTCCTTGAGCTGAGGCTGGAAGCTTAACTCCGACGTTTTCTCCCGTCTCATACCACATACCAGCTTTGCCACCGAGTCTTGAAGGTGGTAAAGCGAAAGAAGTCTTGCCATGAGCTTTCCTCTTTTCCATCCAATCATGGACCTTTCTAAAAGCTTGCTTCGTTAGAAAGCGACTTCTTCATTCTCACAAAGCCCGAGATCTTAGCAGCTTTGGAAGACGAAAACTGAGAGGGAGGAGTACGTGGAGCTTCAGGTTGGAAAGTGTCTGCAAAGACTGACTGTAGTAAACGAGTCAAAACCTTGTAGTCCGTCGAAACTGGAGCCAACTGCTGTTCTTCGTCCACTTCGACGAAAGCGTCACTAATTTCCTCTTCAGACACTGGAGAAGTCGGAGGAAGTAAAGAAGAGTCCCGAGCTTTCTCAAAAGAGAAAGAACGGCGAACAGGAAGAGTTTCCCGCCTCCGCTTGTGCTTGCGGAAGTGGAAAACTGACGTCCGTAGGCGCGGGTTTGGCGTCGAAACCAATCTACTGGCGCCGACAGAAGCGCGCTCAAACGCCGCAGGTGTACACCTGGCGTCCACTTGTGCGCGCTGAGCGTCCACTGGGTGCGCGGCCGAGCGTCCCCTGAAATGCGCGCCGAGCCTCCACTTATAGCGCGCCGAGCGTCCCTAAAACTCGCTGAGCGTCCAATGGCGCTCGCGAAACTTGCACCGAGTCACGTTCGGCGTCCACTAAAGCGCGTTTGACTTTCACAGAAGCGCGCTCGGCATCTAAAGAAACTCGCTTCTTATCCACAAGTTTCGTAGCAGCGGAAACAACCGCTTCACGAGAGCGAGAAACGAATTTCTCGCCTCCTCTAGAAAGTTGCTGGGGAGCAGAACGAACTCTAGAGGGAGACTCAAACGGAGAGAGAGACGAGCGAGGAGAGGGAGAGGGAGAACGCCTCGACCTCTTCACAGGAAGATTGTCATCCTTCTTACGGCGACGTGGAACAGTCTCTCTCGAAGGAAAAACCTCTCGAAGTTGCTGCTGAAGAGACTGGAGAATCTTGCTTGTAGGTGAAGCCTCCTTTTCTGGGGAGGGGCTGATCCTGTGAGCAGGAGAGTGGCGAGGGGACGCCTTCTTGCTACTCCCAGGAACCGCCACTTCACGAACACCTTAGAGCGACTGCGGCGCTCGAAAAGAAAACATCTAGGGAAGACTCCGCCTCCGAATAATCCTTACGCTTCTTCTGCGGATGGAAAAGAAAACAGCAAACGCACTATCAGGCGACGAGCAAAGTTCCGGAGAACAACTTGGACGTGAAGCGTCGAACGCGAGCCGTCCTTTTCAGCGGACGTGATGCGGTATGAGAGCTCCACCCCTTGCGCAGGGAGGAAGCTTCAGAAGAAGAAAAGCACTCCTTGAGAAGACGTGCACGCGCACCGCTCCTTGGCAGTCTGGGTAGGTTCGTCAGAAGCTGCCGAAGGCACGCCAGATCGGTGGGGGTTCCTCGTAACCCTCCTTCGACTTTCGACATGCTCTCTCCCCGTAATCTGGGAGTCAAGCAGAGGTCTAGGTCTAGAGGCGGAATGAGGCCGATCTGACGCACCCTCCACTACACAAGGGGCACTTTCACTGCACTTCTCTTCACTTTTGCTCATCCAGAGCTAACACTTTGATTCTAAGTTACGAATCGATTCAAGAATTAGCATAATGTATTACCTTCTACCGACACTGTCAGGGGCCGGAGGCAACACTACAGGGGTAGGAGCATAATCTACAGAAGGAGGGTTAGCAGGAGAATAATTTAAATCTTGCCTACCTGAAACACTCCTGGAGGAAGACCTCCTTAACCTATCTCGCTCAAGTTTCTTAAGATAGGTTTCATACGCCTTCCATTCCGACTCTGTTAGTCTTTCCACACTCCTTACAACGACTTTCAAACGTACATTCATTCCCCTGCAAACTTTACAAACAGAATGTGGGTCTACTGAAGCTTTCAGTAGCCTACCTCTACATTCAGACATGGAACAAAATCTAGCGCTAGCAGAACTAGACCCTGACATCTTGATCAAAGAAAAATCAATACCAAATTCAAATCAAACCAAAGTCAACGTGTGCCAAGCCACCGATCCAATTCAGATACCAAAGAAAAACCAAAAGGGATACTCAAGTAGCTAGTAAGTTTCCAAAATCTGGACGGAGGTGCTGCAAACAGGTGTTTCCAGCACCGGCGACAGAAAAATTATGATAGAAATGGAATGATTCCTGATACCCGCCTCCCAGCGGCGGGAATGGGTACTAACCACCTGACTCCCACTGCGTGTGTCGTAAGTGTTTAAATTTCTGTCGGATTTGGAAAAATACAGCTATATATATATCTGACAGGTAAGTTTCATGAACAAACTTTATTGTATCATAACAATATCATTTTTATACATTTAACTTACCTGTCAGATATATACTTAGCTGATTCACACCATTGGAGGTGGGAAAGAGACAGCTAAATATAGAATCAAACAGGAATCACAACTATCGTTGTAGGTAATAAATAAATAAAACCTTGGTTCCTACCTGTTTAGACTGAAGACTTCATGAATACAATCCAGGAGTCTAGACAGTCTCAAGAGCCTCAGCGAGATATTGATCTATGGCTAAGAGTTCTTGTGGTTCTGCCAAAGGGGTCTTACCCGCTTACTTGGTAGATCCTGGAAGGACTACGTCAATGGGTGCTTATCCACTTACTTGACAAGACCTTATACAAGGAGCACAACATCGATCCCGATCACCTCAACCTATCCATGTTAGTTCTAAGATTGCAAGAAGTTATCCCCTAACCTCTTGCAAACGACCACAAACTCGAAACACAAACATTCGTACAGTAAAGTACAAAAAATAAAAATAAAATTTAAAAAAAAAATGTTTGTACAATCTATTCAGTAAGACGTCTCTTGATTCCCCCCACTGATCCAAGCTCGGACGTCCGTACGCCAGCAAGCATACTAATCAGCAGAAAAAACCAACAACTCGTCTCACAAGGTAGATCTATGTACTATCAAAAAAAATTTTTAACAAATACAAATTTTTTCTAAGGATCGTTATGTGCTCCCAGCCCCAGCACTGTATCGGCTGATACAAAGGACCCAGAGAGAAACACTTTTCATATGTTACTTTAACGTCCTTGAGATAGTGCGATGCGAACACTGAATTACACCTCCAGTAAGTCGCATCCACAATGTCTTTTAAAGACATGTTCTTCTGAAATGCTAATGAAGTGGCTACCGCTCTAACCTCATGAGCCTTCACTCGGAGAGTCCTGAAAGAGTCTTCAGTGCAGTCATTATGAGCATCCGTAATAATGCTCCTCACAAAGAATGCTAATGCATTTTTTGACATGGGTCTACTAGGATCCCTAACTGCGCACCACAGGCTTTGTTTACATCCGTTTAGTTCATTCTTCTTCTTTAAATAGAACTTCAAAGCTCTAACGGACATAAAGATCTTTCTAATTCCTCTCCCTACTAGATTTGAAAGTCCTTTAACTTCAAAACTCTTTGGCCAGGGTTTAGAGGGGTTCTCGTTCTTAGCCAGAAACAGTCTGGAAAGAACAAATTGCCACATCGCTCTTAAATCCTACTCGAGAATCTAGAGCGTGTATTTCACTAATTCTCTTCGCAGTCGCTAACGACAACAAGAAAATACATTTTCTCGTTAGATCTCTAAACGACGCGTTGAGAGGAGGTTCAAATCTACTAGATGATAGAAATCTCAAAACTACATCTAGGTTCCAGTTCGGAGTGCGAGGAGAAAAGGTTTTGAGGTTTCAAAAGATCTAATAAGATCGTGGAGGTCTTTATCTTCTGCAATTCTCAAACCTCTGTTTCGAAATATGGCCGAAAGCATACTTCGATAACCTTTAATGGTAGAAACTGATAATTTTGATTCTTCCCTAAGGAAAATCAAGAAATCAGCTATGTTGGTCACAGAGGTATCGGAATGAGGACAGTTTATTCTTCTTACACCATCTTCTAAATACATCCCATTTTGATTGGTAGACCGAATAGTTGAAGATCTCCGGGCCCTAGCAATTACTTTTGAAGCTTTGCTTGAAAAGCCTCTCGCTCTGACAAGTCTTTCGATAGTCGAAGGCAGTCAGAGCGAGAGCGGGGAGGTTTGTGATGGACCTCTCGAAATGGGGTTGTTTGAGAAGATCTCTCCTGTGTGGAAGAGATCTTGGGAAGTCCACTGTCCATTCCTGTACCTCTGTGAACCAATCTTGAGACGGCCAAAAGGGAGCGATGAGTGTTAGTCTCGTCCCTCTTGATGCCGCAAACTTTCTTAACACCACTCCTAACATTTTGAAGGGGGGAAATGCGTAGGCATCTAGGCCTGACCAGTCCAGTAGCATGGCGTCCACCGCTATCGCTCTCGGGTCTTCCACTAAGGAGCAAAAGTTCTCTATCCTTCTGGATAGGTAGGTGGCGAATAGGTCTATATGTGGACTGCCCCACAGGGACCACAGAGCTTGACACACCTGAATGTGAAGGGTCCATTCTGTGGGGAGAACTTGGTTTAACTGCTTAGCCTGTCTGCTCTGATGTTCTTCTCTCCTTTCACGAATCTTGTGAGAAGAGTCACTTTCTTTTCTTTTGCCCAATACAACAGCTCTTTGTTATATGGAACAGAGAAAGAGAGTGAGTTCCCCCTTGTTTCTTGATATAGGCCAACGCTGTGGTGTTGTCCGAGTTGACCTGTACCACTTGACCTAACTGTGTCTCGAAGGCTTTTAGAGCTAGAAGAACTGCATAAGATTCTTTGGAGTTTATATGCCAGTTTAGCTGATCCTTCCTCCATTGGCCTGATATTTCTTTTGTCCCTAGAGTCGCTCCCCATCCCTTCTCTGAAGCGTCTGAGAACAAGATTAGGTTTGGGTTCCGAACTTCTAGAGACAAGCCCTCGTTCTTTTCTAAGGGAAAAATCCACCACTTCAGATGATTCTTTACTTCCAGAGGAATACTGAAAGTGTCCGAAAGCTGTCCGTTCTTCCAACTCCAAATTCTTCTTAAGAAGAATTGAAGAGGGCGAAGGTGGAGTCTTCCTAGCGAAATGAACTGTTCTAGTGAGGAAAGGGTTCCCAGAAGACTTAACCACATCCCTCACCGTACTCCGTTCTTTCTCTAGGAAGCTCGAGATTTTTGTAATCCCACCCCCGAGCAATCCTTTCCTGGGACGGAAAAGCCCGAAAACCCGAGAATCCATCCGAATCCCCAAATAGACTAAGTTCTGACTGGGGATCATCTGCGATTTCTCGAGGTTCACGAGTAATCCTAACGTCTTTGCTAGGTTCAAAGTAGACTGTAGGTCCTCCAAACACCGTTTCTCTGACTTGGCCTGGATTAGCCAATCGTCGAGATACATTGAGATGCGTATCCCTTCTAAATGAAGCCATTTGGCCACGTTCCGCATCAGATACGTAAATACCTGAGGGGCGTCGATAGGCCGAAGCACAAGGCCCTGAATTGGAAGATTTGTCCTTGAACAACAAATCTTAGATATTTTCTTGACGATGGGTGAATCGGAACATGAAAGTAAGCATCCTGAAGGTCCAGGATACCATCCAATCTCCTGACGTAGGGAAGACAGAACTGAAGCTGAAGTCTCCATGGAGAACTTCTTTTTCTCCACGTACCTGTTCAGGACGCTTACATCTAGGACGGTCTCCATCCCCCCGAAGCCTTTGGAACCAAGAAAAGGCGGTTGTAAAACCCCGGGGAGGGAGAAAGGATCTTGCACTAGCTCTATAGCATTCTTGTCCCTCATCGACACCACCGTCTGAAGGAGAGTCTCGTTCAGTCCAGGGTCCTTGTAACTCGTCGACAAATCCTTTGGAGATGTTGCCAAAGGAGGTCTGTCTACGAAGGGAATGATGTACCCCTTCTGTAGGACAGACAGAGTCCAGGGATCTGCTTCTCTTACGGACCAGGCATCCAGAAAGTATTGAAGTCTGGCCCCTACCTGTGCTTGGAGGACATGGCTGCTATTTGCTCTTTTTAAAAGAGCGAAGGAAGACCTCCCTCGCTTGTCGAAGGGTCTTCTCTCCGAAGTTGATCGAGTTGAAGGGGCTCCACGAAAGGGCACCACTGGAGTCCGAGCCACCTTCTTCTGAGTCTTAACTGCAGGTCTACTTTTCTTTGTAGATTGTACAAGAAGGTCCTGCGTAGCCTTTTCCGACAAGGATCTCGCAACATCCTTCACTAAAGATGAAGGAAACAGATGTTCTGACCGAGGTGCGAATAATAAAGCGGACCTCTGAGAAGGAGAAACTCCTTTCGTTAGGAAGGAACTGTAAATAGATCTTTTCTTCACATCCCAGATCCAAAAAGAGCCGCCAACTCACCAGCACCATCTTGCACAGCCTTATCCATGCAAGATAGGACACTGTGCAAAGTTTGGATCTAGAAATCTGCTCACTCGTCTTCTTAGCAGCACCCCAAGAGACCAATCCAAGAAGTTGAATACCTCTAAGACGTGAAAAATTCCCTTAAGTGCGATCTAACTCCGACATACTCCAGGACGCCTTTGCTGAATTGAGAGACTGTCTTCTCACAGACTCTACAAGACTCGAGAAATCTGAATCTGCCGACGAAGGGAGCATCAATCCCATCGCCTCTTCTGTCTTATACCAAATGCCTCTTTTCCCCGCAGTTTGGAGGGAGGATAGCAATAAACCGTTCTCAAAGTTTCCTTTTTAGATAAAAGCCACGAATCTAAAGACTGGAGGGCTTTCTTCATTGAGATCGCCGGTTTCATCTTAAGAAAAGCCGAGGATTTCGGGGTTTTTGTGCTCGAAAACAGAGATCTCGGCGAAGGAGGAGCTGCAGACTAAGAGAATCCGCAAACTCCTCTAGAAGTAACGAGGCTAAAACTTTATAATTGGAAAGTCCCTCGTTAGTTGAAACTTCTTCCTCAGAAATCTCTTCCAGTTCCAGGTTAGAAGGAGATCGCTCTTTCCTGACCGATTCTCTATCAGGAGAAGCCGCTCCCGTGGGAGGCGTTCCTGCTTCTTGGCTTGGCGTCAACCGCTTATGCGTCCTCGCGCTTGCCTGACGACTCTCTCCTGAGAGGCGTCCTGCTTCTTGTTGACGTCTCGCGCCTCGAAGCGTTCCTGGCTCTTCTTGCCTCGCGACCTCGCTCCTGGGAGGCGTCATGCTTCTGGCTGGCGTCAACCACTTTGGAGCGTCCTGACGCTTGCCTGACGACTCTCTCCTGAGAGGTGTCCTACTTTTTGTTGACGTCTCGCGCCTCGTAGCCTCCTGGCTCTTGCCTGGATCCTCGTTCCTGTGAGGCGTCCTGCTTCTGGATGGCATGACGCGCCTATCTTGACGCTCGCGCTGGCTGACGTTTCACGTCTCGCAAACTCGACGCTCTTGTCTGGCGTCTCGTGCTTGCGTTTGACAGGAGAACGGATCCTGCTCGGCCTATGCAAGGCTGATGAATCCGATTCCAAATCAGAGGAAGACAAAATACTTTGGCGAGTCTGAACCCTCGATAGCCTAGACTTCTTAATAGGCAGGAAATCGTCTTTCCTTCTGGGAGGGTCTTTATACAGAACTCCCACAAGAGAAGTGATGGAATCCTGCATAGTGCGAAGGATTCTTTTAGTCTCTTCATTATTGTCTACCCTCGGTTGTTTAATTACTGGATGGTCCTCCTCTTGAAAACGCTCAGGACTAGAAGTAATCCTGGGTTCATCCAAACGTCTCTTAAGGGGGGCGAGAAAGATCCGCCGATCTCCACCCTCTTTTAGGTGAGGAATTCTCCGAGGAGGAGAAACACTCACGCAGAACGCTTTTTCTGTAACGTTCTCTGGCATTCTGTGGCGATACAGAAAATGCCGAAGGGACGTCTGACTGTTGGGGATCCTCCACAACCTCCTTACGGCTTTCGACATTCCTTCTCCTCTGGGCTTGGGAGCTTGAAAGAGGTCTAGGCCTGGGAGCGTTGTGAAGACAATCAGACGCCCCCTCCACTGCACTGGGGACACTTATATCACTATCCACAGCACTATAATTACACTGCTTACCTTCATAGGCCGCCATTTTGGTTTCCATTTTCCGAAGAGCGGCTTTAAGATTCGCTATCTCAGATGCCGAATCTGTGTGTTCTAATAAAGGAGCAGGTACATTAGATGGGGCAGTAAAAGGAGAAGAGGGTATATTATTACTAATAACCCCGCTAGAACTAGATAAAGGTTTGGAAGAAGACCTCCTCACCCTGTTTCTTTCTAACTTCTTCACGTATGAGGTTAGAGATTTCCATTCTTCCTCACTCAAATCCTTGCATTCATTACAAGTATTACCAAAAGAACATTCATACATCCTGCATTTCCTGCAAATAGTATGAGGATCAATTGATGCCTTCGGCATCCTAACTTTACAACCCGCATTCACACACATTCTCACCACATTTCCAGAATCAGACATCATGTTGAACAATCCAAATCAAATTCCAAAAACGGTCCACAATCGCGTATGCCAGTACAATCAATGCAAATACGTCACCGAGAAGTCCAAACGAAGATCAATTGCGATGCAAAATACGAATCCAGCCGGAGATACCCACAACGATGTTGCCAGTATGGCCGACAGAAAAAATATGATAGAACATGGGGATGGTTCCTAGTCCTGCCACCCAGCGGCAGGTAAGTAGATCACCTGACCTACAGGTAGCGTGTGCGCGAAATTCGAATTTCTGTCGGACGACGGAGTCAAATAGCTAAGTATATATCTGACAGGTAAGTTAAATGTATAAAAATACCCTTTGAGAATCCATATAAAATACCAGAAAATAAATAAGTCACTGCTACTGAATCAAGGCTTAGCCCTCTGACTAAAAAAAATCACAGCCAAGGATAGTTCCTCTCCATGTAAACGATCCCAAATGGATTATGCCATTCAAAAACTTTGCATGCACTCTTAGCCTATCTAGATATCAAGACCCTTCTGTTTCTAAGACTTCATCAAGTTCTTCCACCCAACACTTTCACAAACTTTGCTCTTGAAAAATAACTAGACCCTCAACTCTGTTTATGATGTATGTATATGTTACAGGCAGATTTTATCCTTTACCCTTCTCTGAAACTCGTCCGTGAAGTTTCACACCAAAACACGTCTATATACCCTATTAATTGTCTAAACAAATAGTATTGCTCTTTCTTGACCATTCCTTCTATTATCAGCACTATTTTCTCAATTAAAACCATACATCCCACCTATTCAAGTTGGCTGAATGCGTAACATTAAAGGTCTGTAATTCTCTCATTCGTCCCTTTAGAATCATTTGCTAACCAGGGAGTGCCTTCAGCACCTTGATCACTTACTCAAACACTTCCACCACCATGCTGGAAGTAAGTCACTTGTAATTAATTACAGTAAAACTTTTCATTGCTCTTTTTGTTCTCAGATGTCACTTTCACCAACACTTTCCTTCAGAAAGCATTTTTTGAATTGTTTCTTCAATCTCTCGGAGTGCTATTCAATTTCCTGCTACATCTTAATTAATTACCACACTCCTTTTTTCACCTACCAAGAACTCCTCAGGACTCCAGCTTCACTTTAGGGTCTTAATTATCCCTCACTAAAAATCTGATTTTGCTACCCTACTATTTTCTCATTTTATCTGATCTTTCAAGGCATGCTTATATTTTGATGAAAGCCCTCAAGTTACTTGAACCTCTTTTAGCCTAAGAGAATTACAAATCGAAAAAAATCTAAAACATACTAACCGCAAGCGCCTGCAAAGCTTCTCTTTCTTGGGGTGACTGAATCTTGTGCGCAATAAGTCTGACGGCAGTCTGAATGCCACCTGGTTCTCCTGTAACTGCATGGCATACTGCTTGGATAGCATTGGGGTCATCTTCCACATTAAGAGGATTGGTAGATTTCTCTGTAAAATGAAATACAGTACTATAATCATCATTTGTTTTCTGAGGAAGCCCCTTAACTTACCAGATGCTTATTGGGTCTGGCCTTCTAAGGAGTAACAGAATCTGATAATTAAAGATTAAAGTCCATAATTTATTGACTATATACCTCAAAATTTAAGGTATCCCATGGGCACCAAGAATGCCATATACTAATTTCTATCACATGAAACTATTACTTACACTTATCATCTAATTTAAAAAACTTATCTGCAAAATCATGTCTACAAGTATAGCACAGCCAATAAATAACTTCATCATAATGTCACTGATGAGTAAAGAAATTTGACAGTAGAAGGGTCAAGTATTAACTCAAATGTTTAAGAAAAATTGCAAAAACATACAATTAACATCATAATAGATTACTAAGCCCTGATTTTCAAATAACCACATTAATGAAATTCTACTAGTGAGTAACAAGACTCCTACTCTCTTTTGCCCATGCAAAATAAGAGCGATGATTTCTGCCAAAAATTAAGCAAGGAGAGAAAGAAATTATTTACGGGAAAGGTGTAAATCCATGGTTATTAATTTTCATGTTCAGATGACACATATTACTGGTTTACAAATATCAAATCTAATTAGGCATGAAACAATTAATGACATCTAAGCATTCAGCTCAATATCCCCTAATGATAAAAATGGTATTTTCCAAACACTGGAAAATTCCTGGGAAAAAAATCTATCCAATCAAACTGGGCTTCCTAAATAATAACCCCCTACCTGGTCAACAACCGAGAGGAATTTCCCTGCTCTTTTCGAGTGACTGAACTGCTGAAATAAGAATTCAAAACCACACAAAGTTTAGGAGGATAGTACATAGAAAAACAAGGTCCAATAATAGCAAGGACAGCTATGAACAGTGTAGTATGGCTTCCATCATTGCACAAAACCTAACAGATTTATCACAAAAAATATCTTATGCAATCACTGCATAAGGACTGACAACATCAGACAAGAGTGCAAAATATTTCAGCCAACCAGAGCAAAGCATTTACCCGAGCTTTGATATTAAAAGAAGCTAAGATTGACCCTGCTGACCTGGAGATTAGGTTTTCTGCCCAACAGACTTTTGGTGACCACTCCCTTACCACAAAGGTTAATCCCATTGACCATCCACTCAGGATGTCAGAGCGACAAGAGGGGATTAGCAACTCTCAAGGAAATCGGAACAGCCATCACATAAATGACAGCTCAACGAGAAGAAGTTCCAGAAGACTGCTGGGCCTTGACCCAGGCTGACAACCCAACCATCTCTTGAAAGAGGGCCACAGATAGGGCCTGAAAGTACTCGAGTGTGGAGTAAAATTAAATGTAAATACTTAGAAGTAAACATGTTACGCAGTGATTTTGTGGGTTTCTTTTTCAATTTAGCTCTTATCCCTTGGGCTTCAAAATTGTGGTGGGATGGATGGTCGAGGTTGGAATATGACAAAAGGCTCTGGTTTCTAATCTGGGCAAGATGAGAATTGTCTTATATGGGTATTTGTTCCCACAAGGATATAAATCATCATCTTTTATTTATAAGACTTAAGCCTCTGATGGAAAGGCAGTTTTTTTCAACTGAGGGTCAGCGTTCAGTCTCCACCCACAGATGTCATTTTCATAATCATGAGAAATATCGAAGGGAAAACAATGACTTGTGTAATGTCAGCTGCAAAAGTCCTGATTTTATTTTAAAAAATTTAAATTTTCCAACATAAATACCTAATTAAACCATAACATAACCCCCTTAAACTATCAATGATAGGGGCATTATTAAGGAAACCAGTCATAGCCAGCAAATAGTTTCCCCTCCATGACTTATGACATCCAGGTCTGGTTAGGTGCTAAGTCCTGGTCCATCCAATCACTCTTGGTTAGGTTAGGTTAGAATGCATCCCTGCATTTCACTACCATAATAAAAAACACGTTTCCCCTATTACATCCTCTCATTATTGACTGATATTATTCAATAAATTCTTCAATATCAAATAAAATTATATTTCAGATTCATGCTTAAAGTAACCTTTACCTTTAACCTAACTTAACATAAGGTTTGTTTGTTTGTATGGTGCTTTTACATTGCATGGAACCAGTGGTTATTCAGCAACGGGACCAACGGCTTTACGTGACTTCCGAACCACGTCGAGAGTGAACTTCTATCACCAGAAATACACAGCTCTCACTCCTCAATGGAATGGCCGAGAATCGAACCTACGACCACTGAAATGGGACGCTAATACCATACCAACCACGCCGCTGAGGCGCTGCATGAAATAGATATCTCAACAGGCTGTTAATTTTCACTAAGTAGGCCTGGAATAAAAGCTCTTCAAATTGATTATATAAAACTAATAATTCTGAAATGACAATGTTAGAAAGTAGGGCTCTTTGTAAAATATAATATTGGTAAAGGATAAACCTGGCCTACTTAGTGGAATGGAATCGGACATAAACGTTTTTAGGCTAAGGTCGTTCAGTGATGAAAAGGAAATTTTGAGTAAAAAGTTTTTACAAATGTAACAGGAGGACAAACTCGCAGTTGCACTATGAAACAGCTGTTAGGAGAGAGTGGAAAGGATGTTGAAAGAAAGAGAACATGAACAAAAGTACAGTACAGTGGTCCCCCAGTATTCGCGGGGGATGCGTACCAGACCCCGCCGTGAATAGTTAGAACCTGCAAATAGTTGGAACCCCTATAAAAACACTGAAAACAGCTTATTTTGTTAGTTAAAACTCAAGAAAACCCACTAAAAATTTTTATACTTGGTTTTTTTAAATAGTTTTATCACAAAAAGTCCATGTTATGATGAAACTGATAAAAAGAACCAAGAATTTGTGGATATTTCTCATAGAAAAATGATATTGTTATTTTACAATAAAGTTTTGTACATACTTACCTGGCAGACATATACTTAGCTTACGTCTCTGACGTCACGACAGAATTCAAAACTCGCGGCTAACGCGACAGGTAGGTCAGGTGATCTACCTTACCCGCCGCTGGGAGGCGGGTGTAAGAACCATCATACCTTTCTTGCCAGATTTTTTCTCTCTTATACCTGTCTCCTGAGGGGAGGCTGGGCGGGCCATCAATCGTATATGTCTGCCAGGTAAGTATGTACAAAACTTTATTGTAAAATAACAATATCATTTTTGTACATGAACTTTCCTGTCAGACATATACTTAGCTGATTGACACCCTTGGTGGAGGGTACAAGACAGAAAATAACAAAGAAAAGGTAAACAACACCTGTTGTAGGATAAACATAACCTTGGTTCTTACCTGTTTAGGCTGAAGACTTCATAGATACTGTCTATTAGTCTGCATAGCCATAAAGGAGCTACCAGCTGAGGGCGTGACCTACAGCTGAAAAGGATCTCTTTGGGTCTACTAATGGGACTTGATATCCGCTTACTTAGTAGAATCCAAGTCGGATCATGTCAATGGGGGTTCGCCCTCTTCTATGACAGAACCTGTCCACTACCAACGCAGGGAGCTTCAAACAAATCCGATCACCTAACCAAACTAATGTTATTAGCATTACGAAACGAAAAAAGATGCCTACCTGCATCATTTTTCATACAACCATATGAACTCAATTACCAAAAAAAAAAAACAAGGGGAAAAAACTACTAAGGATATGTTCCAGCTCCCTGCCCCAGCACCGAATCCGCCGATACGTACGGGCCTAACGCGAAGCACTCGTCATACGTAATACTGACGTCTTTTAGGTAGTGGTTGGCGAATATGAATTTTACATCTCCAGAATGTAGTTTTCATCAGATTCTGAAGAGACATATTCTTCTTAAAGGCCAAGGAAGTTGCTATTGCTCTCACTTCATGAGCCTTGACTTTTTAAGAGCTTGAAATGTTCTTCATCACAAGATCTATGTGCTTCTTTCACAACACTTCTAATGAAGAAAGACAGCGCATTTTTCGACAATGGTCTGCTGGGGTCCTTTACAGAGCACCATAGTCTGTCCTCAATGCCCTTAAGGGTTTTCTTCTTCTGAAGGTAGTATTTTAAACTCCTAACAGGGCAAAGCGTTCTTTCAGGTTCCTCCCCTACTAGGGCAGACAAACCACGAACCTCAAAGCTCCTTGGCCAAGGATTTGAGGGGTTCTCATTTTTTGCTAAAAACGAAGGAAGGAAGGAACAAACCACGGAATCTCCTTTGAAACCTACCCTTCCTTCTAGGGCATGAATCTCACTAACCCTTTTAGCAGATGCTAAAGCCATGAGAAAGAGAGCTTTCCTCGTGAGATCTTTGAAGGAGGCTAAATGTGGTGGTTCAAACCTAGCGGACCTCAGGAAGCGAAGAACCACATCCAGATTCCAACTTGGAACTTCGTTCGAAGTTTTCTTGGAAGATTCAAAAGATCTTAATAGGTCATGAAGATCTTTGTCATTCGAAAGATCTAAATTCCTATGTCTGAACACCGCAGCCAGCATGCTACGGTATCCTTTGATAGTAGATACTGCCAAACCGCATTTTTCTCTGAGGAAAACTAGGAAATCTGCTATCTGAGTCACAGAGGTACTGGAAGAGGAAAACTTCTTGTTCCTGCACCAACGGCGAAAGACGTCCCACTTCGACTGGTAGACTTTAAGGGTCGAGGTCTTCTAGCTGAGGCGATAGCCTTAGCAGCTTTTGTCGAAAACCCCTTCGCTCTGACAAGACTTTTGACAGTCGAAAGCCAGTCAGATTGAGAGCGGGGAGGTTTCTGTGATACCTGTCGAAGTGGGGTTGTTTGAGCAAATCTTGTCTTTGTGGAAGTGCTCTTGGAAAGTCCACCAACCATTCCAGTACCTCTGTGAACCAATCTTGGGCGGGCCAGAACGGAGCTACTAGCGTCATTCTTGTCCTCTCCGAGATAGCAAATTTCTTGAGGGTTTGTCCTAGTACTTTGAAGGTGGGGGGAAAGGCGTAGACGTCTAACCCCTGTCCAATCTAGGAGAAACGCATCCACTGAAACTGCTCCTGGGTCTGAGATCGTGGGAGCAATAAAGTTCGATTCTTGCGTTCTTTGCTGTTGCAAAGAGATCGATGTGAGGTCTGCCCCATCTTCTCCACAGGTCTTGGCATACTTCTGAGTGGAGGGTCCACTCGGAAGGCAGGAGTTGATTCTTCCTGCTCAGGAGATCGGCCCTGACGTTCCTTTTCTCCCTGTACGAATCTGGTGAGAAGACTGATTTTCCTCGTTTGAGACCACAGCAGAAGATCCCTTGCTGTTTCGTACAGGGAGAAGGAGTGCGTCCCCCCCTGTTTCTGATGTACGCCAAGGCTGTTTGTGTTGTCCGAATTGACCTGCACTACTGCATTCCGGACGTGGGGTTCGAAGGCTTTCAATGCCATCCAGACTGCCATCAACTCTTTCTTGTTGATGTGCCAGGACACCTGATCCCCCTTCCAGGTGCCTGACACTTCTCTTGCCTCCGAGTGTCGCTCCCCAACCTGCCTCCGATTGCGTCGGAAAACAACACATGGCTGGGGTTCGGCATGTAGAGAGACATTCCTTCCACAAATCGAAGTGGGTCGTTCCACCACCGAAGGTCTCTCTTGATTCCTCTTGAGATCTTGAAGGAGAACTCCAGATCTAGGGAGAGACGCCTCCAGTTCTGGTATAGGAAGAACTGTAGAGGCCTGAGATGCAACCTTCCTAGAGAAACGAATTGCTCCAGCGAGGAGAGTGTCCCCAGCAGACTCATCCACTCCCTCGTTGTGCATGCATCTTTCTCTAGGAAGGTCGTTATTTTCTCGTAGCAACGAGCTATCCTCTCTGGCGACGGAAAAGCCCGAAAAGCCAGAGAAGCTATCCGAATCCCCAGATAGATCCTCTCTTGACTGGGGATTAATTGAGACTTCTGGAAGTTCACCAGAAGTCCCAGCGAACTTGCCAATGTAAGGGTCTTTTGAAGGTCCTCCAGACATCTTTCTTGACTCTGCTCTGATTAGCCCCAGTCGTCGAGATAAAGCGACACCCTCACTCCCTCCAAATGTAGCCACTGCGCCACGTTCTTCATTAACCCCGTGAAAAACTTGGGGTGCAGTTGATAGGCCGAAGCACAAGGCCTTGAATTGGAAGATGTTTCCTCCCATCATGAATCGTAGATACTTCCGTGAAGAAGGATGGATCGGCACATGAAAGTAAGCGTCCTGAAGGTCTATAGACACCATCCAGTCCCCTGGACGAAGAGCCGCTAACACTGATGAAGTTGTCTCCATGGCGAACTTCCTCTTTTCCACAAAGACGTTCAGGGCGCTTACATCCAACACCGGTCTCCATCCTCCTGAGTTCTTCGGAACTAGGAACAGTCTGTTGTAAAAGCCCGCAGAGCGGGGATCTTTCACTAGTTCTATAGCCTCCTTCTCTAGCATGAGATCTACTGCTAGAGAAAGGGTTTGATTCATGATGGGGTCCTTGTACTTGGCTACCAACTCCCTCGGAGTTGTCGTCAATGGTGGTCTTGACGAGAAGGGAATGAGGTATCCTTTTCTGACAATCGATAGGGACCAATTGTCCGCCCCTTTGTGGGCCCAGACGTCGGCAAATTTCAGTAGTCTGGCACCCACTGATGTCTGGAGTCCTTGACCGCTATTTCTTCCCTCTGACTGACTTCGAGAAGGTTTTACCTCTCTTAAAAGATCTAGTCCCGCTCTGGTTGCAGAACCTCTGACAGCGGGTCCTCCTCGAAAGGGCTCCTGTCTCAGAGGAGTCTCTTTCTTGGTCTTGGGTTGGAAGACAGAGCGAGGTTTCCTGGCCGCCTGGGCTAACATGTCCTGAGTAGCCTTAGCTGAAAGGGCACTCGATACATCTTGGATAATTTTCTTGGGGAACAGAAGAGGAGAGAGTTGAGCATACAAGAGCGATGCCCTTTGTGCATGAGACACTGCCTTCGTGAGAAACGACAGTAGACCGACCTTTTGCTTAAGCACTCCAGCTCCAAACAGTGAGGAGACTTCACTCGATCCGTCTCTCACTGCTTTATCCATGCAAGTGAGTACACAGTTAAGATCTTCAGGAGACAGAGCATCTGGGGTCTTGGTCTTATTAGCCAGCACACCTAAAGACCAATCAAGGAAGTTGAAAACTTCCAGGACTCGGAACATTCCCTTCAGTAAGTGGTCAAGTTCGTTCATTCCCCACGTAGTCTTGGCGGACAAGAGGGCGGAACGACGAGCAGCATCCACTAATGAAGAGAAGTCCGAGTCCGCAGACGAAGGGAGAGCGAGGCCTAAAGGTTCTCCCGATTCGTACAGAATACAAATCCCAATCTGCCGGTCAGTTTAGACGGAGGGAAAGAAAAAACCGTCTTCCCTTTCTCTTCCTTCGAAAGGAGCCATTCTCCAAAACCTCTCAGCGCCTTCTTCATGGAAAACAGTAGGTTTCATCCTAACACAAGACGAAACCTTCGACGTCTTCGAAGTGGAGAATAACGAAAGAGGAGAAGGGGGAGCCACAGGAGAAAGAATATCTCCAAACTCTTGCAGGAGTAACTCTGTAAGTTTCTTATAGGAGGAAACTGAGGCGTCTTTTGTTCCTTCTTCTTCTGAGGGGTCCTGTTCCTCCTGAGCCGAAGAGCCTTCCTGATCCTTAGAGGCGCGACTATCTTAAAGGAGTCTCTAGAGGCAGATAGACGTATACGTCTTGGAGACAATGCTTCAGGCAAGTGTCTACTTGCAACATCCTTCTTGTCTGGAGGAGTGCGTTTCCCAGATCCTTGAAGCCTAATAGGAGTCAGGCGGCAGTCAGGTGCAGAGCGCCTGTATGAAGAAGAAATTCTATCAGGCTCTTGGCGCCTATCCAAAGGAGAGCGGCTACCAGGCGAACTGCGCCTGTCATACGAAAGCGCCTACCAGGCTCTTGGCGCCTGAACCGAGGCGAGAGAATCTCTGGCGACGAGCGCCTACTAGGTGAGCGCCTACCAGGGGAGAAGCGCCTGCTAGGCTCTCGGCGCCTGACTCGAGGCGAGTAAAAGTCAGGAGAAGAGCGCCTGCCAGGCGAAACGCGCCTAACAAGCTCTTGACGCCTGTCCAGCGAAAAGCGCCTGTCCGATTTAGGGCGCTTGTCAGCCGGAGAGTGGAGGCGAGACGAGGAGCGGGCTACGAGGTGAGTAGTGCCTACTAGGCTCTTGGCGCCCGTCAAGGGGAGCGATCCTGTCTCGAGAAGAGCGTCTGTAGGGTGAGGATCTCCTACGCGCAGTTTGCTCCTTGTCTGAAGGAGAAACTTGTCTGTCAGGCGAATGTCGCTTATACGCAGATTTGATCTTGTCCGAAGCAGAGAGCCTCCTGCGAGAATCCGAACGAACAGTTGAGCGCGCCTCTTCCGTCGAAAAGCGAGAGTCAGGAGAGGGGAGCTTGGACTTCTTTACAGGAAGCGAGACGTCCTTCCTGCGCCGAGGAAGACCCGTAAAGAGAGCCAGCCAGAGCCGAAATCTGCGCCTGAAGGTTAGCCAACACCTTGCAGGAGAACTCACCAACTCGTGAACAGGAGAAGAGGCTCGATCTCCGCTAAGTGAACGATACTCCTGAGATCTCTTTCGCTTCTTCGCTTCCACCTCAGGCTCTTCCGAAAAAACTTCAGGGCTGGAAGGGCGGGCGCAGGGAGCATTCCAGGCTCTCTTCGAAGGGCGCGAGGCTTCCGAAGAGCTCCATCCTCTTTTAGGAGAAGGCGAAGGCGACGACGAGAAGCTCTACACTTCAAACATACCGTGTGAGGGTCTACCGAAGCTTTCGGTAGCCTCACCTTACAATCAGTCATACAACAAACTCTAAACATAGCAGTTTTCTTAGTATCAACATCAGACATCATGAATCCAAGAAAAATCCAAAGAAAAGTCCAATAACTGTCCACAAATCGCGAAAGCCAGGCCAAAAGATCGGGTACTTCACCAAAAGTCCGTAGAAACAATCCAGGGCGAAAACGAGAAAAGAATCCAACTGTCAAGAGGTACCGACAACGGGTGTGGTCGACACCGACGACAGAAAAAATCTGGCAAGAAAGGTATGATGGTTCTTACACCCGCCTCCCAGCGGCGGGTAAGGTAGATCACCTGACCTACCTGTCGCGTTAGCCGCGAGTTTTGAATTCTGTCGTGACGTCAGAGACGTAAGCTAAGTATATGTCTGACAGGAAAGTTCATGTACAAAAATACCGCAATTATGCGAATTTTCCGCGAATAATGTGGGGAAAAGTTCTCGATAGAAATCCGCGAATGTGTGAGTCCACAAATCCGGAGAACGCGAATACGAGGGGTCCACTGTACAAGGAATGAAAAGGGATGCAGCTAGGGGCTGAATGGACGCTGCTAAGAACCTCAAGGAATGCCTACAGTGCACCGTATGAGATGCAATAACAGTACTATCCCCCTACAAGTTGACCTACTTAGTAAACATAGCCTAACCTCCAGCAATACTATGAAGCATCAGCTCTTTGCCAAGATTGAATTTAACAACAGAAATAGTAAAAAATGTAGTAGTTAATTTGATGATTCATCCATTAGGAGTACTTGGGGCAAGTTTATAAACTTAAACAGTTACAGAACAAATATGATGGCTAGCATCATTTTTCTATATCCTACGTTATTACTTAGTAGGTGATCCGTAATCTCATGAACAGTGGCCAAAACTTGGAGGTGATGGGCATTTTTGGTGCATGCCTACTTTTGCAACACTTACAAGAGATCTTTTATTTTTCCATCCTCTCTTATTTTTTCATCATGTACAAATTAACTGTAGAGAACCTAAATACTTTTGGACTCCTCCTACTTTTCAGGACAGTTTGTTGATTTAAAAATGTCTTCCCTACATGAGAGAAGTGGTGATGGATATCCTATGTGATATAGGCTGCAGAATATAATTCATCATACAGGAGTGGGATATATAAAACACCCTTTATCCATATGGAAGAAAGGTAATCTCTTCAATACAATTAGAGCAAAAGTGCACCTTCCAACTTCACAGTAAGATAGCTTTGAGTACAGCTTCGGGATGATATATGGCCCTTCGCCAGTTAGGTCCTAGTGAGCAAGGTTCCAATAACATAAATTTCTGCATTTCTTTCTCATGACTTGCAGTGCTGTAGGTCACGATAGGATTGCAGGGGTTTGATAACTGAATACTACTGTGGCCTGGTTCCTGCCAATCTCAAAACAGAGTATTTATCGCCTTTTAAGTTTGTGTTTATAAGGTAAACAACCGCAGACGAGCCATCGTCATCATGCTGGCCAGGCCTTATTCACTCGATATTTAATTGGTGAAACAAGAATACAATTACAACTTTAAGCATAGCATTCAAAAGATTGAAGTTTCACCAACATAATGTGATATATGACAACCCCATACAAAATAAAATAAGCATGTGAGCTCTTTGTAAAATATGTTTTCAAGGCAGTTTTGAAATCCAATATGGCACCAATCGTGTGGCTGGCCGTTCTAACCACAGACAATCCACTATCCTTCCCAGCACTCATTTGAACAGTGTTATCATATATTTGTAACATTTACTGATCTTACTCAAGATTGCAGTTGTAATCAGCACAATAAAACAACATTTTGTTGCCTATATTTAGTGAAAGTATGAAACTTTTTATTCCTGGAGTCATGGTTTGAACTGAATTCATTTTTACCTTGTAATCGGTGGTTTTATCCTTACTACCATCACAACTGCAACTCTACAGTGCTTATTTGATTGTAATTTTGGTCTTAATTCACTCCAAATTGCACTTGAACCACGTTGCTGTTCCTGGTTCCTAAGCACTCACTCCACAAACACAGTTACGAGCATCAGACGACTACAATGTTTATGAGGTGCAAAGCTTTATTCCCTTAATTGTTTACTTTACTTATTATTTAGTCTACCTTTATTTTGTTACTTCAAAATGTTTATTTAATTCATGTCTATTATCCCTTTTATGCAACCAAATTAGTAGCCCCGAAAAATTAGATATTTCTGTAGTACGAGCAGACGACAGCAAAAAGACTCATCATTGCCAATCTAGTGGAGCTTCACACATATGCCGATGCATTTACAAACTGTTCCCATGAATTCTAGTTGTCATAGTAATGCAGTAATGATAAAATTGCTGTAATATGTATACATACTACAAATAGATACGCTATTTCACTTATTTCCCCGGTTTTCTGTAAGTCTTATACCCAGTTTGGAGGGTAAACACATACCAAATGACAACCCTGATAAACAATTGAAGAGCGCAAAACGCCGCAAAGAATGCCGTAGTTCACTTGGATAAGTACTGGTTAAAGGTCGGGTTTACAACTGTTGTGATGAAAGTGCCCCAGTATCTATGGGTACAAGTGGTGTGTGAATTTAGCACAGGAAATGGGAAGTTTGTTGACACAAGCGACTCCGCAAACATCGAGATGGCGTCAATCTTCTAAACTTTTTTAATCGTAAGTAAAAATTTCGAAAGCGTTTTGAGGTAGTGTGTACTGCATTGGCCACACTTTTCATTACCCTCTGTTTAATCTTAAAATATGGCCTTAATTTCTAACTTTGGGAGAAAATACTTACTTCAAAAGGAGAGTAGAGGTCTTGAGCCCCTGTTATCACCACCAACAACTCATGGCTGATGACCATCTCCGGTGTCAGGACGTGTTAAAGTACTTTTTTGAAGGGTGGCCAAATCTGTGGTAGTCAGTGAGTTGGCCAGCCCACTTGGTTCTTTACCCTAACATTTACTGTCTTTCGTTCATGATACTAGACACAACACCCATTTAACATATAGAATGGTGGTTACAGATCCAGAGGGACAATGTAGTACTCTTCATTTTCACCCAAAGGTCCCGTGCACAGCCAGCCACACACCCAAGGTATTTTGCTGACTACCTATTATGGCACCCTAGGTCAGGTTAAAAGGAAGGGGCGGAGTGCCGTCAATCAGGTAAGGACCCAAAACCTTAAATTAAGTTGAAATTTAACCCAGTACCTGTCTTTGCTATTTATTTATGCTTTACCTAGCTATACCTAAATACTTCTCTAGCAATTGTTACTGTTGGTATGCATTGGGTAGGTGACCATTTCTTTTTTTACATTGGTATGGTTTATGTCTTTCATACCTTCATGATTTGTGTATGAAAACCCAGTTCTTTTATTGGGTCTATGGTTGATTTGGGGGGTAATACTAATAGGAAAAAATGGTCAGCACTCAACCTACTCCTTGGTAGGTACCTATCAGAAATTTGGGTGGTTCAAGTACCTAGGTAGGTATACCTAGGTAGTAGCCCTACCTAGCCTATCAGAAATTTGGGTGGTTCAAGTACCTAGGTATACCTAGTAGCCCTACGTTTCAGCCTAGGAATTACCTAGGTAATACAATGTTACCTAGCCAACAGGTTACAGGTATGAATTGATAATTTGGTCACCTGTATGTTAATGACCTCCCCAGGTAGCTAGTAGTAGGTATTCCCCAGGTATCTTAGTATAGTAGAGTAAGGATCTGGTGGGCTTAACCCGCCCGGTAAGCTACGGTAGAAACAAACACACCTTCCCTATAAGTATGAAGACTGGATAAATTACCAATACAATCATTACTGAGGTATTACTCTTGATTTTTGTTTGAATCTACTTTCCATTAAACCTCCCCAAAACAAAAACACCTTGTTGACAGGTGCAACTCCTAGAGAAATCAAGACGACAATACCGTCACAAGCACATCTTCTCGGGCGGTATCTGCCTCTCTCTGGGAGATGTTATCGGCCAAAATTCGACTTAACATTCGTGAAACTTATCCGTTTATTCGTGAGCGACGTCGTAATATATGTGTGAAAGATATGAGAAGCGAAAACTTACGAATTAATGCCTCAAGTGTTGGCGCTGCAGTCGCCATGTCGAATAGCCTGTATAGTGTTGTTGTTGTCAGTCGGAATTCGAAACGGTGGCTAGGGCTTAAGACGTTCATTTTGTCCTCGTTTACTGGTCATAAATCACTTACATAATGACTGAACTATCTAAAAAAATATATGACTTTAAATTTAAAAGGGGATTCATCTTAAGAGTATTGAAATTTAGGAAGTAGACAAGTCGGAACACCAATCTCATGATTCATAGAAAATGGAATTGTTTATGGACGTATCTGTCAATGCGGGACTTTAAGTTATAAAGGAATGTTGAAAGTGTGATTTCAAACGAGTATTTACATATCTAGGACCTGTGGTGGTTTATTCTATTCAACTATAATTATATTTGAACTATGATGATTGAATAAATGAAATTATTTTTCTCAATGAGGGACTAAACGCTTCCATGAATATACACATAAGGCAAGATTCCAGACTAGTAGTTTACATTATACTACGAACTCCTATGGATCGTAAACCATTAAAGAAGCATTCTATTCACGACTGTATCAAAAGTAAGACAAATTTCAAGTTTTTATCCTCATCCATTATTTATAACAGGGCATAGGTAGTACAGCAGTCTCGGAAGGATATGAATTATTCATACCAATAGTTTTCTTCTTCATCAAAATTGTATTCTTTACATGTGATTTAAGTTTTTAAGCTTCCCTGCCTGTCCTCTTTAGTTTCAAAGTCTCACCACTGAACCAGGGTAATGATTCCGTAACTGTTATAAATTTATACACCAATGGCCACGTACTATCATCATATTCCCTTCCATTCAAAAGCATAAATAATAGCACGAGACTTGCTCCAGAAGCTATAATTGAATCTCTCTTTTCTATATATACGATGAAAAATGTTACAGAATTCGCCGGTAGAATAAATGTTATTGTAGCTATTTGCGCACCACTGTCCGTGTTACATGTTGCTGCCCTTGTTCCAACGTTGCAAGGATAAAAGTATACTTAAGTAAGTACCGTGACTGCGAGTCAATCAGTGCTCGTGAAATAAGCTCCGAGTGCGGGTGGAAGCGTAGCGGAGGAAATGTTCCCTTTTTCCATACGTAAATACGTGTCCGATTCGTTGGAACGTTTGAGGAGATAGAACGTGAGTTTCTTTCGTTTTTTATTTTTTTATTTATCCTGTCTGTTTTTAACGTCATTTTATTCTTTAATATCAGCGGATGTATGTTATTATTCACTATATAACTGTAGAAATGCAATTAACATGAATTATTGATTGCGGCAGTGTTATAAATTACATTAGTATTAGTTTGTAGGTCTAGTGCAGACCGAATTATTATCTAATAAATATATATCTATATATATATATTATATATATATAATAGATATATATATATATATAATATATAATATATATCTATATATATATATATATATATATATTATATAATTATAAATATTCTGTGCATATATAAACGGCAATACAAGTTTGGAAGTTATCAATTGGTTAGACCTATAAGATAGAGAATAGTACTAACAATATTACAGCACTTTAATGGCCAGTAGTATAAATCAAAGTGAATAGTACCTACGGACTCGAGTACTGTATACTAAGCAGTAGTAAATGAAACTTAATAGTTCTGACTCTAGTACTATACTGAGTAGAAGCATAAATCAAAGTGAATATATAGTACTGATGTAGTACTATACTGACCAGCAGCATACATCAAAGAGAAGATAAGCATTTCATCATCATCAAATAATATTTGATTTCGTGGTCTGTTAGTTTACAAATTATCTATTTTAATCATTCTTTGGATTTTATATGCATGCCGTAATTACGGAACATTCGTAATGTATATAGCCAGTGCTGGTCGGTTGGGTTTTCAAATAAAGAACGGACCTTTGCGCTTTTTGTAAAGTGTGATGAAAAGTAGCTACAAGAAGCCTGGTGTGGAACGGTGATCTCTGAACAACCAACCAACAGATTAGAAGTAGCCAATGTCAATTGTATAAAAACGTTTCTTCACATTAAACGAATTAGTCATAAACCATTATACATTCCAACATCGAGACTCCCAGAGTTTCCAATATATTTCAAGTCCCGCCACAGAATGTGATAGTAATGCGACGATTAGCCGAACAGAGCCTATTAGTCTGAACCGGTTTACCTCGGTCTATCTTAGCTCAGACATTGCCATAATATTTCATAGAATACGCTTCAGGCTTATACATATTTTTTTTATCTTTAAGAAATATTTACCTAAAACGCAATGAAAAAATTAGATCTGTCTTTGCCTTGCTAATTGTCATCCAGAAATAG
>NC_061100.1:24916065-24983565 GCF_015104395.2 Macrobrachium nipponense | reverse complement strand
TTATAAACAAACTTGCTAATTTTCAGACCTCTCTCGTTGGCACAGGTGTTTCATCGAAGTCTGCGGCGAGATCAACATCGCTAAATTGCTTCCGCCGGATTATGACGTGTCAGAGGCTCCGTTTCCCAAAGGTAAGTGTTCATTTACCCCTGTGTTCTTCAAATCGCTTCGGGTAAACCCAATGTCCTGGGTAAGCCGCTGTTGGGACGTAATGCCCTCTCTCTCTCTCTCTCTCTCTCTCTCTCTCTCTCTCTCTCTCTCTCTCTCTCTCTCTCTCTCTCTCTCTTTTTAAGAAAACCAGGAATTTCATTTTCCTGCACCCGGGATGTGAAGCTTCTTCATTTTTATAATTATTATTATACTAAAAATCGTTTTAACAGGATGATTACTTATACTAAATGAACGAAAAGTAAAAAAAAATTCTGTTCTAAAAATCTGGTTATTTAAACTCGAAATTCATAATTTTTCGTGTCTCACAGCTGATCAACTGCGAGTTTTGTGCTGAATATCAGTTTTGTTATAATCTTCTTCTCCTCCCCCCTTCTTCTTCTTCTTCTGCAAGCTAGTTCAGTCAGCACACAGACTCACCTTAGTATCTGGAGAATCATCGTCAGTTTTATTCATTAAATTGTAAACATTATTTCGTCAAAAGTGTTTTGCTGTCATCACAGCTTGAGAATCAACAAATACGAAACACAGTAATACGTCCTAGAGTATAACGGACTTTCAGATATATGATCGTGGCTTTCAAGATCACCTCAGATGATCTTTTGTGTGAGCATTATAAGAGACGATTAGATATCTTTAAAAAAACTGATAAGATTCTGGAACGTACATTTCAGACAGGATAACGGCCATGACTAGATATATACTTACGTAAATAAAGTTCATATATATTACTTCCTATAGAGTTCAGCTCCCTGTCCCTACAACCGCCACCCCCCCCCCCCCCCCTCACCTGCACTTAGGTCCAACCCAACCCCTTTAACCATCATAAAAAATACTATCCTTTCTTTATATATATATATATATATATATATATATATATATATATATATATATAAATCGCTAGAGAAATGCCTTATGATTGCCCTCCTATCCTATGCATGAGATTTGATAAGCAAAGGTTTTGTACCCAACGATGACTGGAGCGGTTTGTACATGACCAGCGAAGTTATTCGTCCCGAGATAATACTTAAAATACATACTTTAGTAGGGAATACGATGAAACATCTAGAATAACGTTATATCATTCTATTTTCCGTCGATGGATAACAACTGAATACTACATGGCGAAGACGAGCACCTCTGCATTATGTAGAATGTCTGTCCTCGTTACGGGGATAATGTCTAGATGATGGAAACGATTTCGAGATATGATTTGCAGGCGATACGTGAACAAAGAAAGGGCTGAATTACGCATTTCATATCCTTGGTTTCTAGAGAGAGAGACAAATCATGACCACTAGATCTTGAGGTCTCTCTCAATAAATGTTCAGCTGATTTTCTTTCTTACTGTTACTGTTTTAGTAAAGAAATGCGAATCTTGTGATTTTGAAAATTAACACTAATGATAAAGAATTATTTTGTAAGAAAATGCAAATCATAACAGTTACGGAACGAAACAGGAGTAAAGAACAAAATAAAAATAATATTTCAGCGCAGAGAGAGAGAGAGAGAGAGAGAGAGAGAGAGAGAGAGAGTGTACCTCACTATCTAGTGGTCATGATACTCGTCTCACCATCGAGAGCACAACAAACCGCTTAAGGTAAGCTCTGTTGAACCCTACCTACCGTGTCTCTCTGTCGACTATATAGTGAGCGACTTAATTACCAGGTAATCGACTATGTTGACTCACAGCCAAGACGGATGGCAACAGCAACGAATTCCAGAGGTCCTACTGGAAGTCAATAGGGACTGGAAATTACGAGCCAAGGCCTGGAAAGTCCTTGACGAACACCGAATGCGAACGAGGCATTGATTTCTGTCTCGAGGTTGTCCACCCGTTCCAGCGGAAGTTCAGGGCGACTGTTCGTATTTGAAGTTAGGACGACTGTTTCTATTTGAAGTTAGGATGACTGTTCCTATTAAAAGATTTTAGGTCGACTGTTCCTGTTTGAAGTTAGGACGACTGTTTCTATTTGAAGTTAGGACGACTGTTTCTATTAAAAGTGTTTAGGGCGACTGTTCCTGTTTGAAGTTAGGACGACTGTTCCTATTAAAAGTTTTTAGGGCAACTGTTCCTGTTTGAAGTTAGGACGACTGTTTCTATTTGAAGTTTTTAGGGCGACTGTTCCTATTTGAAGTTAGGACGACTGTTCCTATTCAAAGTGTTTAGGGCGACTGTTCCTGTTTGAAGTTAGGACGACTGTTCCTATTAAAATTTTTTAGGGCGACTGTTCCTGTTTGAAGTTAGGACGACTGTTCCTATTAAAAGTTTTTAGGGCGACTGTTCCTATTTGAAGTTAGAACTGTTCCTATTAAAAGTTTTTAGGACGAATGTTCCTATTTGAAGTTCTACTGTTTCTATTCAAAGTTTTTAGGGCGACTGTTCCTATTTGAAGTTAGGACGACTGTTCCTATTCAAAGTTTTTAGGGCGACTGTTCCTATTTGAAGTTAGGACGACTGTTTCTATTCAAAGTTTTTAGGGCGACTGTTCCTATTTGAAGTTAGGATGACTGTTCCTATTCAAAGTTTTTAGGGCGACTGTTCCTGTTTGAAGTTAGGACGACTGTTCCTATTTGAAGTTAGGACGACTGCTTCTATTCAAAGTTTTTAGGGCGACTGTGCCTATTTGAAGTTAGGACGACTGTTTCTAATTGAAGTTTTTAGGGCGCTGTTCTATTTCTGAAGTTAGGGACGACTGTTCTATTCAAAGTTTTAGGGCGACTGTTTCTATTTGAGTTAGGACGACGTTTCTATTTCAAAGTTTTTTTTTTTTAGGGACGACTGTTCCTATTTGAAGTTAGGACGACTGTTTCTATTCAAAGTTTTTAGGGCGACTGTTCCTATTTGAAGTTAGGACGACTGTTTCTATTCAAAGTTTTTAGGGCGACTGTTCCTGTTTGAAGTTAGGACGACTGTTCCTATTTGAAGTTAGGACGACTGCTTCTATTCAAAGTTTTTAGCTGACGGTTTTTCTAATTTGAGGTAGAACGAATGTTCTATTTGAGGGTTAGGAACACTTGTTTCTAATTAAAGTTTTTAGGGCAACTGTTCCTATTTGAAGTTAGGACGACTGTTTCTATTCAAAGTTTTTAGGGTGACTGTTCCTATTTAAGGTTTTTAGGGCGACTGTTTCTATTCGAAGTTTTTAGGGCGACTGTTTCAATTAGAAGTTTTAGAGATACTGTTTCTATTGGAAGTTAGGACGACTGTTCCTATTTGAAGTTTTAGGGCGGCTGTTCGTTTTTGAAATTCTTGGACGACTATCCCTATTTGAAGTTAGGACAACGGTTTCTATTTAAAGTTTTAGGACGACTGTTCCTGTTTAAAGTCAGAATGACTGTCCCTATTGTAGATCCACATCAACCGTGCATTTGATGTCTAGGCCAGTCCCTTACGACGCTCCTGATTGGCTGTTCATAAGCCAGTCACAGGGCTGGAAACTCTCAGTCTATCTTGAGAGTTCACATGGGTAGGATCTATGTTCCACCTCTTCTGAGGGATAAGTCTTTCAAAAGTATCTCTCGGTAGATGCGGAAAAATATATCCTGCCTGTGTGAACTCTCTCGAAAGACTGAGAATTTCCAGCCCTGTGATTGGCTTATCAACAGCCAATTAGGAGCGTCGTAAGGGACTGGTCTAGGCATCAAATGCACGGTTGATGCGAATCTATTATAGTAATAGATTGGTTTGTCAAGGTTATATGAATTAAAGTCGTGCCTTTTAGCGTTCAAATTGGGAGTTGATATAAGCGGGTTGATTAGGAGTTTAAGCGTTATCTTTGTGAGTTTAAAGATAATCTCTTTCTCTCTCTCTCTCTCTATGACCGTTTTATTTTGACACAGAACGGCAAAATAAATAAGGCAGCAAATACCACATTCTAGTTGAAACATTAAATTTGACTTTCACACAGTGCTTAGCCTTAACAAAATCCATATATATATATATATATATATATATATATATATATATATATATATATTGTAACGATCTCCTATGAGTTAGTCTAGGAGTAGGAGAGGAGTCATTACACAAACACCCACAGTCACTTTATATCAAACCAGAATATTAAGGAACGTAAATTAAATATGAAAGAAATGCTAGATATATATATATATAATTACACAAATAACACAAGTTACTAATAAATAACAGCAGTACAAATCATACAAATGAAATAAGAAAAACTTACGAATACTTAATTGTAAATAATCACTTCACAAACACTCTTCAAGTATGTAAAACAAACTAAATGTAGTTACCACCACAGATCAGCTGGAGAGGGGTTAAAGGTCCCGTAGTCTGAAAGCCAATGACACATGCTTTTATAAAGCCAAGAAGGTTAACAGAAAAAGAGACTCAGCAAGGAGTCTCGAGACTGAAGGGACAGGTGGTAGCATACTTAATGATTATAGAGTACAGAAACAATTATTCCCCGGACATATGATTAATGCAAATCATATTCTACAAAATATAAACATAATCGTAACAATATATATATATATATATATATATATATATATATATATATATATATTATATATATATATATACCTCATATTCAATTGTTTTGGACATGGTCATGAATAAAAATGCTGTCTAGTATAGAAACGCTCTATTTTCCCTGATACTACTTGATTCTGTAATGTGTAAATACACTTTTTTTCCCCTGACACTTGATTCCATCTTGCGTCAAAGCAAGTTACGCAACACCACGAATATTTCTTTCCCTTTCCTTTCCCGTTGAGTTATTCCTCGTCATGAATGCTTAACTATGACCTACGTTTCTTGGAGTAGTGCGCATTCGTGCGCCTGAGGTAATTACTTATAGCACGCGACTTGGGAAAGGCCCATTCAGAAAGATAAGGCAGGTAATGACATTCTTTCAATAATGTCTTTTGTCATTTTTTAGTTTTCTGTAAAATAAACTATTGTGGCAGCTTTGTCTATCCATCCGCACTTTTCCTCTCTGCCCTCAGATCTTGAAAACTACTAATGCTGGAGGGCTGCAAATTGGTATGTTGCTCATCCACCCTCCAATCGTCAAACGTATCAAATTGCAGCCCTCTAGCCTCAATAGTTTTTATTTCATTCAAGGTTAAAGTTGGCCATAAATCATGCTTCTGGCAACGATACAGGCCAGGCCACCACCGGGCCGTGGTTAAAGGTTCATGGACCGAGGCCACCGAAAGATCTTGGTCCTAATTTCGGTGGCCTTCATTATACGATGTACAGAAACTTCTGCTTAGTTTTTACTTGTTGAGTGTCCTTCCAACGACAAAGACCTAAGTCGCGCGGGTGTACGAATACCGGCCTATTTTGATTGTCTTTTCTCTCAACAGATGGCAGCCCAATCGCTGTTGGCATCGGCTGGAATATCAAAGGAATCTTAGAAGTCAACTTCCGTGAGATGGTAAGTCGTTTAATCGAGATATAATAAGAATATTACGATAAATTTTTTATTTAAATAGTTTGGTAGGAACCTGACACATCACAGCCATCCCGTATAGATGTCACACTCTTAGCTATATATATATATATATATATATATATATATATATATATATATATACAAAGCTAAGAAAGTGGCCATGTATATGGAATGGTTGTGTTGTATTAGGTACTTATCAAGCTACTTAATAACTTTTGTTATCGTAATGTTCTCAATGTATATGTACACATTAATATATATATATATATATATATATATATATATAATATATATATATAATATACATATATATATATATACATATATATATATATATATATATATATATATATATATATATATGTGTGTGTGTGTGTGTGTGTGTGTGTGTGTGTGTATTAACCCAATTCATCATGTGACTGGTAATGGTCAGTCCAAAATAGTCGTTCTAAGAATACCTCTCGTTAACGTAACCGACGAGTAATGAAGTCCTCATTGGAGACTTCACTGAAGTCCTGAAATATCAATGAAGTCACTGAAGTGTCCTAAAAGTTTCAGGATTTTGTAGTTTGTTGTCGGTGCAAGCAACCATTTTTGTTCCTTTTTACTGTACTTTCATTCATATTCTCTCTCTTCCACCTTACTTTCCACCCTCTCCTAGCAACTGCTTTGAGGACTTCCTCCTGTTACACCTTTCAAACCTATCTACTCTCAGTTTCCCTTTCATAGATCCCAGCGCTTGGCCTTTGGCCCAAATTTCACTTTACAATTACAATTCCACTTATTTTTTATATCCACATTCCCTCCCACAACCAGACAATCTTGGCGTCCATGTACCTACGCGTCAGGTGGGAGGAACCGCGCCTGATCCCTAACGCTGAGGCCTACGAGGTCGGGCAGAGCCTGCCCTTGCATTCCTCCTTCCTGAAGAAGGTCTGGCTCCCGGACCTGTACATCCACGAGGCCACGGAGATCAGGAAGTTCAGCATGATGCAGGACCTCCAGGGAGCCTACATCCAAGAGAACTACACCATCGTGTTTTCTGCATTGTATGACATAGGGTCGTCTATTTTTATCTACCTTTATTCAGATTTATTATTATTATTATTATTATTATTATTATTATTATTATTATTATTATTATTATTATTATTATTATTATTATTATTACTCAAATGATGAACCCTGATCATGTGGAACAAGCTCACCAAAGGGGCCAATGACTTGAAATTCAAGCTTCCATAAGGTCTTCTCTCTCTCTCTCTCTCTCTCTCTCTCTCTCTCTCTCTCTCTCTCCCTTTATTCAGATTGATTTGCTTTCTGATTTACTCTCGTAGGTTCCTGTATGACAAGTGTCTTTTAAAGAGAGGTTTAGTGTTATTATTATCATTATCATTATTTATTGTACTTAGGAAGCAGACCCTCTCTCAAGCATACTTTATTAAAAGTAATGGCTACTTTAGCAGCATTACGCTTGTAGAGATTCTTCACTAATTTCCGAATAGCGGCTTTCTCCTTGCTGCTTAAACAGACTAGTAGAACGCCTATAGCTCTCTCTCTCTCTCTCTCTCTCACTCTCTCTCTCTCTCTCTCTCTCTCTCTCTCTCTTTCTTGAAGCGAGCTTTCGTAAAGCCGCTGTTCGGAAAATAGAGAAGAATCTCTACAAGTGTAATGCTGCTGAAGTAGCCATTACTTTTAATAAATTATTATTTATTATTATTATTATTATTATTATTATTATTCAGATGATGAACCCTGCTCACATGGAACAAGCCCACCAAAGGGGCCACTGACTCGAAATTCAAGCTTCCAAAGAATATACTATCCATTTGAAAAGAGTAACAGGAAAGGTAACAGGAAATACACAAAAAAAGAGAGCACTAATTAAAAAAGAAAAAGTAAAGTAAATTAACAAATTAATCAATAAATTGATTCAAAAAGTAAGTAACTGATTAAAACGTAAGTAGAATTGTGTGAGGGTAGTAATGCATTGCATCTTCGTGAACTTCTAAAGTTCCAATCTCACGACATCCTCAGGGAGACCTCTTCTATCTATCTTCTTTTATCAATATATATATATATATATATATATATATATATATATATATATATATATATATATATATATATATATTGACAATAGTGTCTTCTAAAGAAAGGTACTAATACAGTTATTTTCATTCGAGGTGATTCAATCCTGAATTTCATGACTATATTGTATTTTTTTCCAGGCTTCAGACGCGTCTGGCGTGCCCCATGTATTTCTACAAGTACCCCTTCGATGCCCAGACTTGCACCTTGAGTGTCTCCTCTTGTGAGTTTCTGCTAAAATAAATTAATAGAATTTTAATGAATCATTTTATATATTTCAACATGAACGACTCAGTCAGGGTTAAAGAAAACGGAAATAACCCATCCGTTGGATATCAAGTGAACAATTTCTGTTGACAGTGGACTAATAGTGATAAAAATATTAACTTATATCTTACATGCGTAACCCTGCATTAGCAACAATTTCATTTTCGAGTGGACGAATAATAACAGATGAAAATTATTAACATACAAGTTAAATACGTAACTCTAGACTAGCAACAATTTCATTTTGGAGTGGACGAATAATAATTGATAAAAAATATTGATATACAGCTTACAAACTTAACCCTATCTTGACGACAATTTCTTACAAATAATCCATTTTGGTAGCTCATTCTAACTCCCAGTTAGAAATACATACTTACCGGTTTAGCAACTCATTTGTGTCCGTGGCTATATGCTATACATAAACATCTCTGAGTGTGATAGCTGATTTTATTTTTATGAAATGGCTCACTTTTTATTTTTTTGCTAAAAATTATTTTTTGACAGGTATGACAAGTGATTTTATTTTAATGAAATGGCTCGCTTTCCCCTCGAAATAGATTTGACATAATGACAGGTAATGACATATTTGCCCTCAAAAATATTTTTCCACAGATATGTCAGGTGATTTTATTTTAATGAAATGGCCGCTCTCCTCTCGAAATATATTTGACATATATAACAGGTAATGACATATTTGCCCTCAGAAATATTTCATACATAAATGACAGGTGCACTTTATTTCGACAGATATGCTTGGGGAAAACAAACTTCAGCTGGAATGGATGAAGATAGGCGTGACGGCAGATAAGGAGGTCAATTATCAAGTGCCCAGTTATAACTTCCACATAGTGTCCAGCGTCATTACCAGCAAGCATTGGTGTGAGACGGAAAAATGCGAATTCCGTGAGTTGTCGATTGGAAAATCTCTCTCTCTCTTTATTTTAATGTCATTAGAGTTGAAAAATAAAATATTTTGCAATAGACAGAAACTAATGGAAAACAAAACAGTGGTTTTGCACCCTACTAGTCATTACCAATTTGATACATAACAAGGCTTAGTACACACACACATTTATATATATATATATATATATATATACTATATATATATATATATATAGTATGTATATATATACTGTATATAAGCGAATAACCACAGGAAAATGATAGTCAGAAATCCAAGCGCTTTCGTCTTTACGAAGACATTGTCAAGGAAAGAATGAATTTGTTCCTTGACAATGTCTTAGTAAAGACGAAAGCGCTTGGATTTCTGACTCTCATTTTCCTGTGGTATTCGCTTATTTAATGAAGTCACGTCCATCTACTGTGATTTTTTAAGCATACTGTATATATATATATATATATATATATATATATATATATATATATTATATATATATATATATGTGTGTGTGTGTGTGTGTGTGTATTTATAACTAAGAACAGGAAAATCGGCATAAAACATTATTATTATTATTATTATTATTATTATTATTATTATTATTATTATTGATTATTATTATTATTATTATTATCTACTAATTTTATGAATTTGTATCAAATAAGGACGAACAAATATACTATACTATACCATTATTACCTGTCTCAAATATTGTCGTAAGAATATCCTCTTAAGCAGTGGAAATTAAAGCAAGACAGTACAAGGAGTTGGACAGCTAAGGATTAGTTAAAAAAAAAAACAAAGCTTTCTTTCACCAAACCTTTGCGTTTTTCCTCGCAGGACCTTCCTCGATAGCCAGGGTGTACCTGCAGTTCGAAAGGCGCTATGCCGGCCACGTCCTGGCAGTCTATCTCCCTTCGGGCATCACTGTATCCTTGGCTTATATGTCCTTCTACTGGCCACCAGAGGTCGTCCCTGGTAGGACTGTCCTGGTCATCACTTCCTTACTCACTATGATCTCCATGTATGGTAACGTGTTGTAAGTTTTCAAGGTTTAGTCTCTCTCTGTAGGGAATAATGCAAAATTTCTCACACATTTCAGTAGCTAGAACCAACCTGATCAATAAACATTCTATTTCTCAATTCGTTCAGGGAACGAAGTCCAGAGACGAGCTATATGAAGGCGGTGGACGTCTGGTTGGTTCTATGCATTCTGCATATTGCGTTGGCGTTGTTCCAGTATGCTGTTATTCTTACGTGAGTTACCCTTGAAATTACGGTTTTTTATTTTTATAGAAAACGACAGCGATATGGTAGACTGTTTGAGACCAGTTTTCCAGGATTGATTCTTTGTGCCCAAGGTTACAATACAATTTACAATAGACATAACTGACGGCTACTACAGCGCCCCTATGGTTCGGTAACTACCAGTTTACGTTTAAAATTGGTGCCGTGTTTAGTACCAGCCCCTTACAAAACATAAACAAAAGACTGTAGTAAATATCATAAAAACAAACAAAAAGTGGCATAAAACAAACAAAAACACAAGCAAACAGCAGTGAATATTGGTAATCTTCAATTTCAGCTCGCAATAGAATATGGCTCTCTCAGTAACTTCTTTCCGCGCACTGGGAAAGTGGAATGAGTCTAGGTCTTCAACCGATCCACTTTTAAATGATGTCCTGGGCTTTCCAACTGGTCTTTGAACTGCTAATCTCACCCCTTCCTATCACAAGCCCAAACCATCTCAGTAATTGTGTCTCTCAGTTTCTTTTTTCAGTCTAACTGAGACTGGAAGCTTTCAAAATCAAATGTATGCGCGTCTGCGTGGACACGAATCCACGTTTGTGAGTGACTGCATAGACCTACATTCTATGTTGATGTATTATTAGAATGTTTAATCATTCTTGGTGTTTAACTTTTAATAAATTTATGCTGCCCGTGTGAGTGTTCTTTTTTTCATTTAACTTCCTAGTTGTTTTTTTTACTGAGTAAAATGTCCGATGAAAGCTTCCAAAAAACTACTTTTAAGCTTCTTCTTCTTGTTTTTTCATTCCAGAATCCGTCGAAGGCAGAAGGAGACTAATGTAGGAAACGTCTTTATAAAATCGAAGGTAAATTTAGGAAATAATAATAATAATAATAATAATAATAATAATAATAATAATAATAATAATAATAATAATAATTGCAGTATCATGTAGTAGTACTACTTAACCACTCTTATATATCATATTGTATTATTGTCTCAAAATTAAAAAATCTAATGCTTAACGAAATTAAGTATATTTCATTGACTTACCGTTATACACGTAAAGCCTGTTTCTCTAAATATTAACACAAACATAGCCATATAAACAAAATCGAGGCAAAATCTCTCTCTCTCTCTCTCTCTCTCTCTCTCTCTCTCTCTCTCTCTCTCTCTCTCTCTCTCTCTCTCTCTCTCTCTCAGCAGTAACTCTTAGCATGTTCAGAAAGTCGACATAGGTTTATAGTGTATTGTACAAACTCTACGGATGTCACACTACATGTTTCACATGTTTACCATATTATTATTATTTTATTTATTTACTTATTTTTTTTTTTTTTGCTCTATCACAGTCCTCCAATTCGACTGGGTGGTATTTATAGTGTGGGGTTCCGGGTTGCATCCTGCCTCCTTAGGAGTCCATCACTTTTCTTACTATGTGTGCCGTTTCTAGGATCACACTCTTCTGCATGAGTCCTGGAGCTACTTCAGCCTCTAGTTTTTCTAGATTCCTTTTCAGGGATCTTGGGATCGTGCCTAGTGCTCCTATGATTATGGGTACGATTTCCACTGGCATATCCCATATCATTCTTATTTCTATTTTCAGATCTTGATACTTATTCATTTTTTCCCTCTCTTTCTCTTCAACTCTGGTGTCCCATGGTATTGCGACATCAATGAGTGATACTTTCTTCTTGACTTTGTCAATCAACGTCACGTCTGGTCCTGTTTGCGTATCACCCTATCCGTTCTGATACATAGTCCCAGGGTCTTTGCGTGATTCGTTTTCTATAACTCCCTCAGGTTGGTGCTCGTACCACTTATTACTGCAAGGTAGCTGATGTTTCTTGCACAGGCTCCAGTGGAGGGCTTTTGCCACTGAATCATGCCTCTTTTTGTACT
Source organism: Macrobrachium nipponense (assembly GCF_015104395.2). Classification (NCBI taxonomy): domain Eukaryota; kingdom Metazoa; phylum Arthropoda; class Malacostraca; order Decapoda; family Palaemonidae; genus Macrobrachium; species Macrobrachium nipponense. Next base: position 24,971,555 of record NC_061100.1, on the reverse strand, counting down.
GGTTCTGTGCAAGTGCCGGGCATTCGCTTGCTATGTGGTTTATGGTTTCATTTTTCGTATTGCACTTCCTACATATGGGAGAGATGTTATTTCCGTCTATCGTTCTTTGAACATATCTGGTTCTTAGGGCCTGATCTTGTGCCGCTGTTATCATTCCTTCAGTTTCCTTCTTTAGCTCTCCCTTCTGTAGCCATTGCCATGTGTCATCGCTGGCTAGTTCTTTAGTCTGTCTAATGTATTGTCCATTATTATTATTATTATTACTATTATTACTATATTGCTGTTGATCTTGTTCTTGTTATATTTTCTGTTAATTATTGGTTCCGTGGCATAGTAGGCAGACCAAATCTATTTTATATGTATATCATTATGATCCTTGATACGATCCCAGGATATATTTATTACTCTGTATTGTAGACTCATACAAAAGGAGTCTCTCTCTCTCTCATCTCTCCCCCCCTTCCCTCTCTCTCTCTCTCTCTCTCTCTCTCTCACACCCACACACACACACACTTCTGTTTTTTTTTTTTACCCACAATGTCCAAATGCCTTCAGTGGCGTTCTCTTATATAAGATAAGTCAAATATTTTATAATTGATTACAACGAGCTATGAGAACCAGCATTTTTAGAATAATATATTTATTTCCATTTGCTTTCCTTGCTTCTTCTTAACGACTGGGGCACTCCAGTAAAATCTTCCAGCTCAAATGGAAAAAATAAAATTTGTTCCTGAAATAGTCCCAATCACTAGACCTAACCTGCACTTTCGACCTCTTCCAGAGCCCGAAGATTCGACCGCTGGCGCCCTTCATGAGGAGTGCGTCTGGAGGCTCGGCGTCCGACCAACAAGGTCCTTCTCCACCTCTCACTCCCAGAGCGAACCAGCCCTCCTCGGCCTACAGAACCGGGGGATCTAGTGTCACACTGCGCCTGGTGTTTCACGAGCATTACGTCGAGAGGGCGGGGCAGTTGGGACTTCCTATCCTCTTCCTCCTTTGTTGCTTGGTCTACTGGCCTTGTTATCTGTCCTGAGATGACGTGATTGACGTGCGGAATAGGTTTCGGTGTTCTTGCTCTGATATATTTTCAGAGACAAGAAATGTCGGTCTATTGGTTTTGTTATCTGTTCAGAGACAAGAAATTTAGGTCTATTGGCCTTGTTATCTGTCCTGAGACACGGAATGACTGTTTATTAGCCCTGTTATCTGTCCTGACACAAGAAATGTCGGTCTATAGGCCTTGTTATTTGTCCTGAGGCAAGAAATGTCGGCCTATTGGCTCTGTTATCTGTCCTGAGACATTGGCCTTGTTATTTGTTCTTGTTCTGAGACAAGAAATGTTGGTCTATTGGTCTTGTTATCTGTCCTAAGACAAGAAATGTCGGTCTATTGGCCTTGTTATCTGTCCTAAGACAAGAAATGTCGGTCTATTGGCCTTGTTGTCTGTCCTGAGGCAAGAAATGACGGTCTATTGCCTCTGTTATTTGTCCTGAGACTAGAAATGTCGGTCTATTAGCCTTGTTATCTGTCCTGAGACAAGGACTGTCGGTCTGTTGGCCATGTTACCTGTCCTGAGACAAGAAATATCGGTCTATTGGCCCTGTTACCTGTCCTGAAACAACAAATAGCGTTCTATTAGCCCTGTTATCTCCTGTGAGACAAGAGATGTTCGTCCATTGGGCCTGTTACCTGCAAAATAAGTTTCACTTAGTCAAAAACTGAAATAAGAAGAGAGTAATACCCAGTTGACAATGACCAATATGACATTCAGAATGAACTGGTGACACACCTTTCGGTGTCTAGATCGTCTAAGCATCAAGAAGGTTGTATGTAATATAGTATTTATCTTATCATTAATGTGTTATTATTACATTAAATACCTATAAATATCTCATATCTTTTTTCATGAATGTTCTTCACATTACTAGATTAACAAAGCTGCATTTTAAGACTTATCTGAGTCACGGTTTCTGAAAAGACAGAAGTATTGGTCTAGGGTACTTTGTATATTTAGAATTTCTGTGCTTAGATAACAATATGCTTATCGTTAACAGACTTTCCATTCTGTTAGTCTGTTTTATTCTGCCGCTCTTGTCCTCAGTAATTTACCGTCTTTTACAAAATTGCTTACGTACGTTGTCTGACTGTGTGAAAGAATTGTAAATGGATTGTACGTTCAGTATTGTCGTAAACTGTTAATGCGGATATTGACAGCCACACCATACATCAATTTCAGCATCTTTTAGTACGAAAATTCATTTTTTAAACAAATAAACTTAACAATATATTAGCGTTTCATTTTCCTTAGTAATTTTATCTTCAGCTTCTTAGTTTATCTTGTAGCGTAATTAGTTACGCGTCCCTTTTCTCATTCTGTCAGGTCTACTGATGCTGCGTATGTTATGAATTTAAAAACTTCAACCTCTTTTTCATTCGCTTTCAACATTCACACTTCACTCCCATAAAGGAGAGTTGGTTTAACAGACACTTCATTATCTGTTTAGTGACTCTATATAAATATGTGTGAGTGTGTTTGTGTATATATTATATATATATATATATATATATATATATATATATATATATATATATATATATTCAGAGCTTTTAACCTGGCCTCCAAGTGTAATAAATCACCCACGTATTAACTAACCAGGAAAGGCCAAATCATACCGTTTCTAACATCGCCTTTGCAGTTGCTTAGGGCAAGGTTAATTCAGAGAATAATGAATTTCACTTCTGAAGAATATAACTAGAAATAAGTACACGTAGTTTCCTGTAAATTTGACAGCATTGCGCCCATTAGACCTAAGATGCAGGGAGATACTGTTTCCTGGTTTTTGAAATGCATTACGAGTAGTTCTGGCGAGCATTTTGAATAGAGGATCATTCTTAATTTTATTATATATATTAGATACATATATGGGAGGCGATGCAATTCAATTGAACGGTCTATACCTGTTTCAAAATGGTTATTCATATATATAATTATATAATAGTATTTTTTTTTTTTATTATAATATATTATATACATAATATATAACATTGAAGAGATTAATAAATGTTTCGATATGTATATAAATAAATATCAACTTTATATGTTGTACATAATAGATATCATATATATGTATATATATTATATATACAATGAGAGAGTATAAAGTGTTTATATGTAATAGGGCTATAAAATATCAATTTAATATGTGTACCATATATTTATAATATATAATATATATATATATACTATCATATATAAATAATATATATGTGTCATCTATATAATTCTATATCTATATATATATATATATATAGAGAGATGAGAAGAGAGAGAGAAGATGAGACGGAGTGGAGAGATAGCGGAGAGAGACAAGAGAGAGAGCGAGAGAGAGAGAGGAGAGAGAGATAGAGAGAGAGAGAGTAAAACTAAGCAAATGTATAAAATCATTCTAATTATCTATTTTTTGTTGAAATAAAAAAAAATCTTCATAAACTTGACTAGCCTTTATTTTGTAATCTAGGTGAGAGTTATCATAGTCAATCTAACATTGAAAATTGTGTCTAACCAAAACAAAAAAAATTTAGAAAATTTACTGGTAATCTGACAGGTGTTCATAAATTAGTCAATTAAAGAGAATATTTCTACTTATTTTCCAACGCGCCGACCAAAAGTTATGTATTATCCCCGTAGACTTTAATCCTTAATATTGGTTCCTCTTTTCGACCTTCTGTATTTTTTCTTTCGATTACATACTTTTTCGGACAATGTCTTTTTAGGTGATTAATATGGACATAAATCATGATAATCCTATGGGATATGTCTTTGTGAATAAACAGGATGCTTTTCAGTCTTAGACGCGTTCTGTCAGGATGAAAATACGGGATTTCGACAGATTGTTCTTTATGTATATAAATAAAAATCCTCGAACGATAGCAATGTATATACATACATATACATACATATATATATATATATATATATATATATATATATATATATATATATATGCTTAAAAATCACTATAGATGGACGTGACTTCATTGAATAAGCGAATACCACAGGAAAAATGATAGGCAGAAATCCAAGCGCTTTCGTCTTTACTAAGACGTTGTCAAGGGTTTCTGCTTATCATTTTCCTGTAGTATTCATTTATATATATATATATATATATATATATATATATATATATATATATATATATATATATATACATATACTCAGACACACACACACACACTACACACACACACATATATATATATATATATATATATATATATATATAATATATATATATATATATATATATATATAAAATATATATATATATATATTATATATATATACTAGATGCACAGATGCACATACATATGTAAACTCGAGGACAATCAACAGTACCATATATGTATTACACAACATCTAACAATGAATATATGCCAATAGCTGCTTAAACCTCGGGTGGATCAAAGACCTACAGTGAAGAAGACCAGCTCTTGCATGTATTAGGTAAACGAAAAAAAAACTGAACCCTCCAAAAATGAAATAAATATGGTACGCTTAAAAAATTTTGACCATGAGGTGTATACTCTACGTAAGACGTTGGATAGGCTTACGTGACTAGAATAAAAAAGAAATTAATTTTATTGTTGCAAACGGCTTAACAATGGATTAGGCCTTCGTTGCAGGCTAATGAAGGAAGCGGTGATTTGAGTGAAGGTCGGACGTTACGAGGGATTATTGTAACAGGAATCTTTTGTCCTTGAGAATTCCTCTTATTTCCAAACCTCCTTTTAACCTTGCATGAGAATGGCTTATTTCTATTTAAGTATTTTCAATATTGATTCTGTAAACGTCTTGGTCGCGCATGATTGTCTCATTTATATTTATTTCTTCATATTTCTTTTCCTCTGTCAATCCTCTATTCATTTGTCCTTGTGGTTAGGCTTTGCTTTGACTAATGAATCAGAGATGATCTTTTATAGACATTTTTTCACACAAAAACTTTCTCCATTTAACAGGAGAAATTCATGTTCTTACTAATTCTTCTTCAAGCGACATTGAAAAGTTTAATTTCACTGCGTGGAAATTGTCAATGAGGTCTCGACGATAAACCTAAAGATATGCGGCCTCCAAAAAAAAAAAAAAAATAAAATAAAAAGTAAGAAGAAAGAAAGAAAAACCTTGCCAAAATTTATTTCTTCGTTTCACGAACATTAAAGTGAGAAGTGGATATCGACAGAACAAGGGCAGGGCGAGACTTTTTTTTTTTTTTCGGGGGTGGGTGTGTTGTGGGAGGGGGAGAAAGAGCTTTTAAATATTTTCGTCTGGTTCCTGCCAGATATAAATCGAAACAGAATATTTCAGGTTGGGTGCTTATATCTTTGGATGTTGAGGTAATGTTTTTACCCATTTATAAAGCGTGAGAAATCATGGGTAGCCTTTGAAAGCCGAAACTAAACTGCCTGTTTTGTTACTGAATCAGTATTTTCACCAATAGCATTTGATACGTTCCTCAGACATATTACTGTCAAAATAACCCGAGCTGACCATTTTATGGCATCCGTAATAAAAAAAAAAAAAAAAAAAAAACAGAGCCTAACTTAAACTCACAAACAATCCAATGAACAGTTTTGACTCTAAAATAAATTAAGAAAATCTTGTTGCCTCTTTTAGGAAATAAGTCAAGGAAAAGTTGGAATAAACTGTGGGAAATAATCCAATACTCAAACTCCCAGGTACGAAAGTAGATGACCCTTTAACGTGGCAACACTGCAGATACTAGATCGTCTTGAACCAAAACTAGCAAGCGTGAAAAAAAAATTATCCAAAGATCAGTGACTTTGTCTAGAATTAATCTAGGTGGATCTGGTCTTCTGGTATCAATCTAGAATATGGTTTGTCTCTAGGAGGTAGACAACAACTATGTTCACCTTGTACTGATGACCTGTGCTTGGTATCAATGCAGAATAGGGTATACCTCGAGGAGGTAAGTAGCAATGCTTAATATTTAATATGCCCAGCTTTGTTTATCTTGTACAGATTACCTGTGTTAAGTGTCCCAAGTATTTTTATCTTTATATACTATTATTATTATTTTATTTATTATTATTTTATTATTTATTATTATTGGAGAAACAAATCACAGTTATGTAAATGTACATATATTTAAGTTTAAAACAGAAAGGATAGCTTTCGGGAATCTGTACGGTTCCCCTTATCAATCTCAGATTGATAAGGGGAACCGTACAGATTCCCGAAAGCTATCCTTTCTGTTTTAAACTTAAATATATGTACATTTACATAACTGTGATTTGTTTCTCCATTTGAAGACTCGTGCTACTATGAGGAATTTTTAATTATTATTATTATTATAGTATTATTATTATTATATTATTATTATTATTATTATTATTATTCAGAAGTCCACAACATTCATTAATTAGAAATTCAAGCTTCCAAGGAATATGTTGTTCATTTGAAAGGAGTATCAGAAGTTAATGCGATATACAGAAAGAAGAGATCAGTTATTATAAAAACAGATAAAATACCCAACCTATATAAGTTCGCCGCCAAAATGAACTGAAATTTTGCAAGGGAAGGCCTTCTCTCTATCCTTTGTTCTGCCAAAATCCAGTTCTCAGTTCGATATTCGTGAAAAGAGGAAATATCTTTTGGCAAAGTTTTCTTTATTTCTTTTCATTTTTTAGGAGACTTATCTTTGTCTTTTGAGGTTAGACCTTATTGACAATTTCTTTAAAGTGCAATCAGATTATATCTGTGAAAAGTCACTTAGAAAAGATCAAGTAAGAATATACAAAGTTTCTTCTGAAAGTTTTCTTAATTTCTTTCCATTTTTTATGAGACTTATCTTTGTCTTTTGACGTTAGACATTGTTAACAGTTTCTTTAAAGTGCAATCAGATTATATCTATGAAAACTCACTTAGAAAAGATTAAGTAAGAATATATTAAGTTTCTTCTGAAAGTTTTCTTAATTTCTTTCCATTTTTTATGAGACTTACCTTTGTGCTTTGAGGTTAGACATTGTTAACAGTTTCTGTAAAGTGCAATCAGACTATATCTGTGAAAAGTCACTTAGAAAAGATCCAGTAAGAATATAAATTTTTTCTGAAAGTGAAAAAAGAATTTGCAAAAATGTTCGTTAGCCCACGAGCAAGCTTTCATCTGCAATGTCACATAATGCATTTATTTTTATGCATACGACATTCCTCTAAGCAGTCGATTGTAACCGGAGAAGAAAACTTACAGAAAGAAGCAAAACAAGGAATAGCATTACTTAATTAGCTGCTTATTACCACCTCACGATCGTGTAACTTTCCCCACAAACTCCCAAGCGAAAGAAACTTGTCGTGTAGAGAGATTAACACACGCATTAGAGTCCAAATGTCAAATGAAAGTCATTTGTGTGACCAGCAATAAATTAAAGCTTCATACTTGAACCAAAGCGTCTGCAGTTGCATTGCTGGCGCCCTGAGATGTATTGCAACTGGTCTTTCAACTGTCACTTCTGTAACGCATTTTTGTTTAGCTTGATGAGCTGTGCTTACGATTAGAAATTTTGTGTAGTTATGTATTCATGTAGTACAATATACATTGTACTGTGTCCCAGCGGTAGGTCAAAATAAATTATTATTATTATTATCATTATTGTTTTTACTATTGCAGGTTTGATTTGAGATCTTGTGTAGTGGGAAATTTAAGCATCATTATCAGTGCTTTTAATGTAATTGTATAAAGATTCGTTTTAAGAAACTTTATAAAGACCCTTTTTCATGTAGCATTAATAAGAATCTTTTTAATACAAAATTATAAGAATTCATGTAATTAAATTTCATGAAAAATTATAATTCCATTTAATGCCTTGATATCATGTCAACATACGACCAACTTTTACCTTCAACGATCTTTTTCTTTACTACCCCGAATAAACAAAGCACTTTGCTTATTCCTCTTCTTTTGTTTAAATAAAGAGAACGCCTCTGCTACCAAAATAGGGCAGCACTCTTGATCATTTTAAAATCCTGTTATCTCTCTCCTGTCTCGTATGCATCTTTTATTCTTTATGCATTCTGCATTCTTCCATTTCTTTATTCTACTCACACTCCGTGTCGTTCGTTAAGCTTGCCAGTCTCGTATTCCTTCCCTTTCCCACATTCTAAACACTTCCCTGCACACCAAATCTAACTTCTGTATCATTCACTTCTAAGGTCCTATGCGGCGTACCTCAGGCACCCAGCTGCAGTCCATTTCATTCCGTTTACTGAACAAAAGTTCATATTCTCTTTCTTCCATCTCACTTTCCACCTTTCCCTGACAGTTGTTTCAGCATTATTTTCAACGCTGGATGACCTCACAGGTCCCAGCGCTGGGTATTTGGCCTGAATTTTATATTTCAATGCGCTTAACAGCAAATGGTGATTTTAAACCTTGAGCATTTATATTATTTTCCAAGCTATTTATCGTGACGTCATCTACTCTAAATTCTCTTTATCACTTCATTGTCTCAGTTATTCAATTGATGTCTGTCTCTTTTGCATTCAGATCATCCAGGACAATCAATCTCTCTCTCTCTCTCTCTCTCTCTAAAACCAGCAAGGTTAACATCACTATTGTTACCAAAACTTTATCTCTTTCTCTAAAACCAGCCAGGCTAATATCCACACTGCTACGAAAACTCTGTGCGTGTGTGTGTGTGTGTGTGTCCCTCTCTCTCTCTTCAAATAGTACTATTTTTGTTGAGATCTTTAATCTACCATCTTTATTTTTCTCTGCATAAATGGCTAATAAATTAGGTAAGTAAATACTGAATGGAACAGAAAGAATAAAAAACAAAATGTGACGAGAAATTGACACAATCTGACGATTAGAAGACGAATATAATGTTAAACTGCGTGAGAATGGGTCCCGCAGGCTACATATGCAGGAGAGAGAGAGAGAGAGAGAGAGAGAGAGAGAGAGAGCATCATTATTTATTCAGGTCGCTTTATTGACAATTGTTGAGACTTGAACGTTTTAGTCTACTTCCTAAGTTTAGAACCAGGTCCCCCATCTTGCCCTAATTATGTAATTATTGGTTTATTCTCTCTCTCCCTTCCAGTATGACCTGTTCTAGTTCGCAGCTTGGAGAGAGAGAGAGAGAGAGAGAGAGAGAGAGAGAGAGAGAGAGAGAGAGAGAGAGAACAATATCCCCCCACTAACCGTCAACAAGCATACAACCTCATCATAAACACGGAAAGCCTCTACGAGTTCACCCATTTATCCTCTCTATGATGGACGCTGCCTCAAGTTTTAATGAGATTTCAAGTCTTTTATAAACCCTCATACTGATCAGATTTTAGTCGACATTAAGTCTGAATGGTTTATAGACTATATCCGTAGAATATTACTATTTAAAAGCATTCAGTTTGTTCTGTAGGCCTATGCGATCAACGCTCTCAACAGAGGTCACGAAGGATCACTGCCCTCTTGGGCGAAGGAGGCAGGCAGTCTGGCAAGGTGGGAACAAAGAGGAGGCAACAGGATGAAAGGGCAGATGGAAATGAGGGCATACGGAGGAGGAAGGAGGATGCTTTAGACACGTCGTAACTAAAGCACTTCATTCAACCATTGGTGCAGGAGATAGACATCCACCATTGGATGCCGAAAGCGAGGAAGAACATAGAGTCAACAGGATGAAAGGACAGATGAAAACGAGGGCATAAGAAGGAAGGAAGAACATGCTTTCAACTACCTAGTAACTAAAGCAATTAACCAGAAACCCGACACCCACCACTAGACCAACTGCGGCACCGTCACCGAAGTTTCCAATGATCCAATCCGACGATCCCGGCTCAGTCAGTCGAAGCTGCTGCTGATATTACTACTACTACTACTACCCGCTCCTCTTCAATCCCTTCCAGTGTGTGGGTGACCGTCGCGCGGTGAGGACCCCTATCCAGCGCCGGCCGCCGCTCGTCCCTCCCATGTGCAACAAGAAGCCTTTCGATCGATAGGTATCGCGGACCAGGTGACTTTTTATTTCTCGAAAGTTTTCGGTTATGGACTGTCGCGTCATGAAGAGCTGGCCATCAAATCAAAGATAAATAATAATAAAACATTAAAAACGAGAGAGGGACAAGAAGACAAACAGTGAAATTGCTGCACATGTTTGATTAATGGAATTTTAATTAAAACAATCGTGCTGTGCTGGTGTGTGTGTCTGTGCGTGTGTGTCCGTGACGGTGGCCGCCGCGAGATCAGAAACAGATCAAAACGAACGACTTCGATTAGCTCAGTCATACAACGCAGATTAGAGGTAAGCGATGTAGAAGTATTATTGATTTAGACTCATTAGTAAAATGGACAGGTCACTCACGACCGCCCATTTGCCCAAGGGGGTGACCTGACCCTTTTCTCTTATGTCAGGCTAATGAATTTCTGCTTAAATGAATATTAATGCAGTCAGAGTTATTATTCTTGCGAGATGTGTTGTAATCTAGGCTTGTTTTGATCCGTCACTCGGACCTGTTTAAATGAGAAGGGTAGGCCTATATGCCTCATATTTTTTTTTACCATTATATATACTTGATGGAGGGTAGGCTTATGCCTCATATTTTTTTACCATTAGCTATACTTTGATAATATCAATAGGTATAGGCATATTCGTAATGAATAGGTATGTATAATCTTATGTAACTTAAGCCTCTTTAAAGTAGAAGGGTAGGCCTATGCCTCATGTTTTTTTACCCATTTAACTCCTGATAATAATTAATATAAGGCATGACTAGGTAATGTTTCATAAATATTTATGATTTTATGTAACTATAAATAACTTAAAAAACACTTATTCATATAATTACCATTAGTTGATAAATTTTACCCTTATCACATCGGTAGCTTAATGGGTTCCCACAGTTCTGAAAAAAAAAACGAACACAAAATACGCGGGAAAATCCAACTTTAAAGGTAGCCTAAGTATTTTAAACATAGGCCTAATTGTATGACAGCCTATTTTTCCTTAAACTGATGCTTTAAAAAAATTAAGAAAAAATGGGGCGGATAATTGAAATTTAGATTTTGTGAAACCAGATAAATGCGCATGTTACCAATGTCATGTTTTTAAGCCTCTGGTTGGCTATTAAACTCAGACGTTTAAGTTTTAATTTTTAGATTTGATCTTTGCTTCTGATATTAGAAAAATTATTATCTTTTGGGCGAGTGGGTATTGTGTGTTCAAAAACTTGTTAGTCGTGCCAATTCATTTTGGGCACAACCCATTCGAATGCTGGGTGGTAATTATGTCATAATAATGACATTAACTTCAATATCAAGTATCAAGGCACTGCTAATAACATTTCATCAGGTATCTGTTCTTACGACGAAGATGCATCATACTGAATCTGCAAGTCATAGAAGAAACACCGTTCGTTGACTTGGACTTGGTCACTTTTTCAGTCGATAACTTTTTTGCATAGAAATTGTAGTACTACAGTTGGAATTCTTGTCAAATTCAGTCAATTCCATTTTATGTACTGTTCATTAATGCAATGTCAAATTTATCTGCCCAGTCCTCACTAGACCATACCCCCTGGAATTGACAGCGAGGCGAAGTCTCGGTCTAGAGACCTCGAACTTCTTAGAGGCCAGAGGGTGTGGAAGTTCATGCCACTCTTACGTTTTTTTTGCACGCTTACGTTAGGTCTTGTTTGGTGAGCGTAAATGGTTTGCGCCTTTTTTATCTCTCTCTAGAGTTGTTTTTGTTTGTTTCCTTGCGCTGATGTAAATGCTTCAGTGGTTTATAACTTCATAAAGTCTATTGTTGAATGATGCTTTTGGGGTGAAAACATGCTTTAGTATAGTTTATAACGTCTATGTTGAATGATGTTTGTGTATTTATTTAGTCCTGTTCAGATTTATTAGAACCATCTGCTTGATTTTTCCCTTAATTTTATCATTATTTTCGTTTATATCTTTTTGTTCTTCTTAGTGAAGGTTATATAGGTTATGCAATTAATGTAGATGGACGCATTACCTCATTCCATTGCCGATACAACGTCATGTACGTCTTATTGGGAATACTGAGGTTGGAGCGCGCATTGCGCCAAGAATGTCCCAACAACATACAAGCCAATAAGAAGATTTAATCAGGTAAAAGCAATTAGATCTGATACTATAGACTAGCGTTTTTAACATTACAGCCTACATTAATAGTTAATATTTACGAGTACTTATTGATTTAAATGATTAAATAAAGTTAAATGTCCACGGTACATCATTGCGTAATCTACTTATAATTATACGATTCATTACGATCGGCTGAAACGCAGTACAATTACGAGTCAAGGCCGCAATCAAATATTCCTGTCAATTAGGTAATCCCGTCAGGAGTAAATAATTGGTGATTCGGTGGAGGGCGTGACGTCCCTCCTCCCAGAGTTCCTGGAAGGTCCTGTAGTCGACTGGGAATATATTGGATATAGCTCTCTCCTTAGTACTGGTCTCGTAAGTTGCGAAATCTCTAGGCCGATACTATACTCAAACTATTGTAACGTGTGACCTTGTTACGTAGTCTGTTGCAACTTTTAACCTTGTTTAGGCCTTTAACGTCTGGTGCTGATGGTATGTATGTATCAAATCAGAAATACATATTAGCCAAACCAGCCAACTAGACTTAGTACATCCTCTTTCCGATATGTTTTATCATTCTACGAAGATTATTTTATCACGTTAGTCCTTTTCGGTTGCATAATGAAGCAAAGGTCACACGCCTCGAGGCCGTAATTTGGAAAGCGGATATAAAGGTTTATGAACGGCGTGAGAGTCGATTTAACTAGCGAACAACTATGCAGTCAGTCCGTTGGCTTCTTGTGGAATAATGCCGGCTTCATCCACTGCTCGTTTCGCGTCCTGCAGAGCAAGTTTGCTATTATTTTGGTTGTTGGAAGTCCGTGAGATTAGTTTAACCAACACCCTCCGCCTCCCCCCCCTTTCTCTCTCTCTCTCTCTCTTTGTCTCTCTCTCTCTCCTTCTCATCTCTCTCGCTCCATCTCTCTCTCTCCTTCTCTCTCTCTCTCTTTGTGTTGCTAAGACTAATAACAAAGTCTGTATTAATAGAAGCTAATTCAACCAAAACAAAATTTTGTAGAGTGGAAATTCGAACCAGCTCCTTGGTATCTTGTGAAAGGCTTAATGATTTTTTTTTTTTTTCACTTTCGAGTCCATGAGTACGTCTTATGAGGATTTATGAGATCTAAATATGACTATCCATCCTCTCAAGTCCTCATTCCATGCATTCAACGACTCCTCTGTTTCCTGCTGTTGAGATGAGGATTGAACTAAAATGAGTTACATCATTGTGGGAAGAACTTATATACTGCCTTCCGTGAAGTAATCATTGCATCATTATCAGGGAACACATTAAATTTTTATGGCACTGAGACTGACGCTTTGAGAGAGCGAGAGAGGGAGCTTTTGAGGTGTTATATAAGGGTTTGTTTGTTTGTAATTTATATTATTCTTTCGGTTTTCCATTTAATTTTACTTTGATTCATTGCGTATGTGTTATATACTTTTCTTGATTGCGTATGTATGCTCTGAATGAGTGATGGAATTTAGTCCAAGTAATTATTAGTGTAATGGGTTTTCACCGCTGACAAAGAATAGAATTACAAAAATATGTAAATCAGTCTTATTGTACTATTAACCACGAAGTATTTACTCCTGAATTATCAATTATAATGAGATCATTCTTTCTGTCAGCGCGAAAGGTTTATTAATGTTTTGACTTTTAGTTTTATTAACTTAAAGTAAACATTCATATTAAAAGTAGATACATTCATAATCACATCACACTGATATAAAGAACTGGCTGATTACAACTGAATATCCGAGAATAAATTCGCCGTAGGATAATAGTACGAAAAGATTGATATACATAATTTTGTATTTTTTTACAACTTTATAACGTTATATTCTCTTAAAATACCGAATTTAATCCCCTATTTCCGGATTGTAAAATCTTCCCTATTCAGTGCTGCGATCTTCGCAAGTTGGCCTTCTCTTCAGTCCCACCAATTCTTTCCAACAATTTCGCCAATCTCTCTGCCTTTATATTCGCTTGCCCTCGTGTATACCTCTTTTCTGTTTGCTTTATAAGCCCGAGGAGAGAGAAAAATAGCACTAACTGGCCTTCCTCGGGTGAGCCGGAGGGAACGTCTTCGGCTACCAGTGTTGAATGCCAGCGTGGAAAAAGGTCTCTGCCCGACCGTTGAACTCCTCCTCCTACCTCCTTCCCTCCCTTCCTCCCGCCCTCCATCATCGACGCTCCAGGGTCCCGTTGACGAGTCACCAAAGGGTATCATAATATGACTACCCAGGCAAATTGGAGGCCGCAGATGAGTGGCATTAAAGGACCTGATGGCGGTTTTCCTCTCTCTCTCTCTCTCTCTCTGTGGTGTTTCTTTGCACCCAAGAGTTCCGCGCAATGAAGATCTCGAGTTAGTTGTCTGTCAATGTGTTGTTGGTCTAAAGTTGCGTTGGACATTGCGGTAAAGCATGTCAGTAACACAAGGCGGCGATTTCTCTTACATGTCACAGGTAGGTCGAAGATAAGCCAACGACTTGCATGTCACAGACAGGTCGAAAATAAGTCGGCGGCCGGAAGTGGAGAACGAACCGTAGGCCGATATACTAGATAATCATTGGAAGCCCTGTTAGAACGTGTCTATATTCAACTTGTTTGTGACGTCTTTTAGAGAAGTTAGTTGCCGGAGTATATTTATGGCATGTTTTAGATTGTGCTTAATATTGCTCTGTTGAAATAATGAATGTTATACTTGTTTCTCTGTATTCAGAGTTGCTGCTAACAGATGGAATATTTGGAATTCTAGTGCATCCTGTTTTGTAGACTGAGCTGAAGTGTCATTTCAGTACTAAACGAAGGGGAAAATGTGGTTTAGTTAGATATAAATCAAGCAATCGAATTAGTAAGGAATCAGCAGTTAAACATAGTCTAGGTCTAGGCTATCTGTGACTTCTGTGTCACAGGGACATGGCGTTTTAAGGAGGCCATGTTTCCCAGGTTTCACAGGATAAAGGTTAATTGATAGCGACTTACCTGGCGTTACAATAGCAGGGGCGACTGATGCCGAACAATAAAAAGATCAGTGAGACATCTGGTATACCTGGTAGATTGTTATTGTAACACTCTGACTCCCGAGGGGGATACACTGAAGATGACGATGGAATTCGCTATTAAAATGAAGCTTCCCTTTCGGGTAATTTTACTGAAAGGCAAAGGCATTCGTATAACTACAAACCTCCGCTAGGGCTGAGTAGTCTAATACCTGCCCCTCTTTCCCCCCGTATAATATAAGCCCCTCCCCGCCCCTTAATCCTATAACGGATCTGTTCCAAATCAAATTAATCACTCGTTATGATAGTCACCAGACTAACCGTAAGTAGAATCTTCGTAAAAGTAGACTAACTTATTTGTTCTAATCCTGCAAACCAACAGATGAACGCCTGAACTAATGATAAAATGATAATGATAACAATAATAATCGCAACAGATGTTTTAGTCTACATCACAAAGATCAAATCTGCAGATGAGGGAAGCCTTACGAACAGTACCTAGCCCTCCCTTTCAGTAGGTTGATAATATCCCGGTCAGCTACTCGTCAGTCAGTAAGCATGTGCCGCTTCCACGCACCGAAACTCGATACTCTTGAACTAATGACCGGTATCACCGATTTCAGTGGTTCTAGGTCTAGAAGGCGTTGCCTATTTGCTTCTCATGGATAAAGATGGCGGGAGTTGGTGAGTCACCTGTTTCTCCAGTAAGGGTATACTCAGGTGTTTTGGGTGTAGTTCATCTAAATTTTATCCAAATGCTTCATCTGGGCCTGGTGGTGTATACTGCCAGATTACAAAAAATGCATCGTGATACCTATACTTGGTTTTTTTTCCATCTGTCCACCCGCCTGCGATGCTCGCGCATGGTAACACTGCGTCCCGGGCTTTAAATAGTTACGCTACGTGTAAGTTTAGGAAAAAAAAAAAAAAAGAGATATCTGTGCACATTTGCAACTGAAAAGTGCTTTAATCGAATATTAATGGTGTAATTCGCATACAGGAAATTATAAAAATACTTTTTAGGTGCAAATGAACACCCTGACATCCTTTTATTTACCTAAAACTTTCACAGCGTAACTATTTAAAGCCTTGGACGCAGTGTTACCATGCGCGAGCACCATAGGCGGGGTGGACAGATGGAATAAAACTGAGTATAGTTTACGAAACGTATTTTATTTTTTTTTTTACTGATGCGGCTTGTTAGTCCAACAATGAAAGTATGGTAACGAACTTTCTTCAGCATAAAGAACAGATGGCGGAAGCTTAATCTGCCTGAAAGAATATGGCTTCCCTCTCTTACTCGATAGACTCTTTCAGGTTTCGTTATCTTCATGAGCATTGTGTTTACAATCTCAGTCGCATTTGCATCCGAATAGACAATAATATACAGACGATGCTTATAATGAAAAAAAAGTAACTTTTGTCATCTGAATCATTCTTTCCAGAGAGAGATTAAAGACTAAGATGAAGGTGACCCGAGACTTTATTATCAGGTTAGGCCTAAGAACCATATACGTATCCGATTTGATAACAGTGACGTAGTATATAAGCCTACGGAAGGAGACGTCACGAGATGGATTAATGTTTTAGGCCTATTAAATAACATTGCATATTTCGGTAGCTCGTAGATGGGGTTGTCATGTGGATGAGATAGAGCCATTGACTCTGCGTCACACACAGAGAGAGAGAAAGAGAGAGAGAGAAATTTAGTTTTACGGTTAATCATTATTTCTTTCGATCACTTTAATGATGCTGGTTTCGAATTTGAAAGGAGGGGTTTAATCTGAAGAAAAAAAAATCATTAATACGTCTTCGAAGCAGTTAGGCCTACTTATTGTAAATGAATATTTGAAAAATAATTGGGTCTGTTCGACGTATTTTATTCGCAGTTCTGAACCTCACAAATTTATATTTTTAATTATATATATATATATATATATATATATATATATGTATATAACGAAAATAGATATCATTCTTCGTTTAACATAGAAACTGTTTTACATCAATTAATTAAATTACTGAAACGAGCAGAAAAGTAGATAAAATCTTTCTCCTTATTTGTTGGAATTTAGTAAATAATGACAATTACATAATACACACACACACGCACTACATGTATATATACGTGTATATATATATATATATATATATATATATATATATATATATATATATGTGTGTGTGTGTGTGTGTGTGTGTGTGTGTGTGTGTGTGTGTGTGTGTGTGTAATTGTCATCATTTACTAAATTCCAACAAATAAGGAGAAAGATTTTATCTACTTTTCTGCTCATTTCAGTAATTTAATTAACTGATGTAAAACAGTTTCTATGTTAAACGAAGAATGATATCTATTTTCGTTTTATTTATACGAGCTTCAAGCAAAGCTTTTAAATAAATGAACTATTTTGTCAGTCATTTTTTGTTTGATAAACACATTTTATTAATTTATGTATCATCTTGTGCTTTAATGGAATGGTGAATTATGACGCACAAGGAAATCATTAGTCAACGGCAGGTTCGGCCTATTGGATTTTTTTGTTATGCTTTAGTCAGGTTATGGATTTTCTCTTCCAGAGAGAGAGAGAGAGAGAGAGAGAGAGAGAGAGAGAGAGAGAGGTAAAAAGATCGCATGCAGAGATATTCTCGATGACTTCCCCACTTGAACAATGAATGAATCCGACCTAGAAGCACGGAGGCAATGGCGTTGCAATTGATTTTCTTGAAAGCAACTTGTTATCGCCAGACAACGAACCCTAGAGGTATATATGGTGGGGTTAGATTTATGAACAGGGAAGTCGATACTCTTATTTACTCTATCAATCCTGACCACGCATGGCGTAAACGATCTCTCGTATTATATAGCTGTCGGTGAGCAGCGGTGAAAGTGTTGTAGTACCATAGTACTAGCAGTAGGTTGCTTGTTGCTGTCGCTTAAAGAAGGAAGAGAAGAGAGGTTGCAGAATGGGGTTGGATGAGGTTGGGGGCGTTTGAGAGGGTTGGCAGGTTGCTGAGAAAGCATTATTGTACTATGGGTACTAGCAGTAGGTTGCTTGTTGCCAACGCTAAAAGAAGGAAGAGAAGAAAGGTCGCAGAATGAGGTTGGATGAGGTTAGGGGCGTTTGAGAGGGTTGGTGGGTTGCTGAGAAACCATTATAGTACCAATAGTACTAGCAGTAGGTTGCTCGTTGCCAGCGCCAAAAGAAGGAAGAGAAGAGAGGTTGCAGAATGATGGGGTTTGGGGTTGGGCTTAGTGATGGTGGGGTTGAGAGAGTTGGTTTCCTGATTAATGGCTCGATCAATATATCGATTTCTCTGGGCTTAAAGGAAGGTCTCCTAGAGGATCAGAAGACGCCGTGATACTCTATATCAAGACGGTAGGTAGCAGCGTCCGGCTGAACTCCTGACCTTTTTGACGATACGATCGGTAAGGGGTCATAGGAGCCGTTTCAGAGGCAAATACTGAGTGCTACTACTAATACTGCTACTAGTACTACAGTAGTACCAATCTGTGGTGAGGGTTTTGTTGGGGCGAAAGTCATTTACGTACGTTGCCAAACTTCCATTCTAAGGAAAATTTTATGGAATTTAAGTCGTTGTTATATGCGAAAACTGAAGGGAATTACTCTGAAATAGTACTAGTTATAGGAGTCATCCTGTATTTTATCTTACTGAAAAGCAGCTTTATATATATATTCAGTTATATGGATATAATCTTTCATGATAATAGATTTTCCTTCAGAATTATTGAGTGTTTCACAATGCCTTTGATGAGTTAGAAAAACAGGTCAACTTCCAAAACTTAAATTGATCATAGTCGATGCACAGTCACGATCATTATTAGCCTCGGGAATGCACTAATTTTTTTTATCGATATTCTTGTATATCAATACTGAAATGCACCTTTAGACTTCGTGACCTATTCGCAAACACTGTTGAGAGACTGCAATATCTGACAAGAATCTTGCTGTGTAGTTGATTTGTTATTTTTCTTGTTTATTGTACTTTTTTATTTATGTTATTCAAGTTTACCCATTTTTCCTTAATTATCAATTTTCTTTTTTGCACTGTGCAATTATCGCCATTAGGCCTATAGTAATCTGATGTTTTAAACATGGTTGGTGCAGTATTATTAATAATAATAATAATAATAATAATAAAGTCCTGTGATCTGCAGTAGGCCTACTGGTTTTTCGGTAGTTACAAGGGAACAAATCCGTCGGGGGTATATATTGGTAATTTCATACAAGACCAATAAACTTCATATATTGCTAATAAATGTTCAATATCTGATGGCAGACCAAGGCTTTGGTATCCGTAGTTTTCATGGCAGAAATAGGCTCTAGTGTTATAGTTTTACGTTTTGAAAACGTGGAAACAATCGCTCTGGTATCATAGTTTTACATGTTGAAGGCAGTCAGAAAACTGGTATCGTAGTTTTTATGTTTGAAGACTGACCATGGCGTTGGTTGGGTAACTTTGGTATCGTAGTTTTAGGCTCATAAAGCGGGCGAAAGGTCCGCTATCGTAGTTTTAAGCTTTTAAAACAGGAGACCCTTTGTCGTATCGTAGGTTAAAGCAGTGGAAGTTTTTAATATTGTAGTTTTAATATTTTGAGGCAGGCAGAGGCTCTGATATCGTAGTTTTAAGCTTCTAAAGCAGGAGGAGACCTGGGTAGTATCGCCGGTTTAAGCGGTTAAGGTAGTGGAAAGTTCTAGTATCGTAGTCTTAGACTGTTAAGGCAATGGAAGGTTCTAGTATCGCAATTTTACGGAACCAAACATTGAAAACAGGAAAAATTATATATAGCTAAGTAATGTATCTTGAATACTGTTACATCAACTTACATATGATCATTCTTATGAGAGACACCAACCATTCGCTTTTTAGCGGAGTCGTGCGAATTAAGCTTAGGCTCCCAGGGAGGGAAAACTCTGGACTCTCTCTCTCTCCTCTCTCTCTCTCTCTCTCTCTCTCTCTCTCTCTCTCTCTCTCCTAAATGGTCCACAGAGACTCATAAATTGCCGAGTCAGGCGATGTTTATCGACCCGAATTATGATGGTAAATTCGCTCAGAGTGAAAATTCACGTCTTGGTAAATCTATAATACGAGACGGTAACTTATCCTTGTTTGTTCCCTGGCCAGGCATAAAAGAGTCGTAACTTCTTATGAAAACGGCGAATATTCTCTCTCTCTCTCTCTTCTCTCTCTCTCTCTCTCTCTCTCTCTCTTCTCTCGAAGTCTTATAATAATGCCTTGGTTCCGTGTCAGTGAACCTCGCATAAAACGCTAAAAAAGAAAGAATGAAAGGAAAAATACAGCTCATGCAAAATGTTGTTCTTTCTTCCATTCTTTGAATTCATTCCGTGTGCTGGAGACATTATTTTTTTGTTTACTTTCATAAAATCGTAATTTAGTTCTGTGGCTAACATTTTATAACGCGTTGGTCGTCCAAATTGACTGTACTTTAGCCTAGACTTTATTCCTTTTTCTGTTTTATGGTTTTTTTTTTAATTGAAAATATCAGTTATCACATATTTATTTCACATTTTAATTTCTAATGTCAGTTTTTTTTCATGTTTTTATCTATTATTTTATTAATTTATTTCTAATAACTTATCTTTTCTTCCTGCATTTCCTAATACTACCTTCTGTTATTTCTTTTTAAATAAACACCACCATTATTTTAGAAGCTTGAATTTCAAGTCAGTATCCCTGTGGGCTTGTATCATAAAAACAGGTTTCATTTGATATAATAATAATAATAATAATAATAATAATAATAATAATAATAATAATAATAATAATAATAATAATAATAATAATAATAGAAAATTAAATCCACAACAGTATGTCTGTTTGATTTTGTTTTTTAAAATATTATTTGTTACTTAAATAACAAAATCAAGCAGACATATACTATTGTGG
The DNA here is from genome assembly GCF_015104395.2 of Macrobrachium nipponense. Lineage (NCBI taxonomy): Eukaryota > Metazoa > Arthropoda > Malacostraca > Decapoda > Palaemonidae > Macrobrachium > Macrobrachium nipponense. The sequence goes on along the minus strand of NC_061100.1, from coordinate 24,950,499 downwards.
ATTTACTTTGCCATTTTATTGACTCATGTGATTATGAGGTTTCTTTGAATAATAATAATAATAATAATAATAATAATAATAATAATAATAATAAATTTTTTACCGCCCCTGTGTTCTTGTTCCATATGAAAAGGGTTAGCCTTCTAAATGATAGTAATAATAATGATAATTATTTATTTAAAAATTGTCTTTCCACCCTTTTTTCAACATAGAGACCCCTCAGTGCAAAATTTATCCATGAAATCTTCGCACAGTCTTATCATTCCTCGTTGGTCTTATTGTTTTCTGTCTTCGCAAACGAAACTGAAAAAAAAAAAAAGAAATAACAGAAAAAGTCTCGCTGCTGCTGAGTGCTGTTGTGACGAAACATGCAACAAGTAGTGAAACTGCGTGTAATTTCCGCAATTTTTTCTCGTTTTTTGTGTCTTCCTTCTCACAATATAGTTGTCAAGACGAGATTAGTCTGGTGTGTGTGTTTGTGTGTGAGCGGGAGCGTGTTTGTGTATGTTTTGCCCTTACGGTGCAGTTAACTGATGTTTGATACGTGTGTTCATATCGTCATTATTATTATTATTATTATTATTATTATTATTATTATTATTATTATTATTACTAGAGATTTGTAAAGTTTCAGTGAAGAAGTGCACGCTGCTAGCATTTACCAAGCGGAATGTTATGACTATAATTATATTCCCGTAGTTTCGTAGCTATGCCATTATCAGATGTAAACATTTGGCTCTCTCTCTCTCTCTCTCTCTCTCTCTCTCTCTCTCTCTCTCTCTCTCTAACAAACATATGCACTGGCACATAGTTATGTATGCATTTAGTTTTCTCGGTCTCTCTCACCACAACACATACTCACGTGTATATATATATATATATATATATTTACACAATTATATGATTTCCTGGCTATTTGTCTTCATTTCCATCTAGTGTTTATGCCCACGTGGCTTCCACAATTCATTGGTAATCTTCGAATATCTGCAGCAATCTTTCTAGTGTTCAACAGGGATAGACAAAGATTGCTGCAATACTTCTATATTTATTCACTCTTGAGCCGACAGCTGTTTCAGCCACCAATTTAGTAATATTCCTCAGCCAGGAATTATAAATATCAAAATCGACAATAGAAAATTAAACATTAGAAAATCATGTAAATGTGTAAATATATATGTATGTACGTGAGTATGTGACGGGTGAGAGACAGAGAACAAAATGCATGCATAGTATATATATATATATATATATATATATATAATATATATATATATATATATTTTTTTTTTTACTTTATTTCTACTGAAGTTAATGGCATCGTTCGCAGATACTATGTTTTTATCAAGAAAATGAAAAAAATATTGACTGATTCAGTCTTGATAAATCAAACGGTGGCATTTGCGAAACAGCGCCATGAAACTTTTATAGAAAATGTATATGAGAGAAAATATGCCCGAATAATATACATATTTGTATATTTATATATTATATAAATATACAAATATATATATTTGTATGCCATGATATGCGCACACATATCATGGTATCGCGGGTTCGTTTCTCGCTATCGGACATCATTACTTCTTTCGTACCTCTTTGAAGTTGGATCTCGAGGCTTTGTTGTGACAAGCGTGTCCAAAAAAGAGCAAAGAATTCGAGAAGTTAATAGGGCATCGTGGTTGTTACATTTACATATGTATCTGGTAAAAAATTAAGACCAGTGGATTTTACATATATATATATATACATATATATATATATATATATATATATATATATATATATATATATATATATATAGGTTCATCTGAAGTCAGTATTAGGTCCTGCCTTCGCACGAGGACTAAGTCGGAGTCCAGCGACACCTGTTGGGGGTGGAAACACCACCGTTATGGGAACAACGTTTAATAACAACCCTTTGCCACGGCAGCTGTGAAACCGGGCGCCGAGGGGAAGACGCCGGAATAAGGAAGCGGAAGGATGGAGGAAGGAGGATGAACTCCGATAAGAACAGGAGGAGGAGGAGGAGGAGGAGGAGGAGGAAGGGGAGGAATATACTGAATAAGAATGATGACATAAGGATTTTCAGTTTTCATTTTTTATGTCATCGGTTTTTTGGTTTTGTTCCTGGGAATTTTTCTGCATAGTATTGTTGTTTGTGCGTCTGTGTGTATGTGTGCATGTCCACCTGTGTTTTAATAATAAATAACCTCTCCAAATCTCTCATGCATACACGATAGAGACACCCTTCTTGTATGGAAACTTGTCTTCTCTCACGACTTATATATCATATACAGTGTACTCATACATAAGCTTGTATAGCCCATACAATACACTCATTTATGAACTATTCCTGTAATATACCCTACTGTATTCGTACCCTTGTAGCTGTAGGCATCATCTTTGTATGCATGACGTTCTCTTTACTACGCCTCATTCATTTAAAAACATTTAAGCGTTCTTGGATCGACTGCTGGATGTAACTTTAAACCTTCAGTTCTGAATCAGAAGTTTTTATATAGTTAATGTATCATGCTTATAAAAAAATGTACAGGGATCTCGTATCGTTGTTTATGGCGTCGAATGATTAAATGAATTCCGGGTTTTGAGCAGCGTCAGAATGCCTTCGATGACGCAATCTTCTTCAGAAGTGCCTTTTGTGTTTTGTTTTGCGTATTAAGACGTGTCACCAGAACGTATGTTATTATTAGTGATATATCCCAGTGGATTGTATTAAAGGAACAGGGGAAAATGGGTGCTTATTCATATAATTATTTATGTAGCGGATATGAAAAGCTCTCTCTCTCTCTCTCTCTCTCTCTCTCTCTCTCTCTCTCTCTCTCTCTCTCTCTCTCTCGTTCTATTGCCTTCATTAAACGAATTTTTCTCTTTTCCATTGTTAATCGTAAATCTGCACTTCATTCTTTATAGGAACATTTCGATAAAATACAAATATACACAAGCATCTGTGCTGTCATACACTCGAACATTTGCTGAAATAATGCATTCTGATTAATACTTCAGCATGTGTATTATCATACATTAAAATAGTTGCTGAAAAAATGCATATTTATATAACACTACTTTACACCTACCGTCAGAATGTAGGCTTTATCGTTACGGTCAAGGAACTTGCCAGAAATGCAGTTGCTCTCAGTCAACCCCCAGCAATGCACATTGCAGCAATGTAGCTGCTGCACCGACGCGTTGCTCTTGACGTCAAAGGTGAATCAGTCAGCATTGGTGTCATCCGGTTGAAGTCGGTGTTTACGTTTTCAAAGTGGAAAATTGGGTCTTATATCTGACGTCATTTGTAAGGATGAGAAATCACTTTCCACGGAAGCTTTTCGTGTGGTTATTGATTATATGTCGTCTCTTCCTCAGGAAGTGTTCGACGTTAAACTCTTCTTCAGTCTCTTCCTTATTCTTCCTGGGAAGGAGAATGGCTGGATTTTCTTCTTTGTGTTCAGGAAGATAACTTATTTTCCTAATGACCGCACTTTTTGGGAAGAACATTTTTCTATTTCATTTAAGTTCTAAGGAAGAAGGAAGGATTCTCTCTCTCTCTCTCTCTCTCTCTCTCTCTCTCTCTCTCTCTCTCCACGGTCGAGAGATGTATCATAATGCGTATTTATATTTATCCATCAGGCTATTTCTGTTGATTTAGTTCTTATATCCGTTTCACGCCAATCAGGAACAAAGGTATATTTAGTGTAAAGGTAACTAGATACAGTAAACGTATAAGTAAGTAGGTAAATAAATAAATAAATAAATAAATAAATAAATAATAAGCTAACGAACACAATAGCATTGCAGATGCCAGTGATCCACGGCCAAAAATGAACTGGAAAATCACTTTTTTTTTTTCATTCTTTGCTAGACCTTGGCTTGTCAGCAACGACGTCACAGATCCTCACGTACAGGAAAGCCTTTTGTTCCGTTTTGTGTGAAACTGTGACGCCTTTTCTTTCTTGCATTGTTCTTGGGGGATCTTGGGGCTTCACCTCGAAAGCGGAGCTGCATTGCAGCACCATGAGACCATCCACGGACCTCTGGTTTACGCTTTTTGTATAGATTGTTTACGTGTATTTTTATTAATGCTGCTGTGTTCATTGTCTGTCAGTTTGCTCCCGTTGTATTTTCTTCAGTTAGTTTCTTGTCTCATTAATGAAGGCCTTTTTTGGTTGGAAAGTTTGTTGATAATGCTAATAATCGTTAGGTTTTTTACGTCCGAATATTTGCCTCGTAATGGGTTCTTGTGCTCTATCTTCCATAAATTTCCACTTATATCTGGTGGTGATTGTAATAATAGTAGTCCAGTTTGGATACAAAAGTTCTTCATTAGACGAGTAGGTTGCATACTAGCCTACCAGTCTGGTAGCCCAAGTCATTGACTTATATTCAACAAGTTTGTAATGTGGATGCGATAAGTTACCGAAATATGTTTACGTTATCTCTTAGTGCAGTGTGGCGACGCCCCCTTAGAGCCAAAACTGGTTCTTGTAGTTCGGTTAGCCATGGGCATTACGGGGAACTAAATTGATACATTTAGTAAAGGTATCCGTTAGGGAACGGTATGGTACCTGGTGTGGTATTCCAGCTTTCCAGGTGGCCTCCCTTTCGCGTCGCTTACCTGCTATGCGTTATGGAAGTGTGTATAAGATTGCCATGAAGAGACTTCATTGTCGTCTTAGACTGAGGTGGAAACCACTATTTTTTATTTCCTTGGAATGGAATTGTTTTAGCATTCAAGTGACCGCCTATCTCTCTCTCTCTCTCTCTCTCTCTCTCTCTCTCTCTCTCTCTCATAGATCACAGTAACTTCTGAAGTTTTATGACAGTGAAATATATGCGGACAGGATGTTTTATATATATGTATATATATATATATATATTATATACTATTAATATAATATATATATATAGATTATTATATTATATAGGTGAGAGGGAGAGAGTGAGAGGAGAGAGAGAGACGAGCAGAGAGATAGAGAGAGAGAGAGAGATGAGTAAACATGCTAACAATATAACAATGAAATTAATCTCCACAGCATAGAGACTGATCTTTATGAACTTATAGCATGGCAAAAGAGAGAGAGAGAGAGAGAGAGAGAGAGAGAGAGAGAGAGAGAGAGAGAGAGCTGATCCGTCTGTACCTTAAAAATAAAACCAGCGATTTACTGTCTGCTTTCATGCATCGTAGAGGCATCGTCATCAGCAGACAAGAAATATGGATTAGAAACGGCACTATCACAGTAGGCAGCATACCGTTTCATAGCGGCGCCATTATCTAAAACCTGTGATTTCATACATGCATAGGTATATACATATATACATACATACTCGACAAGCGACGAAAGTATACGCAGTTCTTGTCCACCTTCTGAGTTTCGCGGACTTGGGCTGCGCTTCTATCGATCGACTCCGTAATTATTCTTTCATCGCCCTGTGCTTTTTATTCCCCGATTTGCGCTGTAATTGCCCCTCCTGAGGAACAAGGAGAAGAAGAAGAAGGAGGAGGAGAGAAGGTGAGAGAAAACGAAGGGAGGAGGAAAGACAAGAAGTTGAGAGAAAACGAAGGGAGGGGGAAAGACAAGAAGAAGAAGAAGGTGAGAGAAAACGAAGGGAGGAGGAAAGACAAGAAGAAGAAGAAGGTGAGAGAAAACGAAGGGAGGAGGAAAGACAAGAAGAAGAAGAAGGTGAGAGAAAACGAAGGGAGGAGGAAAGACAACAAGAAGAAGAAGGTGAGAGAAATGGAAGGGAGGAGGAAAGACGAGAAGAAGAAGGTGAGAGAAAACGAAGGGAGGAGGAAAAGACAAGAAGAAGAATGTGAGAGAAATGGAAGGGAGGAGGAAAGACGAGAAGAAGAAGGTGAAAGAAAACGAAGGGATGAGGAAAGGCGAGGGAAGGAGGAGGAGAAATCGATCTGGAAAGAGCAGCAGCGCTGCCTACCATGAAGATGATTATAATGATGATGATGATGATGATTACAATGAAGATGGATATGGTCTGTGGATGTTAATCCACCACCAGCGTAGCTAAAGAACTCGGCGTCCAGCGAAATGGAGATGCGTAATGCGCGTATCAGCTATTATTTATATTTATGAAGCTGCTGTTCGTATGTGGTCTGTCATTCGAAGCTGCTCAACTCCGACGTCTTCGTATTTCGTTGATTATATTGTTCATATATGGATACAGTTATTCTAAGAAATAGGTTGTATCCACTAAGCGTCCGTTGCTATAGTAACGGTTCTCGCTCTGATTGCGCGCGTAGTTTAGAAATGTAACTGTTTGGACATTTCTCTTGCGCTGCAGTTCATCGGGAATACCTTAACTTGATGTGGTGTAGACATGCAGAATATATCCGTACATCCTCTATTATTATTATATGGGCGTTAAGTTTATTGGGTCACCTCGTGTACTTTATGCAGTTCGCGTAATTGAAGAGAGGACGATGGATTGACGAGCTAAGAAAATTTGAGGGTATAGACTGGCATAGAAAGACCATAAACAGAAGGAGTTCTGTTTATGGTCTTTCTATGCCAGTCTATACCCGCAAATTTTCTTAGGTCGTCAATCCATCGTCTTCTCCTCAATTACGCGAACTCCATAAAGTACACGAGGTGACCCAATATATATATATAATAATAATTATTTAATTAATTTATATATATAGATATATATATATATCTATATATATATATATACCATACATACATAAATACATACATACATACATACATACATACACACACACACACACACATATATGTTTAATGTGTGGGTGTACGTTTGTATGATAATTTATATATGAATGTAAGTATGTATGTATTGCCAGTTCGGACGAGAGTGTGATAATGAATGAAGTACAAAGAAGTTACAATAGTAAACCTCTGCCGTTTTTATTTCTGTTAAATACGTCTGTAACACTGCTGAGTAATATCCAATTTTTACAGGATAAAATGTTTTATTGGTGCATTACTCAAGTAGAGGTTTTAGCGTCGTATTTTAACAGTTGCAGGCCTGTGGTCTGAAATCGTAAGAAAATACCGATTTATCTTGATTTTATTAATCTCGGATAGCAGTCCTAAATTTCAGCCTTATCGTTTAAATAAAAACGGCAAAAATGAACCAGTTTACTCACATGATTCCTTTGCTGCTTCAGTAAAACTGAACTACATTTTCTTCAAGGCCTTTGACGCGTGTTCACTAGAGGGTTTAACGCATCTCCGCCAACTGTCCATCATCAGACTTTTTTTGGGGGGTGGGGTTGTAGGGGGGGCCGCGTGGGGTTGCCGGTCAATTTCGTCATCCATTTTTATACTTCGTATAGGCAAGAATCTCTCTCTCTTTCTCTCTCTGGCTTCTGATCAGGTCAAGAGAACGATTGCCAGATCAAGTGGGTGAGGCCCTTCGGCCCCTAGCTGCAACCCCTTTCATTCTGTTTACTGTATCCCCGTCCATATTCTTTTACTTCCGTCTTACTATCCACCCGCTCATAACAATTGTTTCATAGTCCTGTTACACCTTTCAAACCGTTTCGCTCTCAACTCCCGTTTCAGCACTGAATGACCTCTTATGTCCCAGCGCTTGGCCTTTGGCCTAAATTTGATATTGCATCCTATCCTCTCTGTCCTTGGATTTGACGAGCGTTGAATGCATAGCAGTACTCCATCCATGATAAGTTATCCCGTCCACCTGGATTTCACGGATACTTGGAAACCTTCGTAGAGACTTTATCTAGCAGGATGACACTTGAGTCATCTGGATTTATCGCTTCCTATGCGTCCCGGAGGACTGATGTCACGATATTCTTGGATACATCCCTCCCTTGGCCTTCAAGGAAGTTGCTGTTGCCTTCCACGGCATGAAGTCTTCGCGGGATGTAAACAATGTGTTGTTATCGGTTGCAATACGAGTATCTAAATCTTGCGAATGAGGGCTGAAGCTTCTCATTTGTCTCTTTCATATGATAGCTATTAATTTAGGCTTTTCCTGTCATGGGTTGTGGTGTAAAGTTTTACCAGCATTAGGAGCAGTAATTATCAGACTTCGTAGGAATATCTGTCATGTTTAAAGATTTTACATTATTATTATTATTATTATTATTATTATTATTATTATTATTATTATTATTATTATTATTATTATTATTATTATTATTATTATTATTATTATTCAGAAGACGAACCCTATTCATATGGTACAAGCCCACTTGAGCCATTGACTTCGAATTCACGATTCCAAAGAATATGGTGTTCATTAGGAGGAAGCATGAGGAGGTAAAGGACAATACAGGGAGATTGAACTTATTAGAAAGAAAAAATAAATGAATAAAAGATAAAAAATGTATTATAATGCGAGGAGAATAGTATTAAGGTAGTAATGCAATGCATCTTCGTGTTCTAAGGCCAGTGATGCAAAAAGTATATTAGTAAGAAATATAGAAAAAATATTTAGTCAAACTACAAAGACTGTCTTTGTAGCGACATTTGAATTAATGTTCCCCTCCAGTTCAGGTCTCCTAGAGAGGAAACCTTTTCCTCCTTCATCAACATATTTTTCTGAGCTGTTGACTGTGATAACATCCCTGGACAGATTCATCTTGGAAATAGCTTACTTCATCTCTGGAGTTGTTTTGCGTATCTTTTCAACAAGGCATGTAACGGAGCACTGTCATGGAACACGGAGCACAAGTGTTTGGTTCTCGCGAATTCTCTTTGGTGTAGCCCCCGTAGGGAGGGTAGTTCCGTCAGTGCACCTCATGCGGTGCGGTGTAGGCATTACTTAAGGTTCTTTGCGGCGTGCCCCGGACCCTAGCTGTAACTCCTCTCGTTCCTTTTACTGTACCTCCTTTCATGTCCTCTCTCTTCCATCTTACTTTCCACCCTCTCCTAACAATTGATTCATAGTGCAGCTGCTTTGAGGTTTTCCTCCTGGTACACCTTTCAAACCATTAACTTTCAATTTCGGTTTCAGCGCAGAGTGACATCATAGGTCCCATTCTTTGGAGTGTATCTTGCCCCAACGTCTGAAAATCTGTCTCGGCTGAGAAATAAGTTGTTACTTAGGGAATATATCGTTTGTTAGCGAGATGGAGAGACATTGGACAGTTGTTGCAAAAGTAAATAATGCAAAGAAGTAAATTTTGATCTCGATAGCCTCTGAAGTGTTGTTACTTAAGGTAATATATAATCTGTCAGTGGGATAGAGTGACATTGGGCAGTTTTTGCACCAGTAACTAAATAAAAGAGAAATATATTCTGAAATAAAGATATTTTTCTTTTTTCATAGATAGAAACTATGACAGACTATGAACGTTCAATATATATATATATATATATATATATATATATTATATATATATATATATATATATATATATATATATACACACACACACATAAATACACACACATATATTTGATGAACACAAAACATGGGGATAGAAATCCGCAGTTATGTAACTGTATAAATATATTCCAAGATAAAACTATGCAGAGATAGTTTTAATTTAAAATATATTTGTACAGCTACATACCTGAGGATTTTTTTTCTCTCCATTTAATGAGATGCCACTACGATTACATTTGAAATACACAATATTAGTATTTTTATTAATATAAATTGTTTTGTGGTATCATTATATTTCATCAGTAAAATACGTTAGAATGTTTTGAAGCTTCGTGTTATTAACCTACACTTAGGTTTGGTATTTGATTTCAGTCGTGAATAGAAAACAGCCTCCCAACGCTTCGAATTTCAAATAATGCAGCTTACTTAAGTTAGCAAAGCTTCCTTCAGTCTGACGTTCGAAATTATCAAGGCATCAGGTAATCCTCTCGTCCGCCCATTTACCTCCTTTTAAGGTGACTGCTAATTCTACCATCTGCTCTTATCTGCATTCGTCGTTGTCTGGTTACATTGATGTGCTGAATCAGCTTTCCCGAACGTGTATGTAGATATGTGGTCTATGACTGTTAATGTGCAGTACTTGTTTATAAGTTTGGTGTACGTTTTCTGATGTTGCAAATATCTGTATACACACACACACATATATATATATATATTATATATATAATATATATATTATATATTATATATATATATATATATATATATATATATATATATATATATATGAAGGTGTAAGCCACGAAGGAAAGTGAAACACTGGACTGGAATAGCTGCAAGATCTTTCGACTCGCATCCTTTACTTAGCAGACCTTTATTTATGCATTTATCACGTTCCAAACTTTAATGATTCGGTTATGCACTCACATACATATAAAGCCACAGATATCGTTTAATACCCAGTTCAGTGCTATACCTTTGGGATCACTTCCAAGGGGAATTATAAGTCGATAAGGATTCGAACATTTGTCTGGTTTATAAACGATCGATAAACAGTCACTTCGACCAACGAGCTATCATGTGGTGGTCTGAGTCACCGTCGATCGTCGCTTCTGAACCTGGCAACGGTTCGAATCCTGCCGGTGACGAAGAAACTTATCTCTTATAATTCCAGTTGGAAGTAAGTTATTCCCGAGGTGGTGAGTTAGATATTAAGCAGTATTTTTGGCTTTGTATATATATATATATATATATATATATATATATATATATATATATATATATATACACACACACACACACACACACACACACATATATATATATATATATTGTGACGAAGTGGCCTAGAGTATCTGGGTCTGGATACCATTAATACTTGGTGCACGAAGTAGTCAAAGATCTGTGTCTGGACACCATTAATGTTTGTTAACCCAAATTGCCAAGTATCTGGTTACTACACTAACCATTTGTACTTGCTAGTACAAGAGACCCTTTTATTCCTGGGTCTGGGACACCCTTTGTACTTAGGGCACAGTTTGTTCAAGTACCTGGTTATTACTTGCCTCACTACAGCCAGACACCTGACCCTTCATCACAAATACTAAACGACTGAATACTCTAAAGGTAAGAGTGAGCCCATATATAACTGAACAGTCAAGAAAACAATCAGTCTAAGTTCATTAGAATAGGTGTGAGGAAATCTTAATTAAAGGGCATCACTCCTTCTACAATTTAAAATCTAAGTATTTCCCTGATTCTGTTTTATTTGTGGGAAACGTCACAATTATCACTCTATATTTCTACCTAAACAAAAATAAAATATAATACTTAATTGCTATATACTGGTTTTGTAATAAAAATGCTCATATAAATTTTAAATACAAAATTTTGTTTCTAAATTCAAAATTTATTAGTGGAATTCACAATCTCAGGGAAATTATTATTACTTGAAAACAAAAGTTTAATTAATTCTTGAATTAATTATCAAGCAAAATTAAATCAAAGTTTATCAAGAAAATTAATTAAATTAAATTATAAAGCAATTAAATAATTAAATTTGAAATATATTTCATTAAATAAAAATTAATTTGCAAGTGTTAGATTCAAACAATTTCAGAATAGAATATTATTCAAACTAATTAAACAAAATAAAGACAATGCAAAAACATAATGCATAATACGAAAACAATTAAAGCATTGACAGTACAAACATTAAGCATATAAAATTTGGATATGTCAAAAGAACAAAGCAAAAGATAAATGTTTAAAAAAAATGATAAAACCTCGAAATGCACTTCAAAACATTTGTAAAAATACCTTATACACAGCTGCAGCTTCCATCAAAAGGCCTGTTACAATTTTACACTTTTTCACTATTTTCGTGGGCACCTTCACGAACCTAACAGAAATAATACAATGTTCAGATTCCACAAACAACACATGCTTTACTAAGAAATGAGTGACCAGCTCGTTACGTTAAGTTACTGAAACAGCCTCGCAACCGAGCGAATGAATCTTTTATATGCATAACTATGCGTATCACGGTGGATGGGGGTATTGGGCGTACACCTCTGAGTCGAAAACATATTACGTCATCTCTATAGGGGCATCAAGAAAGGGGCCTCTTTGACTGCGTTCGCATATGTCTATGAATAAGGCTCCCTTGTGTTCCGTTACAGGCCCGACCAGGATGATAAAAAATTAGCTTAACTCATCTATTTTCAAGGGGTTGGATAACAGTGCGGCCTGGGAGGTCTTACGCTTGTTTGCGCCGATAAAGAAATCAGCTTAGCTAAGACATTCTCAAAGTGTGACAACAACCCTCTTCAAAATGCTTATGAGCTTTCACTCCCTCTGTCTTACGTACTTCAAAATGAAAAGTGTGGATCACTTAAGACATGTTATCTTTAAATTTGGGAATCTGAACATAGAAAACATATATTTCATAACATGATACACAGGTTCTGAGGTGAATTAATCATATTACCACATAATTGCAATACAAAACTTATACTATAAGAATATATATATATATATATATATATATATATAGATATATATATATATATATATATATATATATATATATAATATATATATATATATAATATACTATATATTTATATAAAGAGAGAGAGAGAGAGAGAGAGAGAGAGAGAGGAGAGAGAGAGAGAGAGAGAGCATGTGTGCATCATCTGGAAACATAATCCACACTGCCATGCAAGTGTTGCACGACCATGAATAGGTGTCAGCTACATCATCCATATTTGCGTTTAGGGAAGGATTGGGCGGAACAATGAGATCAGATCTCGAATGCAGATAAGGACAGGTGGTAGAGAGTTGGGTCTCGCCTGGCCAGGAGGTAAATGGGCCTGTAAGAGAATTGCTTGATGCCTTCAACATACATACATATACGTATATATATATATATATATATATATATATATATATATATATATATATATATATTATATGCATATATGTATATATTTATACATACATATACTTATATTCTTTCCCAGTAATCCTTTCTCCCGTAGACGGACGGCTTATATATATATATATATATATATATATATATATATATATATATATATATATATATAATATATATATATATATATATATATATACGCACGTATACACGAATTAACCAACTCCAGCTAATACGCAAATGAATCAAACCTTTCACGGGTCTATTTCACTATAACCAAACATTTCAAAAATATAATTTACCTTCAACCCCGATGTTTTTACTAGACGTCCCAATATGAATGACTTTCTCAGTGACATGTAATTCCATAGTATATGCAGTAGTGAGCTGGCGGGAGACTACCACAATGGCAGAGATCTGACCTTCTCTTTTGTCACAACGGAATGGAGTCATGATACGGCCTTTTATCCGCGTTTTTTCCCACACAAAGACCTCGATGGTGCAGCAGGCTAGATTTAAAACATTAGGATGCGTCCACACAACATTTAAACATGTCATGAACATATTGATAACTCATTGCCTACATATCACATACATGTTGAAAACATCTTACATTTCTTGAAAACATATGACAGACTGGTTAAAAACATCACATATATGTTGAAAGTGTCACAAACAGATTGAAAACATCACAAACATGTTGAAAGCGTCACAAACAGGATGAAAACGTCACAAACAGGTTGAAAACATATCACAAACAGGTTGAAAACATATCACAAACAGGTCTAAAACATCTCAAATATGTTGGAAACATAACACAGACATTGAAAACCTCTCCAGCATGTTGAAAACATATCACAAACATTTAAAACATCTCCATGTTGAAAATATTTCACAACCATTGAAAACATGTCCAACATGTTGAAAACATTTCTCAAACTGATTGAAAAATCTCAAATACGTTGGAAACATATCAAACATTAAAAAATTTCCAACATGTTGAAAACATATCACAAACAAGTTAAAACCAAGTCAGCGACCATTAATGGGGAACGAATTTTGGAACTCGATAGATAACATTATTAAGCACTAGTAAGCACTATCAGTGCACATTGCTAACTTGTGTTCAACCTGTTTGTGATATGTGCTTGATAAGTCGCCAACGTGTGTGTATGACGTGTTTCCTTGGAGTGAGGAAGCGCCCAAAAATAAGACTGAAGGAAACGGAGGGACGCAAGCAGATAGGAATCCGTCACGTGCTTGAATACCGCCAACTTGACCGCAAGCGCCCGACCGCTATATGTCTGAGAAGGACAAGCATATTACAGGCATTGCCTACCTTGATTAGCGGTCAGGCGAATTACGAAATGTTATTGTGCATACCATCGGGTACATATACTACCACAGTACTACAGCTGTTTATATATGAGAGAGCGGGTTACCGAAGCTCACTAATTTTAGCTTATATATATATATATATATTTGTGTGTGCATGTGTGTGCGCGAGTATTTGTAGTAATATGTATGTATATATATATATATATATATACATTATATATATACTATATATATTATTATATATATATATATATATATAATATATATATATAGTATATATTAATACACTAATAGTCCGGTTCAAGCATATCTTGAGAAGTACAACATAGTGCTTTTATATTTCATTTTATATATATATATATATATATATATATATATATATATATATATATATATATATATATATATATATATATATTATATATATATAAATATAGAATCGTTAAGCTTCCTGTGTAAAGACAATGGCCACGCCCATTATTTCAGAATTGCGAAAATAATTAGCAACATTACCCATAGCCTTGGAATATCTGCCTGTCGTGAGAACTATTGTGTTAATAACTAGTGATAATGCGAATTATAATAAGTGCAGATTATAACTACTCGATTATCAGGAGAAGACATATGATGGAGTCTTCCGTCAGTCGGACGAATGAGGGAGAAATTTTGTTCGTGTAATGTAACAAGCAAACTTGCCGTTACCTTGAATATCCGTTTGAAAAAAAATAAAATAAAACGAAGAAAGAAGGAAGGAGTGAAAAAAAAGACACAGAAAAGAAGAAGTAATTAAGTAAATAATTAATAAATTGCCAGAACAATTGGTAATATAAATAGCCTGATGGAGGCAAGAATGTGGTTTTGCACTCCACAACTGAAAGATATTCGTGCATGCATGTCAGAGTTAAGTTTGTTTTACGATATGTCAATGTTAGAGTTATTTAATATTTAATTCTGAATGGAAAACCAACTGTTAAGAGGAACCGTAAGTAAGTTATTATTATTATTATTATTATTATTATTATTATTATTATTATTATTATTATTATTACTGAAAATAATGGCAGAATTCACAGAACTGATTTTATACAAAATTCCCTCAATTCTTCTAATGACTAGAGAGAATTTTGTATAAAATCAATTCTGTAAATTCTGCCGTTATTTTACATAAAACATGCTTGAAGGGTCTGTTTCCAGCATATTATTATTATTATTATTATTATTATTATTATTATTATTATTATTAATTATTATATTATTAATTATTATTATTAGAAGATGAACCCTATGCATATGGAACAAGCCTATACAGGGCCATTGAATTGAAATGGACTTCAACCTTTCAAAGAATATGGCTTTCATTTGAACACCAAATTCTTTGGAATGTGAATTCTAACTTGGATTGTTTTAGGGTGGTAATGGATTGCATCTTAGCTTGAACTTTGGAGGGTCTAATTGCACAGTAACCTCAGGGAGAATTTCCACTGTCCAACGGTGCGGGCAATAAAAGGCGCCTCTGGAACTCATTTACTTGCATATTGGTGCTGCTGTTCAGCGAGTCCGGTCGCTCTCGGCAGGGGAATATGACAGATTGAGGCAAATGCATAATTCTAGAAGGAAATGAAACCTAATTATTTGAATGAAAAAAAAAATTAATTAGATTTCCTTTTCTTCATTGCCAGCGGTAATCAAAGCCTTTTTATATCAGAATAAAATAGTTGTGATAAAGAAATGAAAGATGGTTATATCGAGGACGCTTAGTGTCAATAGGGATAATGTGGAGCTCGGAGGAATTTTAATGATCACTTCTTTAAGACTCGAGAGGTAAGGGAGTGTCCGAATAGGAAGGCATTAGGGCCCCGAAAGAGTCCCTTATAGTGGGATTGATAATTCAAGTCTCTCTCTCTCTCTCTCTCTCTCTCTCTCTCTCTCTCTCTCTCTCTCTCTCTCAGTATATAAATGAATGAATATATAGATAAATAAACCTAGGTAACATCATTAACTGAATATCATGTAAATTAACTCTCTCTCTCTCTGTTCTCTCTCTCTCTCTCTCTCTCTCTCTCTCTCTCTCTCTCTCTCTCTCTTCTCTCCGTATATAAATGAATTATATAATAAAAAATAAAAACCTCATATACTGAATTAACTGAATATTTCTAAAATTCTCTCTCTCTCTCTCTCTCTCTCTCTCTCTCTCTCTCTCTCTCTCTCAGCATCTAAGTAAGTTAATAAATAATTAACTAGATTCAGGAATATATGAGTTAACTGAATACCACTTGTAAAATTCGGAATGAATGGATAAGATAGATTCAAGAAATGTGAATCACGTCTTGATCGTCGATGGTAGCTGAATATCCATTGAATAATCATGTTGACTCACTATCCATACAACCACAGGGTCTTCGAATTTACAAGAGTACACGAAAAACGTGAGTTTGCTTTAATTCTTCGGTAGTGGAAAAATAGAGAGATTTATTTTGAGAGGTTATGTCACCGTTTTGTGGCCCCTTTGTTGAAAAAGGATGCGTCGTTCTTTACTTGTAACGTCTGTCTGTGGTCAGTCCTGCGAATGTTTGTAATTTCTTTTGGTAATAATAATAATAATAATAAAATAATAATAATAATAATAATAATAATAATAATAATAATAATAATAATAATAATGGGTAGAAACCTCAATTACGAGGGCACAAGTAATGTTCATTAAGGTCCACAATAATATGCTGATGGTAGAAGTAGTAAAATTTAATGATAATAATAATAATAATAATAATAATAATAATAATAATAATAATAATGTATATAAGAATTCATAGCTATATCAGTCAATTTTATCACGTAAGCACTGCAGAGGAACACCGTTTAGGCTTTAGGAAGTCTTCTGTGTTTAACTTTTATGTATATAATAAAATTTACGTATATGATCGTAGATTATTTTTATATGTACAATAATTTAATCACGACGGTGTGAATGTGTTCAGCAAAAGTATTGGTATTGTCTTAATATTATATGATATATTATTGCTAGTTTTTTTTTTTTTTTTTTTTAAGATTTGGTTGCTTATAAAACTCCAACTTATTTCGTTTTTATGTTTGCTGGAACTGGTCATCCCAACGGGAAACAGCTTCAAAGCGAAGAGGTAACGTGCCAAGTGTTGCTCAGCCCGCGCCAAACCGGTTTATTTTTTTTATTTTAATTTTTTTATTCTTTTATATTGGCCGATAGTGGGTTGAGTGAGGATGTAAGAGTGAGGTTGGCTGGGCGTAGCTTGGATGTTGTGTTGTCCACTTAGAGAGAGAGAGAGAGAGAGAGAGAGAGAGAGAGAGAGAGAGAGAGAGAGAGAGAGATGAGACTGAAGAGAAATCACGAGATGTCTCTGAAATGGCTGTGAAAGTTGCATTATCATACTTAAACTTGTATATGGAAGTTCAGCCCTCAAACTTTAAAATTGCATTTTACCACATTTGATCCTCGGGGCTGGCATAAGGCCAGCTTAATCTCAAACATCAACAACCCTTGGTGCTACTTTAGGGACATTTGACCCCCGACGGGTTACTATTAAGCACGGCGAAACAGTGTAGAAATACGTAGGTAGACCGCCTACTAAAGTAGCACTAACTTCAAGTAGTAACGAAGAAAGTCGACATCAATTGGTCAGTAATAGAAGCAGTGAGTGATGATCATCGTGGAAGGTTCGAAACGAGAACTACGAGTCACTTGACCGTTACAGCGTAGGCTGCTGTCAAGCTTCCCCGTGGGCGTCTGCTGCTCAGTTGCATTCCTCCTCCTCGCCCAGAGGGGTGACAGACAGGTGTCTCTCTCTCTCTCTCTCTCTCTCAGCAGCTTTGCATTGGAAGAAGAGACTTTTGTTCTTTTTAAAACCCAGTCAAGGCGGAATGATCTCCAGTGATGGCAATAGCAGAAACGATACTCACGGGACGTTTATCTCCCGCAGTTTCCTACCATGGACTATAACCGCGGACGCACTCAGATTTAATCAGGAAGTACGGTCAGCGGTGTTGAAAGATTGTTCCCGTATCAGAAAGCCTCTGAAGAGGACGTTACACTGAACTTCATCATTCCCTCTTATGCCCCCGCCCCCGCCAAATCCCCTCCATCTCTAAGGTTACTTCAGGTAACCCTTTCTTTTGTGTGTTTTATGCAAAATAGAGATCAACATTCGAAGGTGACCTCAGGCAGCCCTTTCTTGTATTATCTTGTAAGCCTGACAAAGTGAGTCTCCATTCGGAGTTGACTTCAGGTAACTCTTTACTTTGCTGGTTCGTATGCATAATGGACGTCAACATCCGGAGGTGACCTCGGGTAACCCTTTCTTTTGCTAGTTTGTATGCATAATGGAAGTCTGCATTCGGAGGTTGACCTCAGGTAATTCTTTCTTTTGGCGCTTCGTATACTCAACAGGAGAGTCAGAATTCGGTCGATAACTGCACGTAAAAGTGTAATGGAAGATTCTCTCTCTCTCTCTCTCTCTCTCTCTCTCTCTCTAAATTGTAGTCTCCTATTACTCTGCTTTATCAGGACGATAGTCTTTGCTGGCTAGTTCAGCGTATGCTGGAGACAGATGGAATGTTAATCAGAAATCTCAGAAGGAAAGAATAACGGGGAATTAATATGGCAAGAATGAGGCAGACTCGTTTTATCCCTTTTATAAACACGAGCTTTTTTTTTTTGGGGGGGGGGGGGGGGGTGGGGGGGTTGAATATCTATAATCAAAACAATCCTTCATTATCGGTGTCACAGGGCGGAAAAGAAAAACGCGCAACCTTCACGTAACCAATCCGGCGATTCAATCTTCATAACTCTCTCTCTCTCTCTCTCTCTGTCACCGCTTTCGTCTCACTACCAAAGAACTCGAGTTCGAACCCAACGGTCTGGCCGAGGATAGTAACGATATGGGTTCGTTCCTTCGAATATCCACTGAGCAAGTCATGACTCAGATGTTGGGGTTCCAGGTGGAGAGAGAGAGAGAGAGAGAGAGACGTGAGTGATTAATGTATATACTCCATCAAAATGCTCACCATCGTAATTGTGAATGGGGAGCCCTTTAACAAGCTAATCGAAATCATACATTCTCTCTCTCTCTCTCTCTCTCTCTCTCTCTCTCTCTCTCTCTCTCTCTCAGGATGTGAGTATTAAGCTACCTGGCGTTACTTCAGTCCTCCCGAGTTACGCATCATCTCCCGTCGTCTCCAAAGAGCCGAAGGGAAACTGGGTCACGCCTTTTGCGTAACCCCCCCCCCCCCCCCCCCCCCCGCCCCCCCCCCCATCCAACCCCCACGTTGACGCTGAAGGAGTAGGCGATGGAGGAGCGGAAAGAAGGTGTCGGATTTACGCGTAATGTGATGAGGATGATGGTTGAGAAGGATCCTTTTCCCACGGGGAGGATCTATGTTCTCGAAGGATTTCATTTATATTCATTTTTATTCCAGTATGTCAAAATTTCTATTGGTTATTCCGTTTACAATATTTTCTTCGAGATTATTTTAATTATAATCTCAAGAGCGTCTCGTATTCCAATAATGTATAGGTGCTTATCTTAACTGTCTCGTTTATATTAATTTTCATTCCTATTTGTCAACATTTCTTTTGGTTATTCCGTTTACAGTGATTTACTCAAAATTATTTAATTAATTTAATCTCAAGAGTGTCTCGTATTCCAATAATTTATCGACTTTTCCCTTGAATGTCTCGTATTTCTTATTTTTATTATTTTGGTGAATTTCGTCCGCAGTAACTTTTATTTCGAAGTGGTCTTTGCTTTGTCAAATTGAGGACTGATGTTTCGTCCTACGGTAGCGATGACCACTTGGTTCGTTAGAGCGTATGACAGATTGCTTAAGCAATGACATTTACGTCTCTAAAAGAGGAGATTATTTAGAACAATACTTCGCGCTTAAAACTCTGAGAGTGATTGATGAAATCCTTTGGGCCATATGGCGTCAGATAGATAATTTACGAATTACTGTAGGCGTAGAGTTTGTTCAATTGTAAAGAGATGCAAAGCTCGGCAGATAATTTTAAAGCATTTCATATTATTCAACGGTCAATGACAGTCATAATAATATTAATACTAATACTGATAATAATAATGGTCATGTTACAAAGAATACTGCGGCCAATAGCGAGGTAGGGCCGTCAGTGCACCTCACGTGGTGCACTGTAGGCATTACTGTAGAGTGTTTGCAGTCTCCCTTTGGCTTCTAGCTGTACCCACTTTTTTTTCCAGCCTTTACTCTATTCCCGTTTCAATCTACGATCTAGCTGTTCAACCTCTCTAACTATTACTTCTTGTGTGTGTGTGTGTGTGTGTTTCATCTCCTTCATTGTCTGGATGTCGTTTGATCTTGCTGTCCAGCCACTCTAACTTCCCTCTCTTCACTGTTTTAAGCGCTGAATGGTCGAAAGTCTTATGTTTTTCAGATGTCATATCAAATTGCCTTCACAAAGATTCGTCCTGACTTTTGTGTCTATTGATAAGTTGAACCAAATAATGTTTATCTTAAGGTTGTCACTTAAGGTTCTTTGCAGCGTCCCATCGGCCTGAAGCTAGCTTTCATTCCTTTTACTGTACATGCGTTCATATTCTTTCTTCCATCTTACTTTTCGCCCTCTTCTAACAGTTGTTTCATTGTTCAACTGCTTTGAGGTTTCCCTCCTGTTACATCTTTACGACCATTTACCCTTCATTCCCTTTCAGCGCTGAATGACCTCATAGGTCCCCAGCGTTTGGCTCTTGGCCTAAATTGTATATTCCATTCCATTCCATTCAAGGTTATCTCACGATCCCAAGTCCGTCTAAAATAAAAAAATTTAAAAAAAAACATAAAAGAAGAAGAAGAAGAAGAAGAAGAAGAAGAGCCCTGTGACCTCGAAAGTCCCAGTGTTTGGCCTTAGGCCTAAATTGCATATTCGTCTTAAGGGTGTCTCACGATCCCAAGTCTGTACAATAAGAAAAAAAAAAATAGAAAGGCCTCGTGTCTGATTAGATGTAGAGGACATTCCAAATTCCACAAATTCTAGTAGGTTGATGCCAAACAAAAGGACACAATAAATTGGTGTCCATACCAAATGTCCCACACTGCGACTCACGCGAGAAAGAGCAATACGTCGACGCAGTTGACCGTCCCTACTGCAAAAATTCAAATTTAGCGATAATATCGTTAATGATAAAAATTGCTGTCTATTTCGTTTTTTTTCGTTTTTTTTTCTCACGGGATAGGGAGGCGTGGCGACACTAGTAGGTACTCCATTTATTTTTGTATCTAGTGCATGGATAACTACGCAAAATGGGCTTTATTATCCTGGGTGACGAACCTACTTCTTTTGTGGGTGTGGGTCTGGGTGGGGGTTTTGTGTTTGGCTGGGGGCGAGGTGGGGGTGTTGGTGGCTGCGTACTGCGTAGGAATCAAGGTAGGAATATACCCCAATTTCCCAACCTATGCAGCCGAAAAAAAAAAAAGAATGTAGGACAACTTTTTCTCGGCGTTCTTTGTTCAATGATCTGGTTAATTTTTTTCTTTTGTGAGAATGTTGGGTATTTGTCCCTGAAGAATATTGTGGACATTGCAGTTTTATTTATAAATTCGTTTTTAAATCGTTAGATTTCTTTCAGGGGAAAATTTCTTGAGACAGGAACGTGGCTGTGGAATCCCCATTTTTTTTTTATTCTACAGTTCCGCTTTTATTTCGTCGGAGGTCGTGGAGGAGATCCAGTTTTATCCGAATCTGTGTTTTTTATTTTTAAGAGAAGGTCAAAGAATGCAAGAAAATTCGTGACAGAGGGGAGTTGTAAACTTAAACTTAGAACTTGGTGTTGATCCCTCGAGTGAGTTCTCTCTCTCTCTCTCTCTCTCTCTCTCTCTCTCTCCATACATATGTATAATTTTTATATATATATATATATATATATATATATATATATATATATATATATATATATATATATCAAATAAACAAAATTCTTGGCGTTGCATCCCTTCAATTTAACGAGTTGTAAGCTTACCTCTCTTCTCTCTCTCTCTCTCATACGGACATATTTTATATCATATATTTGAATGTAAATCGTAGTGGGCCTTGTATTCCTTCAATTTGATGAGTTGGTGGTGATTCTCTCTCTCTCTCGCTCTCCTCACCCCCCTTCACCTTACTCTCTTCTCTCCTCTCTCTCTCAGAAGAAGTACGAACGATGAGGTCAGCCTCGTACCCCAAGATCAAGCCCACATGGCCAAACAAGCCCCCAACCAGTTTTGGAAGTCAGTATTTGGGCGGCTGTTACCATCCACCCGCTGCACATTAAAAAAAAAATTAAAGAGCGCGTTCAAGATAGCTGATTGTGTTAGGAAGACGTTAACTTAACCGTTGTTACGCCTACTCGTCAACGGTAACACACACACACACACACACAGAGAGAGAGAGAGAGAGAGAGGAGAGATACGCTTAGAACTCATTAAATTAAAGGGATTCAACACCAAGGTTCATGTTCACGATATATATATATATATATATATATATATATATATTATATATATATATGTATATAATATATATATCGTGAGCATAAACCTTATTGTTGTATCCCTTTGATATAATATGCATCAAGGAAGCAAGAGCAATAAATCCGACTTGATGCCAAGGGTATACAAAAATAAATAATATTGCTTGAAAACATAAAAAAAAATAGCCTCACGTGCGAATAGAAAGGATTCTAACGTTTCCAAAATCATTTTGTGTATCAGAAAAACAGAAAGCTATTGATAAGGAATACTGTTTTGGTTAATACTTTTCCCAGAGCCTGCATGTTCACCAGTGTTGATCTTTTCTTGACAAAACAGAAAATTGTTGATTTTCAGGCTCTTAATTTAAATGCGGTTGGTGACTCGTGACCTAAAAAATGAGATACCTCACCATGAATAGTTCTTAAAATTCAATAAACCTCTTAAAATCATGGCTTTAAACCGAGAAGTATTATTTTATTGTTTTTCATAATATGACAGGGGGAATTGAACAAAGATTCCATATTTTGAAAGGGGGAATTTGTCAGAAACCATATTGTGAAAGTGGGAATTTGATAAAGATTTCTTAATGTGAAAGGGGGAATTTGACAGATTCCATAATGTAAAAGGGGGAATTTGACAAAGATTCCATAATGTGAAAGGGGGACTTTGACAAAGAAGCTCTCGAAGCGAGTTTTTATAAGAAAGCCGAAAGTGTGTGTGTGTGTGTGTGTGTGTGAGAGAGAGAGAGAGAGAGAGAGAGAGAGAAGAGAGAGAGAGAGAGAAATAATAAAGTAATTTGATCCAGAAATGGTAGGCCTTGTGACTTATTTTTATCTATAAAGAAGTAAAAAAAAACTACTTTTTGATTCAGAGATAGCTTTTTTTAGCCGAGCTTTTATTAGAAGGTAAATCATTGAATAAAAAAAGTATTTGGTCCAGAATGGTAGCTTTTATAACTTAGTTTTTATAGAAAGTCAAGAAGAAGAGAAACGAATAAACGAAACGAACTCTCTGATCCAGAATGGTAGCTCTCGTGGCTTCCTCAGGTTCGGAATGTGATTGTGCAACGATCAGCAGCAATGGCCCTTCATCCAAAACGTGCTCTTGAGCATCACCTTTCTGTTTATTGTTGGTAGACCATCCCACAAACCCCCTCCTCTCCTGTTCTCAAAACACATACCCCCCCCCCACCCCCCCCCCCCCCCCCCCCCGACGCCAGCTCTTTCCCTGGTATTGGTTCGCCTTTCTTGCTCAATGGCGCTACAGAATCCTTTTTTTTTTTTTTTTTTTTTTTTTTTGTAGGGTCTTTCCTTTAGTCCTTTTCCCATGGATTGTCATCACTCTCTCTCTCTCTCTCTCCTACTGGACAACCTTTCCTCATCTAGTTTCAATTGGTATGTGTATTGCATTCCTTTCTCTCTCTCTCTCTCTCTCTCTCTCTCTCTCTCTCTCTCACCGGAATTTTCCTCATCCAGTTTCAATAGTAGGACTCTCTCTCTCTCTCTCTCTCTCTCTCTCTCTCTCTCTCTCTCTCTCTCTCTCTCTTTCTTTCTTTCTTAGCATCGAAAGTAGGAACGCAATGTTGCGCTAAGGTATCTGTTCTCTGCTGTTCTGGTTTCCCGAATACGTAATCTTATTTATATGTCGTGTCACGAGCTTCGACCTGGTCTGTGCATAAAGGTGTTCGTTCACATGACGCAATCGTCACCTGGTGACAGCAGCAACGAACTTTCACGAGGATTTTGTAAAGGGGCGTCATTATTTCCGAACGCTGGTTTTCGTCTCCATTACAGATCTCGAGTTTTCATTTGACTGCCTTATGCTTGTTTGAGCGCCGCTGCGTGATAGGAATTGTTAACCGGGTATCGGAGTTGCTATTTTGGGGTATGATTCGCTGGGGCAGGGTATGATTCTCTTACTGCGTAGTGGAACTTTGTAATGAATTTTGATCGCTTAACAGGACTTGCGTTCTTTTGTGTGTGGCTTTCTCTGCCGGGTTTAATGTTTTGTTTTGAGGGAACTGTTTTTTACGGATAATTCTACATGACTTCAGTGTTATGTTTCATTTATGTCTTGTGTATTTCACGCGAAGATTCTATTCCTGGTAAATGAGACGTGGACAAATTCATCTGGTTTTGTCTGCTTTTTTGAAGGAGCTTTTCTTGATGAATAATTCTTCATGACTTCAGTATTATATTTCATTTAAGTCTTGTGTATTATACGCTAAGATTCTTTTCCTGTTAAAGGATACGTGGACGA
Source organism: Macrobrachium nipponense (assembly GCF_015104395.2). NCBI lineage: Eukaryota > Metazoa > Arthropoda > Malacostraca > Decapoda > Palaemonidae > Macrobrachium > Macrobrachium nipponense. The sequence continues at coordinate 24,925,598 of NC_061100.1, read as the reverse complement.
ATTCATCTGGTGTTGTCTGCTGTTTTGAAGGAGTCGTTCTTGATAGATAATTCTCCATGACTCCAGTATTATATTTCATTTATGTAATATGTATTTCACGCGAAGATTCTATTCCTGGTGAATGAGCCGTGGACAGATTCATCTGGTTTTGTCTGCTGTTTTGAAGGAGTCGTTCTTGATAGTAATTCTACTTGACTTCAGTACTGTATTTCAGTTAAGGCATAAGTATTTGACGCGAGGACTTCTTATTTTTTTTTCTGTTAAAGTGATACGTGGGCAACTTGAACCGCACATTAATGACAGAAGTCTTGCGTACCCTTTCGAGAAGAGGCACCAATCTGATGAGTCATCCAGCGTAGGTATTGCATTTCCTTCCTAGTTAGCTGAATCGTAGAGACATTCTTCCCCAAAAGTTCCCCCATCGACTTGATTCCCGAAGCGTTTACCTGTGCCCAAGGTGAAGTGACCAGCCCCGTTGCATCACCTCTGATTCTTCCCAGTCGTCTTTCGACGTTTCAAATTCCTTTCATTGTCTTCTGTCAAAAGAAAAAAAAGCTTGCTTCCTAAATGTTAAAACTATTGTTACATTATTCATTGTTCAGTCTTTATTTTATTTTTTATTTTTTTCTTACGAATGTATGTCAGCGTGTGTGTGTTTGCGAATTGCTCTTCGTCGTTATCGCCTTGTGTACGCCATATTTGTACTACCACACCTTTTTCCTCCTAGCCTCAACCGCTTCTCTCTCTCTCTCTCTCTCTCTCTCTCTCTCTCTCTCTCTCTCTCTCTCTGATATACAGGCAACTTCCCATCACATAGTAGCAAAATTATGAATATCTATATGTTTCTCCTCTCCTCTCTCTCTCTCTCTCTCTCTCTCTCTCTCTCTTCTCTCTCTCTCTCTCTCTCTCTCTCAGTTGTTCCATCACATATTATCATCTTTGACATTACCATAGTATCAATGAATTTCACGCCACGCCCCCCACCACCTACCCACCAGAGCTTGCAATTCAAATACATCAGCCAATCAGATGCATAATAGATTCTTCAGTGATGTCGAATGCTAATATTTACCGTCAGCTGAAATAAAAAAAAAAAAGACTGCAATCAGCACTTAGTGTTTTCTGTGCTCTATAATACAACATACAGTTGCTTTTCCCTTGTTGATCATTTTCGTGAAGTTCCTAAATCATGTTATTGTGTGTGACTGTTTATGCTTAGTGTGTTTTATTTGTGCTTAGTGTGTGTGAGAAGCAATGTTGTGCTTAGTTTGCTCTTGTTTATTCCAACGAAGTGTGCTGATATGTTTTTTTTTTTTTTTTTTGTAAGAATGTTTTCTTTCGTTACAGTCCAAATTGCTCAATACAGCTGAAAGCCTTCACGTCACATTTCCGAAAATATTATTGAAAACGGGTTTTATCACCTTATTTCTCATATAAACCAGCGTTGTAACGACATGTTGATAGAAATCATACAGTCCGCCGGTCATACACGTGTCAGTCGATGGTAAAAAAAGAAGGATAAAGTATGTTAATTCGATACGCCACCGAATTAGAAGTAAACCAGTTAAGCGATTCTCAATGCAGTGACCATATGGGATGGGTTTTGTTGTGGAAGTCAGTCACTCTGTTTGGGGAAAGTGCAGAATTTTATGGTGAGAAAAATTATTAAACGGGAGTAGAGTTCAGGTATCAGATAATATCTGTTGGTAATGTAAAGAGTAAAAAGATGATAGATAAAGTTCTGTATATCTATATAGATATATATATATATATATTAATATATATATATCTATATATATTATATATAGAGAGAGAGAGAGAGAGAGAGAGAGAGAGAGAGAGAGAGAGAGAGAGAGTAGATGTACTATATATACATATGTTTTATATATACGTATATGTGTTATAGATATATATATATATATATATATATATATATATATATATATATACTACACACACACATATATATATATATATATATATAATAATATATAAAACATATGTATATATAGTACATCTACTCTCTCTCTCTCTCTCTCTCTCTCTCTCTGTCTGTCGTCTGTCTCTCTCGTCTCTCTCTCTCTCTCTATATATATATATATATATATATATATATTATATACGTATATACGTATATATATATACGTATACATATATACGTATATATATATAGATATATATATATATATATATATATATATATACATACATACTTTTTCAGAGAGAGAGAGAGAGAGAGAGAGAGAGAGAGAGAGAGAGAGAGAGAATTAATAAAAAAAAAAAAAATTTGGACGTTCCACGAAAGTCCTTGAAATATTTTGGTACCGAAAGGAATTTATGAAATGTCACGGGAAGTTTATTGGACAGAAAAGCTGGTAAAACCTGTTATGTAACTTTTCTCTCTTCTCACAGAAGCTCTCCTTAATTAAAAAAAAAAAAATGTTACTCGATATTCCCTTCGTAACATTCAGTGCTAGACATTTTATTTATCAAAATTATGTTTTAGAGCCTCATCAAACTGATTCGGAAATGTGTTCCCGTGCTATTCGTTCAACAGTCCATTATACTAGCACGAAAGCGCTTGATTCCTGTATGCACATTAGATCAGAACGACTCATAAGCACGCACGGATACATAATTTCATTCACAGCACGTGTTGTTCCTACGTCCTTGACAATCGCAGTTGAAAAAATTCGGGAGTGTGGAAAACTTCTGCGCAGTTGCATAGCCAAGACGATGTCGAAAGCTTTCTCTTGCTTTTCTGACATATTTCAAGTGTTTTTGTTTTTTCAATATCTGTATTTTTTATGGGTGTCAGATAACACTTATTTGTAAATTTTTTTTAATTTCGTGTTTCGTGTAAGTTCCTCCCGAGTTTGGCTTTTGCAGCCAATTTACATACAGACTTATATTCTTTTCGGCGGAAGTTTCCTTAAAGAATTAACAATGGACGTATTCTATTCCGGGGAAGTTGTCTTAGTAAGTTAATGGCATTTTAGAATTCATCCTTTTGAGTGTTTGCACCTTTTGATGAATAATATCGATAACAATATGAATTCTAATATTAGTGGTATTTCCATGACAAGCAACAGCAACATACTATGATCCCCTTTATCAGTTAAATGCAAAGATAAAAATTCTGAAAAGGCCTACAGAGAGAGACGAGGTATTTCTTGGACAGTTTCATCTAGTTTAATGCTTAGCCCTAATCCTGAACCTTGGATGCAATCCACCAGAGTCAGCTTACTACCAGGTACTTTGTTTATTTCTGAAATAAAATTGGCTCACTGAAATGCAACTGGCAGTACCAAAGTGCCCAGCTTGCTTGGTATTGTGTAGTTCCTCGTTGGATGAGTGGGTTGTGTACTCGTCTACAGATTCTATAGTCGCGAGTTCGATTCCCCGCGTTGCCAACCTGGAATCAGAGGAATTTATTTCTGGTAATTAGAAATTCATTTCTCGATATTATGTGGTTCGGAATCCATAATAAACTGTAGGTCCCATTGCTAGGTAACCAATTGGTTCCTAGCCACGTAAAAATATCTAATCCTCCGGGCCAGACCCAGGAGAGCTGTTAACCAGCTCAGTGGTCTTGTTAAACTGAGATATACTTATTTTTTTCCTTAGATAGTGACCCACACGGATTTTAACCAGGTATGTGTCCACCTTTGCGATGTTTTCAATACAAGGCCGTTGGGAATGACCGTGAAAACATAAACAAAAGACTGTCAGTATCATAAAGATAAGGACACCCAAGAAATAGTCGTAGATAAGGACCCCCGAAAACTCTTGGAGGGCACTTCTCAGGAAAGATTCGATTTTGTTATATTTTATGACAGAAAACCACTTAATCCTTCAATCCCTCTGCGTCCTGTAATCCTTCCATCCTTGCACATCCTGTTGGCATCACAATACACAGGAAAAGGGACAACAACAGGACAATGTAGGGCCAGCCGCTTGTGTGTCGGCCATGACGTCACAATAGCAGTGTTTTACTACAAGCAAATAACCTTCCCACAAAACCTGGCCCCAATTCATTCGTGATTTTCCGTAAGTTTGGAATGTTTGCGTCGTAGTCATTTGTCATTATCGTCAGGTCTGTGAGGTTAAATGACTACTCGAAGGATACCGTAGGATGTCATTGAATTGGAGTTACGAAAAGTCTCAATCAAATCTGATTGGCGGATTGGTTTGTGAGACTGGAATGTCTCAAGTAATAGGTGCTCTTTGGAATGTCGTTTCAACCTCCTGGGTAAGAAATAGCTCTTTATTTTAATCAAACAGCTAATCTATATTGGTTTATCTCTCTCAATTTTGAGTAAAGGATTTATCTCGAATAATACGGGTTAAAAGGAAGGTAAGTTCCATAACAGAGTTAAAATCAAACAGTGGTTTTCTCTCTCTCTCTCTCTCTCTCTCTCTCCGCGCACGCGCTGATAGATCCTTCTCGACCAATCCCCGCCTTTCCCGCCTATCAACTGACTCGAACCAGTTCCTCTCTCTCTCTCCCTCTCGCTCTCGAGGACTGATATCATCAGCGTTACCTGTATTACGTCATCGCTTACCTGGGATTTAAATGCCCGTCGAGGAAGTTCATTCCGTCGCACGTCTTTTGTTTCCCGTCATGTTTATTCACCTGGGATAAATGGCATCTAGTCATCGTTATAGATAATACCTTCAGATATTCATTTTTTGTTTCATTCATGAAAAGGAAAAATACGATATGATATTGTTTTATATGTCGTATTCAAGTTCTCAGGTGGAATTGCGCTACTTGGCAACCGCTGTATACCCTTGTGGGCATGACGCTGCCAACGTGTAGTAGTACGTTGGTCAAAAGGTCCCCCTGCCCCCCCATCCCACCCCACTAACGACAGCAAGACTTAAGCAGAAGCGTTTTGCGCTGCGTAACTTAAAATAGATTTTTTTTTTTAAACCGACTTAAACCAGAATTGGGATTTGTGTCAGAAGCTGAGAATCCTCTTGAGGCGTTTGATTTTAAAAGTCGTTGTTGCATAAAACAGTTCTCAAATTCGGCAGGAATGTTTGGATTTCTTTACGAAACTCGGTGAGATGAAATGTCCGTGGGCTAAGGTCACTTGGGGAGTGCGTGTGTTTATGTAGGGGAAAGGGGGGGGGGGGGGGGAGGGGGGGGAGGGGAGGGGAATGGGAAGTGGGAGAGTGTCAACTATGCAGCGTCCTTTAACGGCCGTTGTATGGCCTATTGTGTAAGTCAGTTTGTATTTTTTTTTTTCGTTAACTTCCCTTATTCGTTCGTTCTTTTTCTTATTGGAATATGAGGTACAAAATAATAAAAGGTATCTATTTTAACCATTTCGGTCTCTGCAATTTATGGTCGAGACAGTTCACCTAAAAAGTTATTATAAAGATTCAGTCGTATGATTGAATTTATGCTCGAAGGGAGTCTGCATTTTCTCTCTCTCTCTCTCTCTCTCTCTCTCTATATATATATATATATAGTATATATATATATATATATATATATATATATATATATAATGGTAAATATATATGCATAAATATTACATAAGTAATATTCCAGAACCTTCTAGTTTTCGTTACAATATCAATTTCCAAATGATTTTAGAGAGAGAGAGAGAGAGAGAGAGAGGACGAGAGACGAGAGAGAGAGGAGAGAGAGAGAATTATAATTAAATTTTATATGAAGCCTACTTATTTTTCATTGTATTATCAGTCTCCAAACTAGCGTGGAGAGAGAGAGAGAGAGAGAGAGAGAGAGAGAGAGAGAGAGAGAGAGAGAGAGAGAGAGACTAAATATAGACCTTGATTTCAGGAGCAGCAGAAAAGGTCTTGTTGCACGCACAGAGGGAAAATCGTGACTCTCCATAATATTTCATAGCTGCCCATAATATGATGTCACGTCCATTTCTCTTTCCCTGGTTTTCGCTCATTTTATTGCCTCAGAGCTTCAGGAATTTATTTATTTATTTATTTATTTATTTATTTATTTATTTATTTATTTATTTATTGGTAGTATTGTGGGGATTAAGATCATGGCCCAGCGTAACATCTGGTCACTGGACGTTTTTTTTAATGCCATATCTTGTTAGCATTTTGTTAATTTTCCATTTAATTTTATTCTTTTTTTTACGCTATTCTTAATTTTGTATATTTTTATTTTATTACAATCAATCTTCTTGTTATTACTCCTCTCATTATTTTCCTTTTTCAGTTTTCATTTTCTTTTATACCTGGCATTATTTTTTTTTTCTATTCAACTTCGATTTTATTTCTGTAATTAAGTTCCCTGTTTCTCCCTTGGCATTTATGTCTTCCCCTTTTATGTATTGTTCGTCGTTATGTTCTTTTCTTTATTCTCTGTTTTGTAGCTCAATTTGAGTTTTCCCACTTTCGTAAACTCCATTTTCTTCCGCTCATTATGTCTTAATTTATTCTCGTCTTCCGTGTTTGTTTTTTCTTTCTCTTCCGAATTTTCTCAATTTGCTATCTTAGTTTTGTTTTATTTCTTATTCCCCTATCTTGGGTTATTCTCTTACTCCTTTTTCCTGCTCTTTTTCATGCTTCTCATTTCAATTCCTCTTTCCTTTATTCCTTCTTGTTCACTTTCCTCTTTTCCTTCAATCATTTCTTTCTCCCACTTCCTTTTTCATCCTTTTTATTTTATTTTGTGCTTGTTTTTCTCTCGTCCTTCGTCACATTCCTCGACTTCTTATCCATTCTTTTCGTATTTCTCCTTTTTTCACTCGTTTATTACCGTCCATCCTTCTGTATCCCATTTCTTTGCATCGTGATGTCTGCGTTCCATTCTCTCCTCTCTTCTTCTTCCCCGGTTTATCAACTCCCATTTATCTCTCCCCAGCTTCCCTCACATCCAGATGTCCGTACGCATGCGCGGGGTGATGACGTCACGCCCAAAAAGTGGTACTCCTTGAACTGAGCGTTCGGTTGTATACCCATTGCCACTCCTTGCGACCTGGGATTCACCTGTGGGGACTCGTTCTTTGTTTACAAATACCATTCGTTGATTTCCCCTTTTTTATCGTCCTTTTATCCTTGGGTGTTTTGATGTTTTTATTTTTTTATATTTATTTATTTTTTTATTTATTTTGGATTTTTTCAAAAGTTCTTTTAAGATTTCGGACACTTCCCTTTGCGATGGTATACTGGCCATTTTTTTCGGTGTCGGACAACTACCCTTGCCGTGTAGTTAACGTTTTTTTCAGAGAGAGAGAGAGAGAGAGAGAGAGAGAGAGAGAGAGAGAGAAAGGTGGGGAGGAATTAGGAGAATCTGTGAGAGAGAGAGAGAGAGCGAGAGAGAGAGAGAGAGAGAGAGAGAAAGGTGGGGAGGAATTAGGATGAATATCTGTGTGAGAGAGAGAGAGAGAGAGAGAGAGAGAGAGAGAGAGAGAGTGAAAGGTTGGGAGGAATTAGGATGAATATCTCTGTGTGTGTGTGTGTGTGAGAGAGAGAGAGAGAGAGAGAGAGAGAGAGTAAAACTTAACAAGGAAAGAGTTAGATATTGAGAATAGGAAAGAGAGAGAAGAATAAAAGTTGAGAGAGAGAGAGAGAGAGAGAGAGAGAGAGAGAGTAAGACTTAACAAGGAAAGAGTTAGATATAGAGAATAGGGAAGAGAGAGAGGAATAAAACTTGAGAGAGAGAGAGAGAGACAGAGAGAGAGAGAGAGAGAGAGAGAGAGAGAGAGAGAGAGAGTGATAGATAATTTTGAATATATTTTGAAGAGAGAGATAAGAGAGATAATTATATAAAGAAGAGAGTAGAGAGAGAGAGAGAGAGAGAGAGAGAGAGAGAATCTGAAAGTTAGCAGAGAGAAAGTCAGAAGATAAACAGTCATAAATTTCACGTTAGAATAAGACAGAAAAATAATATAAATCTCCCACGTATGCTATCTGCAATGGTCGTATATCTGACTCCACTGATAACTAAAATACCAAATATCCGAAAGTATTCAGAAAATCCAAAAAAGATCCTATAAAGAGTCCTTCCGATGACGCAATGCCCCTAAATGATGTTCCTGTAGGGACATGTGATGGAGCATACACTGAAAATGACTCACCAGGAAGTAGAAATTACTGGATATCAGCGGAGCATGAGAACAGCCTAAAAAAATTACGTAAGACGCCAGAGAGAGAAGCTGGAGGTATGTTGGTCTTGTATTTATTGGGTGCGTTCTTTTTTTATTCTAGAATTACCCAGGATGACGTTCTTATTTTATTCTAGATACCCAGAATGACAGTCGGTGGTGAATGCACATACGCACTCACACACAAAAGAAACTTGTGTGTGTGTGTGTGTGTGTATATATATATATATATATATATATATATAAATGTAATAAGCCACAATGCCGGACATCATGATTTCTTTCATATTTCTTTGAAGTTGGATCTCGAGGCTTTGTAGTGACAAGCGTATCCAAAAAAGAGCAAAGAATTTGAGAAGTTAAGAGGGCATTGTGGCTTATTACATTTACATACACACACACACACACACACACAAATATATTATATATATATATATATATATATATATATAGTATATATGTATATATATTTAGAACGTTGCATCACAAGCATCGCCCGGGATTGATCCCACGCATAGTTTGGGGCCTACTGATATCCAGTTAATGAAAAATCCACATGGCATTTGTTAGCCTTAGATGTGAATTACACATACCTGGTGGTTAGTGAGCTGTGTGGGGTTGCAACCAAGTTAGAGGAGGGCGTGTGACCAGCGGACCCATTCCATAAGAACTTGTAGACGACAAATTTTGGTTTTCATTAATTTTATTTAAAATACGATTGCATCTTCATCAAGCCAAACAATCTTGCAGCCATCGCTCAGTGTCACTGTGGCGATAAGAAACTTGTAGCTCTAGACAGGTGAATATTTTACACCTGTGCGCACTCTCCCATCGAAGCAAGTTGACCTCCCATCCATCTACATTCCAATCTCTCTCTCTCTCTCTCTCTCTCTCTCTCTCTCTCTCTCTCTCTCTCTCTCAAACTTTCACGCTTTGTTGATGTCATGCCTATTTTCGACTTACTGTTGTTATGGGAGGGAGTAGTTACCTCGGTCGATTGGTTTGTTGTTTGTTTAGTGTATAAATTTTAAGGTTTTTTGCAGCGTCCCTTTGGGCTCACACTGCATCCCGCTTCGTTTCTTTTTATTGTACTTCCGTTCATATTCTCTTTCATCTATCTTACTTTCCACCATCGTCTAGCATTTGATTCATAGTGCAACTCCGAGGTGCTCCTTCCGTTACACCTTTCAAACCTTTTACTCTCAATTTCCCTTTCAGCGCTGAATGACCTCTTAGGTCCCAGTGCTTGGTCTTTTGGGTTAAATTTACATTCTATTCTATCCTTGATTAGTTTCTTCTAATCTAGTTATATTTCTCTTTGCGTGTGATGTTTATTTATATGTTTATATTCATCATTTTGAATATATTATAAACCATTTTATCTAGGATAACCTTCCCTTCTGTACCCTGTTCCTCACTTCTTATGTT
>NC_061100.1:24891065-24911065 GCF_015104395.2 Macrobrachium nipponense | reverse complement strand
TTTCTTGAAGTCTTTGCAGCGTCATCTCTTTATATTTTAGCAGGTCGCTGTAGCAACACTAGTGATGAAGATAAACAGCTCTCTCTCTCTCTCTCTCTCTCTCTCTCTCTCTCTCGCTCTCTCTCTCTCTCTCTCTCTCTCTCTCTCTCCTTTACATCAGTTCTTCATTCAATTCTTGAATCCCTACCCCATATATATGCATATATTGGCTCTAAAGATCAAAAGTTAGCTTCTCTCTCTCTCTCTCTCTCTCTTCTCTCTCTTCCTTTACATCAGTCTTCATTCAGTCCTTAAATCCCCACCTCATATATATATATATATATATATATTATATATATATTATCATATATATATATAATATATATATATATATATGTATGTATATGTATATGTATGCATGCATGCATGTATGTAATGGCTAAAATCAAAGTGAAGTCTTTCTCTCTCCTCTCTCTCTCTCTCTCTCTCTCTCTCTCTCTCTCTCTATTCCATATGTTCCCTAAATCATTAGCCCTTTCATAGTCTTGACTTCCTGGCTTGGTGTCCTTGTTTTAAAAGACTTGCTATTTATGAAGTTATTTTTGGAAATGAAGTTATATTTCTGTATCAAAAGTGTTCATGATATCTGTGTTGTTTCCGTTAAAAAAAAAAAAAAAAAAAAAAATTGGTTCCTGAGGTGGTTTTGAGTGACGCTTTTCTATTTTTTTTTTTCTTTTTTTTTTTTTTATCTCATCCTTGTTAACCTGAAGTACATATAGAAGCTGCATATTTAGCGCGTACCAAGCCGTTGTAATTATTCTGTATATATCATTTTGTAGGTTTTTTTTTTTTATAGTGATTTAGTCTTTAAGGGAGCAATGTCGATCAGTTTGGTGCTGTAGAAGAAATATTGAAACATTGATTCTCACACTATCTGAAATTTATGTTGAAAGAAAAAGAAATTGCAAATTTACATCGTGCATGATTGACATCCCGTCGCCAGACCTTCCGGGGAAATGAATTAGTCAAAATCCCATTTCATTTCCCGCCAAATAATTCCACTTCATTTCCCGCCAAATAATTCCACTTCATTTCCCGCCAAATAATGATGACGATGTCCAGCCCAGAAGAATAAAAGTCCATAGGTCCGTCATCAGTGTTCCCCATCGGCATTAGCTCTGATGACGCCGGGTCCACCCTCGAAATTCTTTGAGGGACATGGCCACGGTTGCCAAATCCTCCAACCTCGCGTATCCGGTGAGCGATAATCGGGTCTCAGATCTGCGTATCGAGTGATGATTGATGTGTATGACGGAGTGTTCGCTGACTCGCAAAAGTAAATAGTCTGCTCTTTTGTCAACGACGCGTTTCCGGTGGCCAAAGAGGGCCGTGATTTTTTCTTTTTTTTTCTTTTTTTTTTGGACTTGTCACGTTTATATTGTCTGTCTGTCTGTCTGGCTGGCTGGCTGGCTGGCTTCATATAGTATGCGCTGTCAGGTTTTGTTTCATCTTTGCGACTCGACGTGGATTATAGGAATAATAATGTTTTTTTGCTTGGAACTGCTCCGTGCGACATTAGATGGATAGAAATATTACATAAGTTTTAGCTAAGGATAACTGAAGTACAATATATATATATATATATATATATATATATATATATATATATTATTATATTACGAAATTACGTATATATTTATAATAAGTTTCTGAATCAGAACGAGATCAAACCCCGGCCCTTTTAAGGGAGAGTATATATATATATATATATATATATATATATATATATGTATGTATATATATATATTATATATATATATATATATATATATATATATATATATATATATATATATGCATAAAGATATATTCTCCTTGCAAGGATAGAAGGATAGACACAGCTGCTGAAGTAACACACATGCTTACGTGAATATATCTGCTGTATTCATGAATATACTTACAGGTGATATGTTTTTCCCGGTAGATGTGTTTTTATTCATTCTGGTAATGTATGATGTATATATGAATAACCATGCTCGTAAATACGCGTGGGCACATCTGAAGATTATATTTTGATTATATTTTAATTCCTTGAAAGAAGTTCGATTTTATGCGCTTTAATATTGTTGAGCAGCACAATAGGAAACCCATTTTATTTGTGTGTGTGTGTGTTTTTTTAGTATCTTTTTTTATTGTGGCTCCATTTTTATATTCGATTTACTGAGCCTTACTGAACAAACAAGAGGTGTAGCTAATCACACCTGCCTTTGTAAACAGCTTTTTTTTTTATAATTAATTCATTTTTAAATTCGATTCGCTGAGCCTTCCTGAACAAACAAGAGGTGAAGTCTTCGGTCGGTAAGGTTAATTTGACGTAAGTCTCAGAGCTGACCCAACCTCATTGTGTGGATACCTTACCCACTTATGCTTGTATAAGAAGGCGATGACACGTCAGGGTTTACGTAACGTCGTGGAAGTAACGTCGAATAAGTAAGTGTTCCGTAACGGGTGAGGGTTAGGCTTTAGTTAAAGAGATGGCGTCATTCTTTGAGCATTGGCTTTGAGTGTTGTTGCTCAGCGAAACTTTGTTGGTGGTCAGTCAGTAGAAGACGCCCGTGCTGGGCTTCGTGGATGCTGATGTACGATGTTTTAATCTTTTTTTTTATTATTTTTGACATTTTTTGTTGTTGTTGCGAGAAAAACTTAAAAGAAGCCGAAACGATTATGACGTTCGAAAGCTTTCGATAAAAAGGACAAAATGACCACGATTTCGGTAAAGAGGATAAAATGACTCTACGACCTCGATAAAAAGGGATAAAATACTACCACGACTTCGTTATAACGAATCAGGTAACTAAGACCTCGGTAAAAGGGACAAATATAATCACACGAAAACAGCTGAAAAAAAAAATTATCTGAAAATTTAATTTTTTCACAAATTTCAAAACAAGCGTTTCATTGCAGCACCGCCATTTATGCAATTCATTTCGCAACATTGCAGATAAGTAAAGGAAGTGTTTTTTTTTTTTTCTTCGTCTTCCTGCTCTCACCCCAAGAGCACTTCCGGGTCCTGGAAGGAAATTTAAGGTACTTAGGTGAACATGAACTTAAATATACAGAAGGACGATGACGTCATTATTGTGAGCCTCATTTTCGCAATAGCGTCTGATTATCTCATTGTCGTTCTCACTATATCAGTTTTATCCATTTTTCATAGTGAAAGGTCATCACAGGATTTAGATTTTAACAGAACTATTATTTCCATATATTCAAGTGACCTTTTGATCCTGTTTTGATTTATGTGGTTTGATGGTTTTACAATTGTTGGGGTTTGTTTACATATCCTTCGGTTTATTTCGATTTGTTTACGTATATTTTGGTTTCTTTATATTTTGTATATTTTTATTTATGGTTTTGTACAAAAGCAGATTCACATCAACCGTGCATTTGATGTCTAGGCCAGTCCCTTACGACGCTCCTGATTGGTTGTTGATAAGCCAATCACAGGGCCGGAAACTCTATCTCTCTCGAGAGTCCTATAGGCAGGATGTATGTTCGGTCTCTCCTGAGGGATACTTTTGAAAGACGTATTCCTCAGGAGAGGCGGAACACAGATCCTACCCATGTGAACTCTCGAGAGAGACTGATTCCAGCACTGCGATTGGCTTATCAACAGCCAATCAGGAGCGTCGTAAGGAACTGGACAGATTATCAGATGCAAAGTTGATGTGAATCTACTATAGTATATTAGTTTCCGGTGAACAGTCTATAGTCATATAAAAAATTTTAATCATATCTATATATATATATATATTATATATAATATATATGATATATAGCATAGATAGATAGAGTAGAGAGAGAGATAGAGAGAGAGAGGGAGAGAGAGAGAGAGAGAGAGAGAGAGGATGAGAGAGGAAGGAGAGAACTTCGGAGACAGTGAGGCATTGCATTGTCGGGCCCCATTCCAGCGATTACGTAACAATTTCAGCTGCAAACGACGCACTGGAAAGCAGACAAAGCAAGCACCAAGCATTGACAATTCACGAAAATGTGCGCGAATTGATTTTCAGTGAAGGAGAATACTACGCTGTTGCTGGTTGAGGGATCCTCCCCGATCCCTCACCCATGGAAGAGGAGGAGGAGGAGGTAGAAGTGTGTGTGTGAGGTGTTGCTCTGTCAATATAAGCTAAATGACGATAATGTTGCCAAACAAAGGTGTTCCCTCTCGAAGCCCCTTCTGTTGGCCTTTGGCATGTAACGGCTTCCTGGCAGTTATTACTTTCATCTGGGGAGGAGGACTAAAATTCACACACACACACACACACACACACACACACACACACACACACACACACATATATATATATATATATATATATATATTATTATATATATATATATATGTGTGTGTGTGTGCAAGATAAAAACACCGTATCGTGCTTCCAAGTAAACCGTAGTAGGTTCCACTATAATGTTTTCTTGTTTATCAAGACGAAATATATATGTAGAAATATATACAATGTTTAGAGCTTTCGTGCATCCGAAAGCTCTAAACATTGTATATATTTCTACATATATATTTCTTTCTTGATAAGCAAGAATATTACTATGGATCCTACTATATATACATACATACATATATACATACATACATATACACATACAAAAATCAATCGTATAAATTCCTTACCGGAATTGCAGTAATGCACATGTTTGTAATGCTACTGATAATTATCTCGTAGTAATCAGCAAACTCTGTCCTAAGGTTTTAAAGTAGTACATCATCCCTCTCCCTGGGGCCTGTTCGAAAGTCTAACCTAGAAGGCGTGTAGAGTACTAAGTATCGGCCTGAATTCCCATTTCGTCGGATGTGTAGATTATATGTGTGTTTTTGTGTGTGTGTGTGTGTGTTTTTTTATGTAAGGTAGAGAATGGATGGTTGGTTTGATGAAGACATGCACTTGTAATCCTAACAGTACATATTTTAGTATCTTGTATATCATTCATATGTAATATAGCAGACGAATGTTCTGCACATTGATAGCACATACAATATGAATTCTCTAGTATGTGTTGAGTATAATTTGACTTTACTTACCTGAAAGCTGTAATTCTACATTATTTTTATGAAAAAGATTCAACTAATGTAAAGTAACTGTAGAGGAAAAGCATCGTAGTTTCTTGCACGGAAATCTCTCTGAAATCTACGACCGTACCTTGGTTGCTCTGCTTGATTGCTTATCTGAATCTTAAAACAGTAATGATTGCGACTTACCTGAGTATACCAGGCGTCATATGGTTACAAAACTTCTCGTAGGGGGGGCTAGTGCCGTCAGTTTCACCTCAGGATGTGCACTGTAGGCATTACTTAAGATTCTGTGCAGCGTCCCTTTAACCCCTAGCTGCAACCCCCGGTTTTACTTTTACTGTACTTCCGTTCATATTCTCTTTCTTTGATCATACTTTCCACCTTCTCCTAGCAGTTGATTCGTAGTGCAACTGCTTTGAGGTTTTCCTCCTGTTACACCTTTCCAACCTTTTATCTGTCGCTGAATGACCTCATAGGCCCCAGCGCTGGGCCTTTGGCCCAAATTCTGTATTCATTTCTATAACAAAACCTGGAGTTTTATGTGAGAAAATAGAAGGAGCTTCAGTGTATATTGATTAGTGTATAATTTTGGTATATGTAGAAAAAATAGTCACTGGAACTTGTATATACATCTTCATAGCTTGCAAGTTACATCCTGCCCCGTTGCTCTGTTAATAATAATAATAATAATAATAATAATAATAATAATAATAATAATAATAATAATAATAATAATAATAATAATAAATTTTTTCAGCTCAAGGCCGTATACTTGGAGCATACAAAGTACAGGCAGTAACATGCACAATCTAGATAAATGAGGTAACATGATAAAAAAAAAAGAATAATCGGCAATATCCACACAGTTGCTGAAGTAGTATAAAAGAGAGTAATCTTAATAATGATTGTGCACCACCATATTGGAAATGACCAGTGTTTGTCCTTCGCGTTATTAATTGCTGATTAATTCGTGGTGTACCGAAGGCATGTTGCTCATGTTCCATTACGCACCTTGGCGCAAATATATACGCCCGTTACGGCGTATATATTTCGACATGGGATGTTAGGTCAGGAATACTGATGGGAATTATCTGGTGTGTTGACACGCCATCAGATGTTATGACTTGCGAAAGAGGACTCGCCCTTCTCTTCTTCTTCTTCTTCTTCTTCTTCTTCTTCTTCTTTTGTCTTTTATTATTGATTTTACTGTTGTGATTAAAGGTGCTTGTCCTTTGTATTAATGGATAAGGACCGTTTTCGAGGAGTCAGAAGAGCTGTTATTGAAATAGCTGTGTTCATTATATGATTAATTAAAAATAACATATATTATTCTCTGTTTTTCAGTCAGAAAAGTTTGGATTTGAAGCAGTTTTATTTCCATTGTATGATCAGTGAAAAATACCACTTTTTTCCTTTTATGGAATCGGACAAGTTGGAATTGAACGATGCTATTCCATTGTATTTTTTTTTAGAAAAAAAAAAGTTTTTTTCTGTTATGGAGCCTGAATAACTGGATTGAAAGAGATTCGCCAATTGTATGATCAACGAAAACGAACACTTTTCTCCTTGCTTTTATCGAGTCAGAAAAGTTATGATTGAAAATGCTTTTTCCACGATTCCATCCAAGAAGAAAAGGCACTTTTATTTTCATTAAATACCAATTCACAAACGAAATTCGTTCAGTCGATGTCCATTGTCAATGGTAAGACCAAGTATAATCGATCAAATAAGTCGAGTTTGGGGGTCACATTTTAGTTGGAAATTTCGAGGTATAAAATATCCATGTGTACCGGTCGCTGGTATATAGTGGTTAGTGTCATGACATGACATTCAGATGTCATGAGCTCGCGCCTCCCCTAAGGTGATGAAAAGATCATTGGCTCCGTATCGTGATCAGTTACTACTGCGGGGAAGGTTGAAACCAGAATGTTCTTTGGAAGCTTGAATTTCAAGACAGTGGCTCCTTTGGTGGGCTTGTTCTATATGCAGAGGTTTCATCTACTGAATAAATAAATAAATAAAAGTGCAGATAATTATTGCTCTGAATACCATTTTATATGTTAGTCAGTTTTATCTTTATACTAATTTTTTTTTTTTTTTTTTTTTTTTAATCTGATCTTTCCACCTCCTTGCCAGGTATTAAGAGAGTATTTCGAGGGGAAATAATGACGCATGATAAAATTCATGCTCTGTGCCTGCTATTAGCTCAAGGCTATGCTTTCGTGGGAAGTTTTCAGTGTCAGAGTCATTCTGTAAAGTAAAATGATGAGAGAGAGAGAGAGAGAGAGAGAGAGAGAGAGAGAGAGAGAGAGAGAGAGAGGCTTCTCTTGTTAACACAGAGTGTCATATTTACGTAACAATACGCGTTCTCACCGAGTGAGTGATTGTATTACGTGCAAGGCGAATTACACCATCTAAGATGATGCCATAATTAGCTCACGAATCATGTTCTGTATTGATCGTCCCTCACAGATGACAACTTGATTTGTTTTGTCAGTCATCCCAGTAATTTGTAGAAAATCCTGTTTTTTTATTTTTTATTATGTACTGACTGATTTTTATAAAATTCGGTTTGGCAAGCCATGGACTGGGGCACTCTAGAAGGAGTGATAGATAGAGAGGTTAGTGCACCTCGTACGCGGTGCACTGTAGGCATTACTTGAGGTTCTTTGCAGCGTCTCTTCGGACCCCTAGTTGCAACCCTTTTCATTCCTTTTACTGTACCTCCGTTCATATTCTCCATCTTCTGTCTTTCTTTCCTCCCCTCTTCTAACAATTTTATCATATATGAAACTCCTTTTAAACATACTTATTTATATATCTTTTTAGTTTCCCATTTCATTTGATTACGGTGTCAATAACGAAGATGTTGTTACGCCAGATTTAGTACTTATAAATCAGTCAATCAATTTTTTTTCTCTTTTTCAGCAGTTGCCTCGTCCGATTGTGTTCATCAGGATCGTCCCATTTTTTTGGTGAGTATAAAAGGCTTCCTTTTGATTCAATAAAAAAAAAATTTGTATTCGGCGTATGTGTTATCATAGAGGGCGAAGGAGATTTCGGGGAATTATCCTCCTGGTTTACGTAACCTTCGAGTCATTATACAATGGGGTAAATTGTCGTGATGATGGATACTCCTCCGGTGTGCTTGTAGTTCCGTGACCTTCTTCCTCTGTCATTCAAAGGGAGCGATTGCAGGCGATCGGAAATTCATTCAGTCAGTGACTTTTCATTCATTCGTGAATTTCTCACGGTGCCTCCCAATGAAAATGTTATCTTGCCCTTTAATTCATAAAACGTGGATTTTCTGTGATTGTGTTTGTTTAGCAACTTGATAGTATTCGTCTATCGAATAGAAATTTGGTGTGCTCAGTAATGTAGCTTACAACTTTTCTGTTGTGTTTGTTAATTTTGCTGTTCAATTAGTTTTTCTGTGGACAGATTACCCATGATACTTACGAATACACGCCAGTACACACAGACACTCACACATACATACACATATATTCGTGTATATAAGGGCATTGTGGCTATTACAATTACACACACACGCATATATATATATATATATATATATATATATATATATATATATATATATATATATATATATATATACCTATATATATATATACATCCATACATTTGTGTGAAAATAAATGTAATACCACAGACGTAATACCACTATTCTAAAGAAAAGATCAATTAGTAAAATTTGTATTTATGTTTTCTGTCTTATATACGTTTTTCCACGCAAAAATATTTGCACAATACCGTTCTTAGATTAAGATAGCCCCTGTTATCCATGATATCACAGGAAGTACTGCCAGCAAAGAATAGTATTGTGCAAATGGGTTGTGAGAAAATTTGTATAAAACAGACAGAAAATAAAATCACAAAATTCACTAGTGGGTGTTTTGCTTGCTGTAATCAGGTGGAGCGAGAATGTTCATTTATTCCCGTCACGAACCATCTTTTTGCTCGGTGCTTGTAAGATTAATTCCTTTATGACGCTCAAAGCAACGTTTACGGACTTTCCCTTTACTCCAAAGAGCAGAATAAAGTTTAAAAAAAAAATCCTGTGGCAGCGATACTCATTAGGAGCGCAGTCTCGCAAAGGCAGGTGGCTATTATGGGGGTACAAAATCGACCGACTGCCGCGCCGTGCTACTATAATGGCCCAGTGTTCTCTTTATGTACTACTCGTCAATTAACCTTCAGAATGTAAACAAAGGTGACTAGGCAGCCTGCTTCTCTTCTCTGGGTCCTGAGTCCCATTCCTTGTGATGTGCGCAGGTGCGTAGAAACTTCAGCCAGGCAGAATTCGATGCGTGGTGGGGAAGCGCAGCAGCATAGTATTTTATATATTATATATATATATATAATATATATATATATATATACTATATATATAAGACATGCATACATATATATATATATATATATATATATATATATATCAAATATATATTATATATATATAATATCTATAATATTATATATATAGACATATATATAATTTTATAGTAATATAATATTAAATATATAAATATATACATATATATATATATATATATATATATATATATATATATATCTATATGTACAATACACACACACACACACACATATATATATATATACATATTTATATAGTTTCTTTAATTGACTAAGTTGGAAGCTTACAAAAGCTTCCAGCTCTGCAGTTTCCAATCTAGACGTTTGTAACATATTTCAAGCGTCAATATGGATTTAATTATAATAATAATAATAATAGATGCTGAAATAGCTCCAGGACTCATGCAGAAGAGTGTGCTACTAGAGACAACGCACATAGTAAGAAAAGCGACGGACTCCTAAGGAGGCAGGATGCAACCCAGAGGAACCCCAAACTATAAAAAAAAAACCAAGTCGAATAGGATGACTGATAAAGCAAAAATTATTATTATTATTGATTATTATTATTATTATTATTATTATTATTATTATTATTATTATTATTATTATTAATTACATTATCATTAACGTTTAAAAATTATTTACCAAGAAATACTATTTATTATGCATGACCTGTCAGTGATTAACCAAAAATGATCTTTGACAGTCTTGATATTGCCGTCGCATTAGAGACTAGTGGTAAGTCAGAGGACCTTTACTCACTGGAGTGTAACCAAACCGAATAGCGTATTCAAGGGAATCAATGTTGAGTACGTGAATTCAGCGGCATTCATGCAACAGTATGTTTCCATGGGGAAATGTCCATGGCTTTGTCTTTATAAGGGGGGGGGGGCGTTATGGTGGTGTTGGATTTCCGTTGTGTTGCCATGCGCAGTAAAATCGTTAGTAGCAGCTGCAGTGGTAAAAGTGGCAGAAATAGTAACGGCTTCAGTAGTCATGGTAATAGCTCTAGTAGCTGTAGCAGTAACAGTAGTAATAGTAATAGTTGCAGAAGTAGCAATGGTAATTGTAATGGTAGTAGCTGTTACAGCTGCAGTAGTAATAGTTGCAGAAATAGTAACGGCTTCAGTAGTCATGGTAATAACTCTAGTAGATGTAGCAGTAACAGTAACAGTTGCAGAAGTAGTAATGGCAATGGTAATGGTAGTAGCTGTTACAGCTGCAGTAGTAATAGTTGCAGAAATAGTAACGGCGTCAGTAGTCACGGTAAAAGCTCTAGTATCTATAGCAGTAACAAGAGTAATAGTTGCAGAAATAGTAACGGAATTAATAGTCGTGGTAATAGCTCTAGTACCTATAGCAATAGTTGCAGAAATAGTAATGGCATTGGCAGTGATGGTAGCTGTAACACCTCCAGTAGTAGTAGTTGGAGAAATAGTAATGGTATTACTAATGGTAGTAGCTGCAGTAGCCAGCAGCAGCAGCATTATTATTAGTAGTAATGGCAGTAGTGCCTTATTATTCCAAATCAAGGCGCGTTATTTCCACGCCTCCGCGCACTAATTCATGATAATAGTAGAAATAATAGCCGTAATGATAAAGATAAAAGTATGACTTTAATTTGCATATGCAGCGCGGGGCTTCCTCCTAGTACTTCCGCAGGTCCGCGCATGCGCCCTTTCCCAGATTGGGATTTTCCACCGGAGGTTCGGAAGTCTGTTTCCTTCCAAGCGGCGTTTCCTCTATTTTTCTTTTTTCATCCGCCAACATCCATATAACACTGACACCTTTTCCTCGTTTTCATTCCTCTGATTCGTTTGTTTACATATTGACCCGGTTCCCTTGGGGCCTTGTTCGATTTCTTTGGCTTAAAGAATGGATTTCATGATTATTTTGATATAAGGAAACTTTCGTCTTAAGATTTTGTATTCTTGGAAAAATAGCTTTGATTTGTTAAGCTACAACTTTCTGTTAAATTTCTTGTTGTTGCTGTTGTCGTTGAAAAGTACGTTAATGTTGTTGTTGAGTGAGTCTTTTTAGCTAGCTTTTCATTTTTAGTGAAAATTGCATTTAAGATTTTATATAAGGAATCAGTCACTCAAAAACGCTCATATTTATTTAATTAAGGGATTTTTTGTGTGTGGACGTTATTGAATAATTTTGCATCTCAAAAATAAAAATTTGGCATGTGCATTGTAAAAAGGTAAAGGAAAGAAAGACCTTGCATATATATATATATATATATATATATATATAATATATATACATATATATTATATATATATATATATATATAATATCTATATATATATATACAGTGTCCATTAAGTCCCAGTACCATTACAAGTTATCCATTGCTCGGAATGGTACTGGGACTTTATGGACACCCTATATATATATATATATATATATATATATATATATATAATATATATATATATATATATATATATATATATATATATATATATATAAAGTTTCAATGGATTTATGTGATGCGTGTGCTGTGCCTTCTCTCTCTCTCTCTCTCTCTCTCTCTCTCTCTCTCTTTCTCTTCCTCTCTCTCTATCTAATATATATTATTATATATATATATATATATATATATATATATATAATTATTATTATATGTATGTATATATTCATACATACATAAATGCATACATACCTTATCCTGCATACTCACGCACACACACTCACACACACACGTGGAGGCGTGCTCGAAGAAATAAGAGGCATGAATCAGCAACAAGCAACAATAAAAAGCCATCCACCACAGGTGGACATTAAGTGATCACAGGCGATGATGAAAAAGGCGCGAAACTTGTCGCCGAAAGCGACGGATTCGTTCGTTGTTGCTGCTGCTGCTTTCCTCTCTTGCGTTGTCGCGGTGAAAGTATAATAGAAAGAAAGAGAGAAAGAAAGAGATTTCCAATTCCGCGGGAAAGTAGCGACGACGACCACACGTCCATTCCGATGTTGCGGTTTTATGCTCTCGTCAGATTCAGGTATAGCAGCCCCCCGCGTTCGGATCAAGAGTGGAAGAGGTTTAGCAGGTCCTGATTCGTTCGGGATGTCCCGTCATGTCCGTTCGTGCTTCATTCTCTCGTCTTTTCTCTGTCTGTGATGCATCGTGTTTGTGAGTTTCTTGTCTTGATTGGATACCGATGGTGTCAAATGATTTAAATGAGGTTATTTTTATTATGTTTGCTTGTGGATGAAGGCGGGTCAGGGGGATGGGGTGGTGGGAGAGGGAGATATGACCGTTGTTTGATCAGCTGCGTGATTCAGTGATTGATGCTAATCATTGCTTGAACTGAGGGCTTCAACTTTTTTTTATGGAAAAATGATCTAAGAAATCCTTTACGCTGTAGCAGAAGTCTGCGTATAACTAACATGAAAAGAAAATGCCCCAATAGTTCTAGAGACATTTATTCCGCATGAGACAATTCAAAATGCGTGTATATAATATATAAAAATGTTAATTGTCAACACTGAAGAAAGTTCAGTTCAGAATCCAATATTCATTTTTGAAATGAAGCACGTTCGGACTTTATCAGAGGCGGAAAATTGACATTAGACGTGCCAGATAGACTTCACACAGTCTTATTAAGTTTCCTTTGATTCCATTTTACTTGTCTTTTTTTGTTTTAAATTCTCCGTTGACCTGTCAACCTAGCAATTACTGGTTTTTCAACTTTTTCTTACCAAAAGGACTTTAAAAATATGCTCCAATTTGAGCAATCTCTCCTTTTATCTATGCACGTACAAACCAGCTCACTGCTGTTCTATCGTCGTTGTTTGATCCTGTTCACAGAAGATATTTTCCTATCAAATCCAGGCTATATACAACTTTATAAATCCGACCAGCTGATCACTGACTAATTCAACATGTAGGTTAGGAAATAATATATTAGTGCGGTTAAGCTAAGTATATCTTAGTTTAACCAGAGCACTGAGCTGATTAACATCTCTCCCAGGGCTGGCCCGAAGGATTAGATATTTTTTCTTTGTAATTGGCTAGGAACCAATTGGTTAACTAGCAACGGGACCTACAGCTTCTTGTGGAATCCGAACCACGTTATATCGAGAAGTGGGGAGCCGAACTCGCCACTAGCAATCGGCAGGCGAGCACGTAAACCACTCGTCCAACGAGGAACTGTCGTTCAACTTAAAGACAAATGATTCGATTGTAGGAAAGCAAGTGACATGAGAGGATTAAAATGACGATTCATATATAATACTGTAAAGCATAAAGTCAAAGACAATTTGGATAAATCAAGACAAAACGGTATTGAAGATCATTTCCATTGCAACAGACCCCCTTCCCAGCTTTCACTTCCTTTGATTTCATTCACTTTTTCGAGTCGTATTCTCGTCCTTGTTCTATCGGGACTGGATCAACAATTCTCCATTTGTACTCAGTCGTATCAGTTCCGTCACGTTATTTGGTGAATTACCGATAATAAAGTCATTAACAGGTGAATTATGACCGACTTATTTGTCCCGCTTCGACCCATACCTGTGAGTGAGTCGAAATTGACGTGACTCGAACAAAAATTAGAGGTTTAACAGAGGTGGTTTTATTAAGCGTTTTTCGGTCCGGTGGTTTAGTTTCGACAACTTTCACTGGAGATTTTTGGGGACGGTTTAAGTTTTTTTTTTTTTTACACTGAATTTTCTGTGTATTACAGAGTACGCGATTTGACTTAATATGAATTTTAGTGAATGATGTGTGAGTTTCTGAGTGATATGGTTGGAACACATGTTTTGTTTCTATTTTTTTATTCATTTACTTTTGTAATATGTATTTTTATATAAATTTTTTTTCCAAGTTTTACATCAGGGTTCCTTTTAAAACTATATTGTAGAATGTTAATTTGACTAACACGTTAGATTTGTGTGAAAATGTCAGTTTTTTATTTATTATGTTTATTTTCATCTTGTTTATTCCTTATTTATTCTTTTCATTACCTAACCCTTTTCTGATAAAATTTTGCGATGGTTAACGAGTTCTATTCCATCCCGCCCGGGCTTGAAACTCCTTCGGTTATGGATAATCTGTATATTGAATTGGTTATGCCAGGATATTTTGCACTAAAGTACTTTGTTTTCATATTTCTTATCCTGGCTACTGCAAAATCTCCCCCCCCCCCCACCACCTTACTACGTTCTCTCTCTCTCTCTCTCTCTCTCTCTCTCTCTCTCTCTCTCTCTCTCATTGTATATGCTAAGCGTCGTACTCTCACAATTCAACGTAAGCTTGAACTTAGGGAATTTCTAAAACAATGGACATTTAAAAAAATGTGGTTTTTTTTTAAAGGAAGTGTTCCATTGAAAAAATAGTTTCCTTTAAAAAAAGTGTTCCCTTTAGAAAAAAGGGTTCCCTTTCCAAAGTGTTCCCTGAAAAAAAAGCGTTTCCTTAATGATAAAAAAAAAGTGGTCCCTTTAAAAGAAGTGTTTCTTAAAAAAATGTTCCTTTAAAAAAGTGTTCCCTTTAAAAAGTGTTCCCGTTAAAAAAATGTTCCTTTTTAAAGAGTGTTCCCTTTTAAACAGTGTTCCCTTTTAAAAAGTGTTCCCTTTAATAAAGGGTTTCCTTTTAAAAAGTGTTCCCTTTAAAAAATTTTCCCTTTGAAAAAATGGTCCCTTTAAAAAAAATCTTCCTTTAAAAAAAAGTCCCCTTAAAAAATGGTCCCTTTACAAAAATAAGCGTTTCCTTAAAAAAAAAAAAAAAAAAAAAGTGTTTCCTTTTATAGGGTCCTCAATATCTCGCTCACGAGGCACATTTTACAAAACCGGTAATCAGGCTGATATCGGCTCAAGATAACCCTTGAAATATTGACGCTAAGAATATAGTGGTCCAGATTTCCTGCGCTCGAATTACTTGCAACATTTCAGGTCTGAAGTCTCATTATTCAAAAAGAGGTCAGTCTGTCTGTCTGTCTGTCCTGTACATATTTGGGGCAAAGGCTAAGTTGTCGCGATCTCTTGAACTGATATCGGTGAAGTCATCTCGTATCTGCTTTGTTACCTGTCGGGGTTAGAACAGGTGATCGCAAGGGGAGTATGTTGTTCCTCTATTAAATTGTAGTCTCTCTCTCTCTCTCTCTCCATGTAAAGTACTCTAACCTAGATAGATTGCGATAGAAATTTCTCATCACTTTATATCAGAGAGTATGATTATCTAGAAAATTTGTTTACGAGAAGATTAACAACAGATTGCCTGTGAAACGGGTATAATAATTAGAATGACGTCAGACTCCTTCTTTGTGCTTTCTCCTCTCTTTGTGCTGTGTTTTCGTCAAGAAAAATGTGGGAAGAGGTTGAAGGAAGTCGTTTCTATTAGAAACTTGCTTTTGCGAGTTTGGCCAGGAACACTTTATAAGGAATGAACTTGGTATTTGCATCTCTCTCTCTCTCTCTCTCTCTCTCTCTCTCTCTCTCTCTCTCTCTCTCTCTCTCTCTCTCCCCTTATAAACAGGGCACTTACTGGTGTACACCATGCGGATATTGAAATTGAACTAGGCATGTGCATCACGTCTCTCTCTCTGTCTCTCTCTCTCTCTCTCTCTCTCTCTCTCTCTCTCTCTCTCTCTCTCTCTCTCAAATAACCAGGATTCACATATTAACTCTGTCTTTTTATATAAACTCTACCCACTGTTTTTCATATCCATATAGAACAGGCAGCTGAAATTGCTGCTTTCTGCAATAATTAAATCCCAGAGTTTCTCTCCATGACTCAAATAACCGTTATTACTGAGACATCCTGGTATTAGAGGAAACATGGAACGCAGGGTGTGAAATCTCATATAAGCTCTCTCTCTCTCTCTCTCTCTCTCTCTCTCTCTCTCTCTCTCTCTCTCTCAAGAGCCCTTGGCCCTTGTGCTCTGTGCGTGTATACGCTGTTGCCTTCTGCGTATCAAGTATTTTTTTTTTAAATAGCTCCCAGGTGAGATTTACTATAAGGAGTTTACGCATTGCGTATTGTTTGCTTATGGCGTCATTTCTCAAGTGGGTTCAGCCTTGATGTACGTAGCGGTTCAGGTGTGAGTGTGGGAGTGACTGTTTGTTTGCTACTTCTGAAGAACTACCCAGACTTGATTGGAAGTATATATTTGTATAAAATAATATATATATATATATATATATATATATATATATATATATATATATATATATAAGAATAATTATCACATCACTGTGATTCATATATATAATTCGAGCTACAAATGTCCTTTAATATCTAATTCGCTCTACCTCGGAATTGATATATTTTCATATGTGTACCGAAGGGGAATTTTTAGTTGATAATAATTTCGTCCCCTCTTGGGATCGAACCACCGTCCAGTGGACGGGAACGAAATCAGGACGGACAGTGACGTTATCAAGTAGGCCAACAGAGAGGCTATAAGTTTATTTCGATTCTGACCTTACATATTCCCTTCTTAAGAACTGTATATAACCAAACTGCGTATTATTCATACATTGTTGATTGTGGTTCTTACTAACTAACTGGTTGATTTATAAGCCAGTGTAAGCAATACCTTACAAACGAATAGGGAAATAATTAGTGTGTGTGTTTGTTTATTAACAGTCATTGTCATCTCTTTCTTTTTATTTGATTTAATCAGTTTTTCTTTTAATCTTTTGCATGTTATCAATTCCCACAGCCTGCCTTCTTTGGTGTCATGAGTGAATTTTGATTCTGCAACAGAATAATAGAGGCGCGTCCTGCAGCATCACGTGACGTCACCAGTCACATCCCACGTATTCGGTCTGTAAAAATCGATACTCTTCGGAACTTTCTGCCTGCCTTTACGTTCCCTGAATCCTGTAACCTTCCTTATTTCTATCATTCCCCTTTTCTCTTACTCGGAAAGTAAGCCTGCAAACTACTTTGTTATTGTTGTTGTTCTTGCTGTTGTTCTTGTTTGGGGTAGGAAGGCCCTATGGAAAAGCCTGAAAAGGTCTGAAAAATGTTTCGCATTGAGTTAAAGATACAGGAATTTTAGGACGGGATATTTATGATTTACTTATTAGAATGAAAATGCAAAAATTAAATATTAAACAGTACAGAATAATTATTTCTAGAAGAAAATATTGTGAATTTATTTTGAGTTAAAGATACAGGAATTTCAGGACAGGATATTTATGATTTATTTATTAGAATGAAAATGCAAACAGTAAATAATGTGCATATTAAACAGTACTGAACAATTATTTAAAAAAAAAAAATATTGTGTGTTTATTTTAATTTTCGTTGGTGAAACAATGCTCTATTTGACCGTAGATTTTAAGCACACGCCCGAGTATGCTGGAGGTCGGATAACGTCTTGTTTCTATTCAAAGCATTCCCCCTTCTTCCAGTTAAGGTTGAAGGGGAAGGTTGAGTGTTTAGATCCACTGGACAGCGACCTTGGAGACCCCAATCAATCTTTCCCATCTCGGTCTCCCAATCATGAGACAGGGTCCTTCTAATAGGGGAGCTTTTCGTCGCGCGCGAACGATGCCGTCACGGCGTTCCGACGCCAGCAAGGCCGCCTTTGTCGAAGGCAATTGCCCGTAATGATGACCGGCCACCTTGAAAATGCATTGTGCGTATCTGACCCCGTGCGCAGGCGCGAATCCAGTACGTGTATTATTATCGTGTCACTTCTTGCCTTCCTCCCTATCTCGGAGGTGACGCTTTTGTCATATATAGAAGGCGCTCTTTAATGTCAGCGTAGGAGGTAATAATAATCAATCTTAATAGTATTTCCTACTTATTTATGTGCACCTTGAGTTTAGTGCTTGCTACTTTCTAATTAAGGGTTCGGATTTTGGCTTAGTTCCTTTTTGTTCAAGTTATTACTGCGATATGAAGGTGAGTGGATGCTTGCTTTGCTTTTGATGCTTTTTGTTGTGTGATGTGACCCTGTGGCATTGGATTTTGCAGCTATATATATATATATATATATATAATATATAAATATATATATAATTATATATATATAAGGAAACGAAAGTGCCAAGTAATTTCGGGTAATCAAACACATCTTCGTGCCCCGAACATGTGTTATTTACGCGAAAGTGCTGGGCGGCTTTCTGTTTTTTCCTTTGAAGCCTCTTGTCCCCCCCCGACCCCAAATATATATATATATATATATATATATATATATATATGTATATATATATATATATATATGTATGTATAAAACCTGTAATTTCAGTAATAACGTACAATATAATTCTGGTTTGTGATATCTCCAAGATCATCACTTCAGGCCAAATTCGCCATTTCCCCCTTAAAATTATACCCAGAGGTAACCGAGGTGAGGTCAGCCAATCCTCACGACGATCGCTACAAGTTCCTTAACCCTTAGCGGTTAGAATTCACTGAAGAGGTCATTAAAGTGACTGGGAATTATTGTGCTTAATCCCGGTAGTCTTCGTCGTCACTTCCTCTTCATTGTTTGAGCTCTCAAACTATCAAGCTGGAGGGGTTCAAACTATCAAGCTCGGAGGTGGATGAATAAGAGGCTTCAGAGGTCGTGAATTCGAGGATAATACTTGATAACGCTTCCTGCTCCGTCAGCCAGCAGCGGTGTAATTTCACTTTCGGTTGTGGCTGACGTCTGGTGCGAACAAAGAAAGCGATTCTTTATTGGAAGCTAATCTTCGCATTGTTTCTTGCGTTTATGGCTTTAGATTTATCATGGAACTGTTTGTACATTACACTTACGTGACTTTTCTGTATGTTCGCTTTGTTAATCTACGTTTTCCTCTACACCTGTTAATCTGCTGTAGATATTTCAATTTTGATATAACCTGCTGTTCGCTTTGTTGATCTGCGTTTTCCTTTACCCATTCTGCTAATCTGTTGTAGATATTTCTATTTTTATATAACCTGCTCATTTCAAATGGCGGCTGTATCGCTTACCTCGGGGTTAGACCCTGTCCTGTCCGGTAGTCGTGCTTCTATGCATGTTTAGACCACATGCCACCTGTGAGTTATCTCCTCTGTCAGACTTTACGCATGCGCACGAGCGTGCTCGGTTTTTCTTTTTCTTTTTATGTCTTGAGTGGGAGTGAAACCAGAACGTATTAGCTCTCTGAGTTTGCAAAGATTTCGGTATGAATTTGCTACCCTTATACTCTCTCTCTCTCTCTCTCTCTCTCTCTCTCTCTCTCTCTCTCTCTCTCTCTCTGTATATATATATATATATATAATATATATATATATATATATATATATATATATAATATGTGTGTACTTGCTTTGAATATCTATTCATTTCTCACAGCTGCAACTGTTCTCCTTACCATAAGAATATTCATCACGGCAGTCAGCGACTCATAATGGTTTTTCACACGACTTTTTTTCATTAATAACTTTTTATTATTATTAATCATCGCCCACTGCTCATTTGTGCATTGCATAATTATCAGATGACGATGTATTAGCAAATGATATTACTCAATGGTAATCATCTACGTAGTAGGCCTGGCGTGATGTCATGTCGCTGATTGCTTTGGATAACTGTGAGACAAG
>NC_061100.1:24871065-24873565 GCF_015104395.2 Macrobrachium nipponense | reverse complement strand
TGTAAGAGCTTTTGTATATATATATATATATATATATATAATATATATATATATATATATATATATATATATATATATATATATATATATAGACGTAAATAGTCACAGGAAAGGTGAAGTGTAAGCAATGCACGAAAGCGCTTGGTACCTGGTCTTTAATTTTTCACCTTTCATGTGGCTGTTTACGTGCATATATATTTGTCACGTCTTGCTGCTTGGTGACTTATTGCTGCTATACATACAATATATATATATATATATATATATATACTATATATATACTATATATATATATATATATATATATATACATATATATACATATATATATATATATATATATATATATATATATATATATATATATATACATATATTACGTTATGTAACACTCCCTTTCTCGAATCCACACCGGGCATCAAATTAAAGACCGCACACGTAATCCTGCTGAGAATGAAAGAGGATCTTCTTGATTTGCAAGATCCAGTTAGATCCTCCGGAGACAAACACAAGGGCTGAAGAGGATTTTGAGGTTAGGGGGAGTCACGGCTTTCTGGGACTGGAATTCAGGGGGTGAAACGTATCAGGTCTAGGGAGTAAGGGGGAGAGGGGTTGGGGGAGACACAGGTACACACACATAGGTGCGGCTTCCCAAGGATTTTGGAAAGGGAGAAGTCGGCGAAGTCCTTCCAGGATCCGACGGAGTCCTAAACGGATCGGAAATGGCGATGGCAAGGTAAAAGCGATTTGGCGTTGCTTTGCAGGAACGTAGGATTCCTTTTGGAGGGAAGGATGGTTAGACAGGTACTACAGTATTATATATACCCTTGTCAGTGATATGCAAATGATTTGACAGTTTTCCCTGGCATTTGTTCTTTAAAAAAGAAAGGCAAACAAATGATTTTGTTGGTTGTTTGAGATACCGATATATCAGCATCTTTGTTTGAATATATATGTACAAGCACACACACACACACACACACACACACACACACATATATATATATATATATATATATATATATATATATATATATATATATATATATATATTAATGAGATAGGGAGAGAGACAGTTTTGTTTAACATATGTGCACACACAGACACACATATTTGTGTATATAATATATATATATATATATATATATATATATATATAAAGTGACCAGCACAATATATATATATATATATTATATATATATATATATATATATATATATAATATATATATATATAATGTGATGGTCACTTTTTACCAGCTACGTGTAATGTAAGAGAAGAGAGAGAGAGAGAGAGAGAGAGAGAGAGAGAGAGAGTGTTCGTATAAGAAGAAAGACCATGAAATAAGACATTAATGCCTTTATAGGGAAATATGAATTCTCTACCTGGATACTGATGCAATTAAGAAAAAATTAAGGTAATTACAGTTTAGAGAACTGGGGTCGAGTAAACACCCCTCCCCCCTAAAAAAATGCATAATCAACAGTTGAATTGCAATATTCATATTCAGGAAGGATAATGATCTTTAAGCACAGTATTTCGAACTCTCGACACAAATTTGTACCTTTCAGGAGGAGGAAATATTAGTGTGATTTTAAACCTGCGCTACGTGTTATACGTTATTAAGAAGCTCCTTCTAAGTTACCTCAATTTCCTCCTAAGGAAGCATGAGGGAGACTGTCATCGTGGAAGAAACGGCGTCGTGTAAAAGCACTACAACTTTCCCATGATCAGTATCATCATTTCGCGGGAAAAACCATGTCAATAAAGGAGTCCCGTTTTCTGTGGGCGGGCTGGCAGGCAGGGGTCACTCGTGTGGTTGTGGTTTTAATGGGCCAGCGTCGCTGTACCTAACTTTACTCTCTCCGGTACCCCTCCCCTCCCCTCAGCCTCTCTCACCCTGTCTCCTGGTGTGGGCGTGCGGGCTTCTCCCTCCCACATTCCCCATCACCTGCCCGACTCCCAAGCACGTGGCCGTCGCTTTTAGATGTTGGTTTTTGTAATCACGAGCAGTGGTACAGTCTGAAAAATTCTTTAATTTTTGTATGACTCTGAAGTGGTTTTCCGTGAAGGTTCAATTAAATGGCGATATATTTCCCTCAAAGGCTTGTCAAATTCCCCACCCACCCCCCAAAGCCTTGATATACCTTTGTGCTGATATGATTCTGATAATTGCACTAGCCGTAATTACCTTCAATTTGATTCGGGTGCAGTATTGACCCTGGGCTCTCGTTGGATTTTCCCCCCAACCATGAAATACGGGTCTTTGTTCTTGAGGTGACCCTCTTCCCAAAGTTGTTGCTTTGTTTTCATTTAGTTTTCTAGCGTTCTCGTTGCTGATTTGCTTTGATCTTGCTTCAAATAGAACTGTGAAGGGAATGGTTGATTTATATCACAATTGAGCTTTCAAATCTTAAGTGTGTGTGTGTTTGTGTGGTTGACGTGAGTGTATGTTTATAAATAGGCTACCTGTGAGTTTTTTTTTCAAAGCAGAAAACAA
>NC_061100.1:24863565-24868565 GCF_015104395.2 Macrobrachium nipponense | reverse complement strand
AAATACTTTGAGGCGGAGTCTTAATGAATAGAATAACTTTTATAATATAAAAATGCAGACAGTTTAAAGATAAAAATATATAACTAAATAAAAACAAAACAAGTCATGATGAAAATCGAATAATAACATATAAATAAATGAAAGAAAATACTTGAAGGAGGAGTCTTAATGGATAGAATGACATTGTGAAAATGATAAAAATGCAGACAGTTTAAGAATGAAAATAGTGAACTAAATAAAACAAAAACATCTTAATGAGTACAAACACATTTGGAATAAGTTTTACAACGCCAGTTGGAATGCGGTTGCACCCCATTACCTTTCGAAACAGTGACCTTGACTCTAATTATGAGTGATGCTGCGGTGTCTTACAATTTAGTGGTTTTTTGGTTAAAAAAAATGGAAATTGCTTTATTCTATGACGGCTCTTCACCGGTTGTGACTGGAGAGCTTCACAGTGAACCAGTTTATAACTTTTTTTGTTGTTCTGGTTATTGTTGTTGTGAGCACGGGCTCTTGCTCCTGAAATGTTGCCGCATTAGTCGATGAATTGTTTTGGTAAGTGGGATTTTGGCGGAAAATTGTTGCAGTTTTTCATTTATTTATTTATAGTTTTTTTTTTTTTGCAATTTCGTTTATTTTCATTTTGTGACAAAGTCTTTATCCCAACACTAAATAAAGCCTCTGTTTCCCTTTGTAAGTCGTTTCTCTTCTTTTCTTTCTCTTTTTAGAGATAATTCATTGGCTTTTGCGAATTTCTAGAGCTCAGTTGCCAATCATTCTAATTCTATCAGACTTTTCCGTCTATGCTTATGAAAGAATATGTGATTTTGAGGCAGGGTCACTCAGATATAGGTATAGCTTGTCATCTTTCTCTCTCTCTCTCTCTCTCTCTCTCTCTCTCTCTCTCTCTCTCTCTCTCTCTCTCTCTCTCGTTGTATGTGTGTGTTTGCGTGTTGAGGAAGCGTCAGTCAGATATTATAGGTAAAGCTTTTCATCTCTCTCTCTCTCTCTCTCTCTCTTCTCTCTCTCTCTCTCTCCTCGTGCTGTGTCCTTGTCGTCTTGTGTTCTCCAGAATGTCAAGTTCATAAGAATCTCTCCTCATTTGTTCTAGGAATACTTTCCCATTCACGTTCCAGAACTGTAGTATTTATTTTACCTGATTCATTATTTTATTTCAGCGTTTCTCCTCTATTTTTTTTTTTAATGCCTAGAAATCCTTACTTGAAAAGCCAAAGTGACGAACATAGATGGACTTTTATTGACTAAACTCTGCCTTTAAAACTGCCGTGAATTACTTTTCCTTAATTATTTAAATCACTGAAAAATCATTATGTCTGTGTTTTGCAGCTGTTCATTTGTCTGCTCTCGCCAGTGACCAAACCGTAAGAGTAATAATTTACGATGTTATTATAATTATCTATTAATTTACATCTCAATTTTGTGTAATGGAGGATCATTGAGAACAGGGAAATGTCTCTTTTTTTCGAATTATTTTGCTGTTCTACGTAGCTGGATATTGTTTGCAAGCGTAATTAATCTTCTAATTATAATTTTTAATTCAAATGAATTTGTTCCAGCACGGGCTCTTTCTCAGTCGTGATCATGAACTATTAATTTTAATAACCAAGTGACCCGTCGGCAAATAAGTCAGCAGATGACCTGAGGACGGATAGGTCATTGAGTGACTTAGGGACAGATAAGTCAGTAATCGCAGTTACCTATGGGCAAAGCAGGTCAGCAGATGACCTTGGGGAAGAAAAGTCATTTTTAAGTGATCCAGGGGCCAGATAAATCAGTAAGTGACCTGAGGTCAGTAAGTCAGTATGTGACCTAGGGAAAAAGAAGTCAGTGAGATACCTGATGGTCATTTTATGGCTTACTTGCGCGTTTAAATTTAGTTCGTGTTACGAGGTAAACATGCAAGGTATGTACCTGCTTCTGTTGATCTTACGAGGCAAACATGAAGATATGTACTTGCTTTTTAAATTTACTGAGAGACTGAAGGTATTTACCTGCGTATTCAGTCATTTGCTGGTTTCTTCACCGACCGTCAACAAACAAAACAATATTATCTTCCCAGCATGATCTCAGATTACATGCGTAATACGGCTTCGCAAGCATTTGCAAGCTGACAAACAAACACACACACAAATACGTAAGAAGCATGACAACAAACAGAGTCATTCCTGGAACAAGCGAGGGAGAGAGATTTTTCCTTCTAGAGTCACCACGACACCGCAAAATAAACCGCGGGAGTAAGATTCAATTGAGGACTTACAAGAACAGCTCATGTCATAGACAGCTATCGATCTGCGAAGATTTCCAGAAGGGTCTTTTTCTCTTTTCTTTTTGCCATAACTCTTGGAAATAAGACGAGTTTCAGCTTACGAGATGGATGTCAAGATGATTGTCTTCTTCGGTATCATCCTCTCTCTCTCTCTCTCTCTCTCTCTCTCTCTCTCTCTCAAACACAGACGCGTATGCGTATGTGTAGCTTTCGTGTATTACCTGTATCTACTGTACTTTTGTGCATCAGTATACATAGGCGCGTTTATGTATACATGTTTATGCATTGTTTCGTGTTTATGCATACATGTTTATGCATTGTTTCGTGTTTATGCATTTTTTCGTGTTTTTGTATACATGTTTATGCATTAATTCGTGTTTATGCATTGTTTTGTGTTTATGCATTGTTTCGTGTTTTTGTATACATGTTTATGCATTGTTTCGTGTTTATGCATACATGTTTATGCATTGTTTTGTGTTTATGCATACATGTTTATGCACTGTTTCGTGTTTATGCATACATGTTTATGCATTGTTTCGTGTTTATGCATACATGTTTATGCATTGTTTCGTGTTTCTGTATACATGGTTATGCACTGTTTCGTGTTTGTGTATGCATTTTTATGCATTGTTTGTGAAAAACTCTGTAAGTAGAGTGATACTGCCCCTAAATGTCTATATTTCTATTAAGTGATTAATTCCTATCAGCAGCGTTTGTATCTATACATACATTCATTATGTTATTTCTATCGACCCCTGTATAAACATTCTTTATCTGTATTAAATTTGTTATTGCATCACTAATAAGTTTTATTATTCTCTTGCAGAGAGAAAACTATAGAGAAACAAGGCTGGGCTCTCCAAGGAAGGACTTACTTTTAATCTCAAGGTATTGTCTTCTGTCATTCATAAGTTTACACTGAAACAAAATACACGTTGAGGCACAATAAAACAGATGCGAATTATAATGATTTCATAGAAAGTCACGGAGAAGCGAACAAAAAAAAAAACTGAATTCCAGTACCCCAAAAAAGAAAGTTCGCATGACACGACACCCAGGCAATTGACAATACCCTCTTCGTCATCACCGTCATTACAGAAGATAAAATGCACAGCAAACTAACGTAATGCTGTGTGAGAGAATCAATCGTGAGAGAGAGAGAGAGAGAGAGAGAGAGAGAGAGAGAGAGAGAGAGAGAGGGGGGGGGGGTGATTAGTCGTTGGTGACCCGTAACTGTAGCAGAAAGAAAAATCACTTTTGTTCTCCTCAGCCAGGAGCATGTCTTTGTTCGGTGTGTGTGAGAGAGAGAGAGAGAGAGAGAGAGAGAGAGAGAAGCTGGATCTCACAAACTGCATGGTTGAATGTGTATGTACGTTTGTGTGCATGAGAGAGAGAGAGCTGGATCTCACAAACTGCATGGTTGAATGTGTATGTACGTTTGTGTGCATGAGAGAGAGAGAGAGAGAGAGAGAGAGAGAGAGAGCTGTATCTCAAACTGCGTGCTTGAAACTGTATGTACGTTTGTGTGCATGAGAGAGAGAGAGAGAGAGAGAGAGAGAGAGAGAGAGAGCTAGCTGGATATCAAACTGCTTGTTTTAGTGAATAAGAGAGAGAGAGAGAAGAGAGAGAGAGAGAGAGAGAGAGAGAGAGAGAGATACCTCGTTTGGACAGCGGGACGGGAATGCACCGAAAAACAAACGACGAGCGATCGCAAGAAACCCGGAAACGAAACGGAAAGAAAGTGGATTAGTAAAAAAAGAAAAAACACAAAAACAAAGGCGGGAGATTAGATAGAGACAAAGATTTGGTTATTTCACTCACAGTCGTAGACGTCACATAATAACAATATCAACGAGATACGAGATAAATAATCGTACATTATAGCGGCATTATCTCTCGTTAAACCCGAATTACTCGAGACCAACAGTGAGACAAGCGGGAGATTTAAAAAAACACAAGAAAAAATACAAGTACAGGAGGTGATTTTTTTTTAATCTGTCTGGGAAAGAATTGGCGTTCCCACAGCATCCATTGTTGTCTGGTGGTCAAAAGAGATCGGATCCCATCCCATCTGGGTAGTCTCTCAGAAGTAAGTTAATTCTCCTCGGACGACGATTCTTTGTCAAAGGGATTTTGCAATCAGGATCTATTGTGATGCCGTTTGCTGGCGGTGGAGAGAGAGAGAGAGAGAGAGAGAGAGAGAAGCTCTCATATTATTGTTGTTTTGCTCTAATTTAATTCTTTTGTCTTGATAACAATGTATGGTGGTGATAATGTTTTACACTTGATTTTCAGTTGGCCCTCTTTTGTTTACCTACAAATATCAAGTAAATTTCATTAGAGAGAGAGAGAGAGAGAGAGAGAGAGAGAGAGAGAGAGAGAGAGAGAGAGATAAGCTCTCATATTGTTATTATTGAGTTTCCCTCTAATTTATTTCCTTTGTCTTGATAACAATGTATGATGGTGATACTGTTTTGATTATTTTCAGTGGTCCTTCTTTTGTTTACCTAAGTTTCAATTGTTGACTTAGGCTGTACCTAAATTCATAGGGGTGTGGTAACTGTCGTCATTTAAAAGCAATTTTGCTATGAACAGGCTTTTGGTGACTATTCTCTGAATATCTCTCCAAACATTTATCTGATTGTCATTGTTCGAAATATTGATTGATTTTCAGTAGTTTCATCACGTACCTGGGTTCCTATTGATCTTA
>NC_061100.1:24851753-24863065 GCF_015104395.2 Macrobrachium nipponense | reverse complement strand
GGCTCGGCCAACAAGTCTAATATCCGATTTACCATGCCTTGCGAATAACTTACACCCCGGGGTTGGGGGTGGGGTGTGGGACTATTATTGATAAATGCTTCTTCACCACTGCCCATATAAATGATTAATTCCCCTTGCGTGTGAGTTATTCTCGAAGTATACTGAAGTGGATGTTAAACGATATTTTATTGATTAATATCTGTGATAAATAAATGAATATTTAGTATATATACTTCTGCCAACGCGAAATCCGAGGAATTTATTTCTAGTGATAGAAAATCATTTCTCGATGTAGTTCGGATCCCACAATGAGCTGTAGGTCCCGTTGCCAAGCAACCAATTGGTTCCTAGCCTCGTAAAAATATCTAATCCTTTGGGCCAGCCCTAGGAGAGCTGTTGATCAGCTCAGAGGTCTTGTTAAATATACTTAGTATAAATACTATATACTATAGAATATACTTAGTATGTATACTATATACTGTATATATATATATATATAAATATATATATATATATATATATATGTGTGTGTGTGTGTGTGTGTGTGTGTGTATGTATGTATGATGATATATATATATATATATATATATATATATATATATATATATATATATATATATATATATCACTCTTAAGAATTTTTAGGAAAAGACAGAGTTCATAACTACATTAAAACAAGCCAGCAAGATAGAAATTCACTCTCGACGTGGTTCGGAAGTCACGTAAAGCCTTTGGTCCCGTTGCTAAATAACCGCTGGTTCCATGCAACGTAAAAGCACCATACAAACAAACAAAGAATTTCCTTTCTATAGCTGTACCCAGCGCATGGGCAGTATAATAGAATACAAAATTCTAACCTCAAAAAACATCTGTGAGTTTAGGACCACAGTATCGAGATATATTTACGAAAATATATTTTGTGCTTGCCTCAGGTCGTTCATCTTTGGTTTACCTTCATATAAGCACAAGGTTTGAAGCCATTCGACGTGTATTTATTTAAACAGCAGAGTAATTAGTGTGTAAGTGATTATGCTCTGGATGTGGTTATGTGACTTGGCCAATGGCTATACCACAGAGTAACCTTTTGTCAATGTGAATGAGAGAGAGAGAAAAAAAAATTACTGCATTGTTGGTATCAAGGAAAGAAGAGAAATATTTTTTTTAAATCTCTCTCTCTCTCTCTCTCTCTCTCTCTCTCTCTCTCTCTCTCTCTCTCTCTCTCTCTCTGAATGTGAATTAGGAGAAAATATGTATCTTTAAAATTCTCTCTCTCTCTCTCTCTCTCTCTCTCTCTCTCTCTCTCCCCGAGTGTGAATGAGGAGAAAATATGATTCCTCGTATTATAAGTATCACGGAAAGAGGAAATTTTTAAAAAATTCTCTCTCTCTCTCTCTCTCTCAAAATCCCTCCTGGAGGTCTTCCTCTCTCTCTCTCTCGAATCTCTCTCCCCATCCTCTCTCTCTCTCTCTCTCAGCCTCATGTAGCTGTTAAACTTTTAAAAACGAATTGATCTTCATGTAAATATTTCTCCTAACCTTTCAACCCTCGAATTCAGAGTCTTGGATCTAGTCCAGTCCTGAATGTTTAAAAAGAGAAAAAAAAAATCCAAAATAGATTCGAGTCTCCAATAGCCACTATATTCATTCATTTGAGACCTTTTGTGGAAAGAGCGTTGTGGTCTGTGACTGGAGGGGAAAAGCTGTGGACTTGAGTCTAGTACTTATTCTCTCAGGGACATCCTGCTTTTCCATTTACCTCTGGCGGATGACAGTCTAACATAGGTTTCCTTTGCCTGGCGATGCTCTTTATGATCTAGTTTACTTAGGCTTGTAATCAGGTCACAATATTTCCTGAAACAGTTTAGAGGCCGAAGTCTGCAGCTTTCTTGCAGTTCCTGTTTCTCAGTTATTGTTTCACGTAGAGAAATAAGTGACGATTTCACTGTAAAGCTATTAATGTCCTTGTGCAACATAGTAAGGTTTTGTTTTATTTGCGTAATGATAGGCTTAACTTTTATGTTATTAACTGCGCTGTGGGTAACTTTTTCGTATTGATCAACATAGATATAGGCATAGTTTTCTGTTATTTATTAAGATGGGCCATAGGCCTAACTTTTATATTTTAATTTATCAAGGTATAAGCTAACTTTCTATTATTTATTAACATAGCTATAGGCCTGTCTTTTTCGTATAGGCCTAACTTTCTGTCATCTAGTAACATAGGCATATCCCAAATGTTGTTTTGTTAATCACCTTTTATACTGGTTGAGAACTTACTCGTAGATATTAATGTATGCAGAGTATTTCAAATGAGCTGTCATGTGACATATGTCATTCATCACACTGTTGATATTTTTATGAATATCAAATTTGTGATTTTCTTTTTATCGCAACCCTCCCCAATTTGCACACGTCTGGCCCCCATCAAACGCGTTGCCCAGTTTAAAATCTCGATTCTCTCTCATTAACGAGAGGGAACTTGATAATTACACCTTTGACCTTTGGTTCTGAACCGGGGTTAAAATAGTTCGCGTTCCCTTGAGAAACGGGTAAATTAGAGTGCAGTGTTGCACGGACATCTTGTGATTAAAAGCCTTGAAGGTCATAAATTGAATGAATAATTCCATTCCAGTGGGCTCCTCTCTCATTACAAAGACGTGTTGCAGATATCTGTAGAGCATTCTCAGTAATCATCTTAATATCATATTTCTGATCTTCCAAGTTTCGTTTTCAGTTTGAGGGAGGTATATATTAACGAAAGCTAAAAGAAGGAGCATTAGTTATGCATAAAATTGTAACGGGAAAGTTATTTTAAATGTAATTTATAGATTTCGGTGACATTCTCTGGAATAGTAGTTGTCATAAAGTCTTTTTGCTAGTTGGTAGTCATAAATATCTGTAGTAAGTTATGTACTCGAAGCGCTCTTTAATGTTAGTGCACTCTGGGTATTACTTGAAGTGTTTTTTTTATTAATTTTTTTTATTACTTAATTTTTGCAGCGCCCCTTCGGCCCCTAGCTGCAACGCCCCTTTAACTGTACCTCCGTTCATATTCTCTTTCTTCCATCATACTTTCCACCCTCTCCTAACGATTCGATTCATAGTGTAACTGCTTTGAGGTTCTCCTCCTGTTACACCTTTCAGGCCATTTACTGTCAATTTCCGTTTCAGCGCTGAGTGACCTCATAGGCCCCAGCGTTTGGCCTCTGGCCTAAATTCTATATTCAGTCGTAGAAAAATGATTGTAATTAGAGGTATTGATAAGAAGATACTAATCATCTAAATGAAACTGGCTTCATAAATTGAGGAAATTCATCTTCAACTTTTCCTCTAAATTCTCGAGACAACGTCAGGTCATCTCATTAAAATTTAGATAGCAATTTGAGGCGATCATCTCAATCTCACGATCAATCTCTTTTTATCGTTAATGAATCTATTTTGCTATCTGTTTGTGTTAATGGTAGAGAAAGCGTTTAATGAAGGAAATAATGTTGGTGATGGGAGAAAGCTTTTAATTACTCTCTCTGGGTTGTACGCGCAGTTATTACACCGCTTGCAGTGTTAATTAACATGTTTTGCTTTGCATTCACAAAGTAAACCATTCCCGCGTCAGACGTGATACAACTTGTCATATTCTTTTGCTGTGTGTGTGTGTGTGTGTGTGTAATATTTTTAGCGGTCAAATAAAATATATTACGAGAAAGGTTCCTCTGTATAGCATTCTTGAAGTTTCAGTATAAGACTGCCAAATTATCTGTACTGGAAACTGGAAACTGAAAGCAGATGTTCGTGTTCAACATTAAGCATTAAAAATGTTTGATGTCAAGTCTATAAACCGTATACTGTGTGGTATAGATTTTTGACCTATGAAAATTCAGAATGTTTAATGTCAAGTCTATAAACAGTATTATGTGATATAGATTTTTGACTCATGAAAATTTAAAATGTCTGATGTGAAGTCTATAAATCATTAACATTGTGTGATAATAATTTTTTATATTTGAAGATTTAAAAGTCTTTGAGGTCAAATCTGTTATTACTGAACTTTGTAATACACTCTACTTTCTTTTAGTTTATTCTTTATTCCTGTTTCCTTTTCCTTACTAGGTTTCTCCCGTATACGTTGCCATAGGCTGGTAAGAGCTCTTTGTTTTGGGGGGGGGATTGAAAAAGGTTACTCTGCGGTATAGCCATATTGGCTGAGTCACGTTACCACATCGAAGGCGCAGGAATTGCCATGCACAATCGTCACACACACTTATTCGTAAATTAGTGCATATTGAGTATTTTAAACATTATGTCTGTCTGAAGTTAGACCAAATTGTTGGGTTATTTACCTGATTTTTTGTTTGTTTAGAAGAATAAACGATAAATACAATCAAAATAAGTCAAGCTAAATAAATTATTAAGGATTCTTCTTGAATAAGGTTGGTCTGATTTTAAAATCTGATGTGTAATATTAAGTGATGTTACAAGCTATTTTTTTCTTAATGAACGAAGACTAGCTTTTCATGAAATAACCTAACAGGGTTTGACATCAGAAGAAGGTCTCATTATTTCCTTTACATGAGAAAGGTAAAGCATTATTTCTTAAGGAAACTTAATACCGATAGTCTTTGGACCTAGATTAACATTTTTTTTAGAATCAGTTACGAGCTGGAAACTTTACCCGCCATTCATTTGAATTTCCCACACTCGTTGAAGGTTATTACATTAATAAATTATGTTACCACATTTTAATCCTTTCCATTTATTCCAATAGCCATTCATGGCAGACGTTTGGACTCCTTAGGAGAGCAAAATGCTTATTCGAATTGCAAAGAGGATCGTTGGACTCTATAATATTTTTGTTTTCCTTTCATTCCTCTTATTTAACGGCATCACGGAATGTGATGATATTACATGTTTTGTTTTTGTTGATTTGACTACTTGACACTTGTATGCACTTACAAGTTTGGTTTTTGATGATTTGACTACTTGACACTTGTATTTACTTATAAGTTGTGTTTGGCGAATGCTAGAAACCATTGCATCTGATGGGAAGGTGATGCTTACGTCACGTTTCCCATGTGTTGTTAATATATTATTATTATTATTATATTATTATTATTATTATATTATTATTATTGTTATTATATATTATTATTATTAATTTTTTTGTAAGT
The DNA here is from genome assembly GCF_015104395.2 of Macrobrachium nipponense. Classification (NCBI taxonomy): domain Eukaryota; kingdom Metazoa; phylum Arthropoda; class Malacostraca; order Decapoda; family Palaemonidae; genus Macrobrachium; species Macrobrachium nipponense. Next base: position 24,857,901 of record NC_061100.1, on the reverse strand, counting down.
TTTCCCCCTTAATATTTTGTTTCCAGTAATTTGAACTAATTTAAACGTAATTTTGAATTCATTTTAAATTATTTAAATTAGTCAAAGGTAATTTAAAAATGAAATTTTTTTAACATATAATTTAAAGACGACATTTTGAGATAAATTTTAAATGATTTAAGAATAGTAATTTAAACAATTTGAAAATATGCGCTTTTAAATCATTGTGGATAGTTTAAAACGAACAATTTTAAATGAGTATAATAATTTAAATAGATAGAAAAAATTGTTTTTAAATCACGTATATTTCTCACCAGAAAAAAAAGAATAAATAGATAAAAACAGCAGTTGAAACACCCTCTTCGAAAAAGACTTATGAACTCAATGAACCACTGACTTGACAATAACGCCGATGATAGAAAGAAAATCACTTCCCGAGAGATGCTGTGGGCACTGGCCCATTAATATGCAATTGCCCCTAATTGCGACCGTTGCAATGACATGGAATCTCGTCGCTTTATCTCCTTAATAGCACGTCCTCGATGTCAGCGACCCCCCACCCCCCCAAGGATGGCGTGACTTCGTGACGTCATTATGGGACGTCTGTGTGTGTGTGTGTGTGGATTGTCTCTGACCTCAGGATGTTGTCCATCGATTGAATGTATTGACAATTGCACTTCGATGCATCGCGAAACGTGGGCAAAACAATGCTTTGGCTTCGTGAGAAGATGACCCACTCTCTCCTCTCTCTCTCTCTCTCTCTCTCTCTCTCTCTCTCTCTCTCGCCTCTCATTACACACGTCTCTCTATCTACGCACATTCCATTTTCGTTACATATATCTGAGACTGCGTTACTATTTATCCAAATTCTCTCTCTCTCTCTCTCTCTCTCTCTCTCTCTCTCTCTCTCTCTCTCATTATCACACGGTCTCTCGTATCCAAACGTTTTCTCTGCTTCCATTTACAGGAGATAAATCTTATCTCTCTCTCTCTTCTCTCTCTCTCTCTCTCTCTCTCTCCACATTTCTGCGCCGTGGCTACCAACCGTTTTCTTCTTTTTCACTTACAGATCAAATCTGCGCTCTCTCTCTCTCTCTCTCTCTCTCTCTCTCTCTCTCTCTCTCCACGTTGCTGCGCCTTCGTTCCTTCGTATCCAACTGTTTCTTCCTCTCCCATATATAGGAAATCAAATCCTTTCTCTCAAAAAACTCCGGAAGCGAACTGGAACCTGTCCCAGAGAGGAGTTCGATCTCATTTGGGGTCGTCGAATCCTTTCCTGGTTTCGTCGATAGTCATCGCACTTCGAAGTCTTCATCGCGACATCGTTCTCCTTATATGTACTTATACTGGAGTGTTTGAGAATTGTAAGGGTGGTCACGAAAGCATTTGATATGGCTTTGTAGAATTTGATCTTGGTGTATATTGTCTGCTTGTTTGTTTATTCAATTGTTTATTTTTTATTCATTAACTGTTATTATTATTATTATTATTATTATTATTATTATTATTATTATTATAATAATAATTATTATTATTATTATATAATATAATAATTATTTGGTTGTTATTTTATTATAATATTTGTATTCTATTTTTATCATTGTTACTGATATATTATTATTATTATTATTATTATTATTATTATTATTATTATTATTATTATATTACCTTGGATTTTCATAGGACGAACGTATAATTAGCAGATAGCGAGACCAACATAATGACGCGGTTGACAGAACCATCAGTCACTCAGAAACTTCTCAAAACTTCATTTGCATATCAACTTCTAAGGAAAAACGCTTTCATTGTCAGCTGAAGTTACCCCAAACTTCTCTTCTAAAAAAAAAAAGAAAAGAGTATTTTTTGTGACAAAACTCCTAAGGAAACTTTTCTAATTTCAACTTTCGGTCTCTTAAACTTTCTTTAAGATCTATTGCTTGATTAGTATAAAAACAAGGCGTGACCCGACCTCCAGCTTACTGAGGACATGTGCAAGATTTTTCCCTCACACATAAGTTGTAAATGTTATATTCCTAACTTTTAACATAGTTTAAATAGTGCTAAAATCTGTGGTCAAATAGAGCCTTGTTTCACCAATAAAAATTTAAATAAATACATTATATTTCTTTAGAAATAAATGTTCTGTACTGTTTAACACGCACATTATTTATTTTTTAAGTTTTCCTTATAATAAATAAATAAATATCCTATCCTAAAATTCCCGTATCTTCAACTCAACGCGAAACACCTTTTTCAGACCTTTTTAGGCTCTTCCAATTAGAACAGTCCTACTTCCCCCCTCCCCCCCACACACACAGCAACAACAACAAAGTAGTTTGCAGGCTTACTCCCTGAGCAAGCGAAAATCATAACTTTTCTCGACATAATTCTTTACTTCTTTACAGAAGTTCTTAGGATCTTACCCCTATTGTTCTGCCCCTATGCAACACAGATGCTCTCAAGATTTCTTTACTATTAATCTCCAAAGATGCTCACCTCTCTCTCTCTCTCTCTCTCTCTCTCTCTCTCTCTCTCTCTCTCTCTCTCTCTCTCTCTCTCTCCTCTATATATATATATATATATTATAAATAATATATACATATATATATATATATATTATATATATATATATAAGACTCCCCTGTTCCGTAAACAGTAGCTTAATAAAACGAACTTGGCCACCACGTATTCAATCGCAGCCTCTCTCTCTCTCTCTCTCTCTCTCTCTCTCTCTCTCTCTCAAAGAGAAGAAAGTGTACGTGGTAGATTCCAGAGAGAGAGAGAGAGAGAGAGAGAGAGAGAGAGAGAGAGAGAGAACTAGAACCAGAAAACTCCGGAGTCTACCAGACCAGCCTCCCGCACGGAGCATTTCATAACTCTCTATTAAGATGGAAGAGGACTGGGGGCTGTGTCATGCCTCTTACGACTGTTTATTGGTCATAAATGTAGGACGATTGGCCTCCTGTCAACTCTCCCAGGGCGTTGAGTCCACTGCTTAGTATTCTTGGCTGTGAGGTGTTTCCATGCCAACCCCCTCCCCACCCTCCTCAATATTCCCCTCCCCCCTCCTTCCACCTCCCACCCTGATGATGATGGTAATGAAGATGTTGACATATGTAGTATTTTTGTTACAATAGCAGAAAATATAGCAATGTAAATTCAGATTTGTTTGTGTTTTTCATTTATTTTTCCGGTATTGAATTAGATTTTTCATCATTCTGGATATACTTAGCATTCATCGTATTTAAGTGTTAAATGTTGTAAAATACGGTCATTGGGTAAAAAATCGTTATTTTGAGATATGCTTTCCATTGATTTTTTGTTTTCCAAGTCTTTTTTAATGAAATTCAATGTTGATTGATATATTGATATTTAATAATTATTTCTCTGTCTAGTTCTGTGTACATAAGGGTTGCCTTGTAAGAGAGGAAACGACAATCATTATTGTAACTAATTTTCAGAAGTTCTATCTAGACCCCACCTTAACAAACAAAGCAAGCAGAACAAAGACCTATTTCACCTTGTCCTGTTCACTACGTAGTTCAGTATTTCTTCTTCTTCTTTTCTTCTTCTTGAACGTGATCTGAATATTAGTTGCGGAGTCGTAATGGCAGTTTATGATGCTCATTTCTTTCTGATAATTTTTCCTCAATTGCGCATGAGCGTAACCCAGACTTGATTTCGGAGGCAGTTGTAAGGCTATCTCTCTCTCTCTCTCTCTCTCTCTCTCTCTCTCTCTCTCTCTCTCTCTCTCCTGTTGAAGTATCTAATATATATATATATATATTATATATATATATATATATAATATATATATATATATATATATACTATATATACATATATATTATATATATATATATATATATATATATATATATATACATTTCATTGTATTGTTACTTTGATAATTAGTTAATGATACATCACCGTAATTTATCCTCAGTTGGGAAGACAATCAAAATTCAGTGAATGATTAACTGGTGTGCATTGTTACCAAGTGATTTCATTGACTGTAGCTGTTTATCCAATTAAGGGTTGAAAGTGAATATATACATATGATTCGATCTGTTTATTCTTTTCCATTCACAGTAAGGGTATTGTTTTTCTTTTGGTTTTAATCTTCCTTCATTTTCCATTTCTTTATATGCATTTCCTCATTTGTGTTTGTCGCTGTATTTAAAGTTTATTTGCGTATGTTTGTAATCTTACTCTTCCTCGTGTATCGGGTTTCGGAGAATTGATATTTAATAAGCTATTCACGCTTTATCACTGAAGCACACTCCCTCTGCAGTCCAGAATCACTCTGAAATTTCAAGAGTGTCATCTTTATCTTTGCCTTCCTCCAAATGTAAGTCTTCGTCGTTTTTCTAAATTTCTGTCCTCTGCCTTTTCCAACATTCCAAATTCACCCCTGGTTCCTCAGATATGTGCCAAGAAAAAGTATAAAACATCCTTTCCAACACTGACGATTGTTTAATGCTGACCTGTCGAAGAAGGCATCACAGAGGAAATGCATTGTTATGCGTCGAAACACCGAAAGCTCTCATCAGCTTTCAGCCCGAGTGCTAACAGTTACATACAGTGCTTTGTCAAACACTGCGAGGTTATGTCTGCGTGGTCACTTGATGGTTAGGATTTCCACGTCAAACAGAGCGCTTCGTCATTGGGAGACATGCTTAAAGAATCCATAACATCACAGGATGTGATCACGTTGTTGTTTCAGGGTTATGTTATATGTTCGTTCAGTGTGCAGTGTTTTATGCGTTGGTGCGTTCATGAGTCCTTAACTTTGCTGGAATACATTAAACTAGTTCTCGGATCTCTCTCTCTCTCTCTCTCTTCTCTCTCTCTCTCTCTTCTCTCTCTCTCTCTCTATCTTATCTTTGATTTGAAAAAAATGGTATCTCCTCTCTCTCTCTCTCTCTCTCTCTCTCTTCCCTCTCTCTCTCTATCTTATTCTTTGATTTGAAAAAAAAGGAAATCTCTCTCTCTCTCTCTCGCTCTCCTCTCTCTCTTCCTCTCTCAGTCCTTTGATTTGAAAAAAATGGACTCTCCTCTCTCTTCTCTCCTCCCTCTCTCTTCTCTCTTCCTCTCTCCTCCTCTCTCTCAAGCTTTGAATTAAGAACAATTGAATTGACAGATTTTGTATTAGTAACTATTAATTTTTGTCACCGGAATATTGGTAAATTTGTTTAATATTTGATCACAGAATATTCTTCAATTCATGTAATTGCACTTTTAACGTCAGAATGTCGACAAATTTATATGAATGATATTTTTCAAAAATATTTCTACCAAAGAGGATTGGGTAATTTGCGTACATATATATGTCCCTTCTTCTGACCAAAATAAAATTCTGTTTTGATAATGGTCAGTTTTTTTTCTGACCAAAAATCACTAGGTGAATTGAATTTTGAAAATTGTATGTATTTTAAAAAAAATATATAAATTATATTGTTTTCCATTTGTGACTACAGAATATTAGCAAAGATGTAAATTTTTTTTATTATAGAATTTCTCATTTGTCATTAAAGAATGAGTAATAATGTTCAAATTGTTATAATAACTCTCTTAAGTAATAATGTTCAAATTGTTATAATCACTTCTCTAATGACCACAGTAGTGTATAATTTATATGAATTAATATTTTTATTCACAATAAAGATTGTTTCAAGGTTTAAGTGAATCCATATTCATTACTGATTAATGTCAGTAGTATAAGAAAAGCTCTTTATCGGCCCAGGATTATTTTACATTTAGACAAACAACATTTTATTCTTTAGACAAACAACCTTTCATTTTTATGCTTAAGATCAACTACATATTATTAGTTAGACTAACAACTTTTCATTCTTTGGAGAAACAACATTTCATTCTTTGGACGAACAACATTTCATTCTCTGGATAAACATAATTTCATTCATTAGACAAACAACATATCAGTTTTTAGGAAAACAACCTTTCATTCATTCCTTTGGATAAACTATTTCATTATTTATACAAACAACACTTCATTCTTTGAACAAACATTCCATCCTTTATACAACCAACATTTAGTCATTTAGACAACCAACATTTCATCCTGTGGACAAACAATATATATTTATTTAGATAACCAACATTTCATCCTGTAGACAAACAAGGTATTAATTTAGACAACCAACAT
>NC_061100.1:24791753-24846753 GCF_015104395.2 Macrobrachium nipponense | reverse complement strand
AATATTCTTGTTTATCCAGACGAACTAAATATATTCGTAAAATATTTACATTTAGTTTGGGATCAAGTCCACGGAAGGATGGACGAAGGCTATAATAATCATTGTGAATATTTTCACAAATATATTTCTTCTGGATAACAAGACTATTACTATGGATATATATTATATATATATATGATCAGAACAACTCTGGAAAACGTGTGATAGGATAGGTCCAGCCACCAAATAGATTGGAAGAGTGGTATTATAGTAAAGGAAGGAACGTAACGAAGGGGAGACAAGCAAAAGCAGTTGAAGAATGAAGAGAAAGGGCAGACCCACTTGGTTTTTATTGAAGCTCCCACGGTTACGGCGTCAGGAGGGTGGCACGTGACGAATTTTATTTGGTAATTTTGCTCGTGCGAAAATATTGCAGTTATATTGAAATTAATTACGAGGATTTATTATTATCATTATTATTATGTTGATATAATTCTAACCATGTTCTAACCAGTGGTATTAGCCAAACGTATACCTCGATTATTATTATTATTATTATTATTATTATTATTATTATTTTTTTTTTTTTTTTTTTTTTTATTTATTTATTTATTTTTTTTTTTGCTCTATCACAGTCCTCCAATTCGACTGGGTGGTATTTATAGTGTGGGTTCCGGGTTGCATCCTGCCTCCTTAGGAGTCCATCACTTTTCTTACTATGTGTGTCGTTTCTAGGATCACACTCTTCTGCATGAGGCCCGGGGCTACTTCAGCCTCTAGTTTTTCTAGATTCCTTTTCAGGGATCTTGGGATCGTGCCTAGTGCTCCTATGATTATGGGTACGATTTCCACTGGCATATCCCATATCCTTCTTATTTCTATTTCAGATCTTGATACTTATCCATTTTTTTCCCGCCCTCTCTTTTTCTTTCTTCAAACTCTGGTGTCCCATGGTATTGCGACATCAATGAGTGATACTTTCTTCTTGACTTTGTCAATCAACGTCACGTCTGGTCTGTGTTGCACGTATCACCCTATCCGTTCTGATACCATAGTCTAGAGGATCTTTGCGTGATCGTTTTCTATCACTCCCTCAGGTTGGTGCTCGTACCACTTATTACTGCAAGGTAGCTGATGTTTCTTGCACAGGCTCCAGTGGAGGGCTTTTGCCACTGAATCATGCCTCTTTTTGTACTGGTTCTCTCCCCTCTGTAGCCATTGCCATGTGTCATCGCTGGCTAGTTCTTTAGTCTGTCTCATGTATTGTCCGTGCATTGGTTTGTTGTGCCAGTCCTACTGTTCTGTCTGTCATTCTCCTGTCTGTATATTTGGGTCTTCGTCTACTTTTATTAGTCCTTCTTTTCCCATGCACTCTTTAGCCACTCGTCTTCACTGTTTTTCAGATATTGCCCCAAGTGCTCTGGTCGCCGTGTTGACGCAGTCCTCTATACTTTAGTAGTCCGTCCTCCTTCCTTTCGTGTTATGTAATAGTCGTCCGTATTTGCTCTTGGGTGTAGTGCTTTGTGTATTGTCATATGTTTCCTGGTTTTCTGATCTATGCTGCGGAGTTCTGCCTTCGTCCATTCCACTATTCCTGCGCTGTATCTGATTACTGGCACTGCCCATGTGTTTATGGCTTTTATCATATTTCCGCCGTTGAGTTTTGACTTTAGTATCGCCTTGAGTCTCTGCATATATTCTATCCTGATCGTGTCCTTCATCTCTTGGTGTTTTATATCCCCTCCTTCCATTATTCCCAGGTATTTGTATCCTGTCTCATCTATGTGTTTGATGTTGCTCCCATCTGTTAGCTTTATCCCTTCAGTTCTCGTTATTTTGCCTTTTTGTATGTTGACTAAGGCGCATTTTTCTATTCCAAACTCCATCCTGATGTCCCCAGATACAATCCTTACAGTCTGGATTAGGGTATCTATTTCCTTGATGCTCTTACCATACAGCTTGATGTCGTCCATGAACATCAGATGGTTGATTCTGTTGCCTCTTTTCTTGAGTTGGTACCCGGCATCCATCTTCTGTAGTACTTTTGTCATGGGAATCATGGCTACTACGAAGAGTAGTGGGGACAGTGAGTCGCCCTGGAAGATCCCTCTCCTGATATTAACCTCTGCTAGTCTTATTCCAGAGCTTGTAAGTATTGTATTCCAGTTGCGCATTGTATTTTTGAGGAAGCTGATGGTGTTTTCCTCTGCCCCATATATTTTCAGGCATTCTATTAGCCATGTGTGTGGTATCATGTCGAAGGCCTTCTTATAGTCTATACATGCCATGCTTAGGTTGGTTTTCCTTCTCCTACTGTTCTTCATTACCATTTTGTTTATCAGGAGCTGGTCTTTTGTGCCCCTACACTTCCTTCTGCAGCCTTTCTGTGGTGGGGGATGGTGTTTTGTCTCCTCTAGGTAATTGTATAGGCCTTTCACTGATGATACCTGTCAGTAACTTCCACATTATTGGTAGGCAGGTGATAGGCCTGTAGTTACTGGCTATATTTCCCTTACTCTTGTCTTTTTGTACTAATGATGTCCTTCCTGTGGTCATCCATTTGGGTGCATGGTGATTTGAGATACAATGCTGGAGTTGTTCTGCTATTCGTGGGTGTAGGGCCTTGAAGTTTTTGAGCCAGTATCCATGGACTTCATCGGGACCTGGGGCTTTCCAGTTTGGCATTTTCTTTAGTTGGTGTCTGACTGTGTCTGTCGTGATCTCTGTGAATCTTTGTTTTATTCTCCCTGTTTCTTCTTCCTTGACTTCCTGGAGCCATGTTGCATGTTTGTTGTGTGATACCGGATTACTCCATATGTTTTCCCAGAGTCTCTTACTTGGTTCGGCTTCATGAATTTCTGGGCGGTTGTCTTCCCCTCTTAGTTGGCTGTATAGTCTTTTCTGGTTGGTTCGGAATAGTTTGTTCTGTTGGTATCCCTTATTCCTGTTCATGTACCGTTGGATCTTATGTGCTTTGGCCTTAAGCCTCTGTTTTACATCTTCTATTGTGTTGTTTAGTCCCCGCTCTTGTACTTTGTATTTCTCGTTGAGTTCCTCCCTTGTTTTCTTGCTTCTTAGCCTTTTTTCCGCCATCTCTTTCAGTTTACTCAAGTCAGATCTCATCACCATGATTTGCTTTTCCAGGCGCCTTTTCCAAGGAGGTTGCGGTTTTGGTTTCTGTTGGGTTGGATTGTGTTGGTTGGTGTTGGTGTTCGAAATCCCCATCAGTTCTGCTACTAATCTTGCTCCTGCATATACCAAGTTATTTTGTTTCTGTGATACTGGTGGTGTGTATTATGCCCATTATTTCATTGACCTCACTTGTTTTCTGCCTTAATTTTCTTGGTGTTGTAGGCTTTCATGGAGGGGATCTTTGTTCTCCTCTGTATCTGGGTCCATCCATTGTCTAATCTTTTCTACTCATTCCGTCCTCTCTGTTACTTCGTCGGTGTTTCTTCGTGTGTCGTTGTTTGATACCTCATCCTCCCTGTCGTCTTCTGTGGCATCGTCTCTCAGTTCGTCTTCGTGTAATTCGTTGTCGTGTGACATTTCCGTTTCCAGTTCTTCTCTTTCTGTTGGGGAGAGCCAGTTCTTTTTCTTTATGTTCCTTACTTGGTCTGCCAGCCTATGCTCTGTTTGGGGGGTGTTATTTCTCTCATTCCAGATGTTGACCAATCTTCTTCTATATCCTCTCTCCGTCGGGTTGCTTCTGATGTAGCATCTCCATATTCCTTATTTTCTTCTCTTGTCCATTTCTTCCTTTTTGCTTCTGTAGCTCCAATCTCAGGCTGTTGATTACTTTCGTTGTGGTGATCAGTTGCTGGATGACGACCTCCAAGTACCTGACCGTCTTCCCCTTCAATTGGGTTGAATACCTGGTTGCCGGACGAAGCTCCTCTGTTGCCAGAGGTTCCATTTACGTCGTTGTCATTTATTCCTTCATTTCTTTCCATCATTGCTGAGGTTTTTGTCTATTTAACCCATAGCTGGACCCTACCCCATCAGGGATAGGTACTCATTTACAGCTGAGTAGACTGAGGAAATTATGGTAAAGATCCTTTCCCAAGGAATCAACGCGAGGAGAGCGGTCACCCATCCAACGACTGACCAGCCCCAATGTTGCTTAACTTGACTTAAGTCCATTGAGGACCTAACCCTCTCCTCCTCGGCGCCACATTATTATTATAATTAATAATAATAATAATAATAATAATAATAATAATATATTATTATTATTATTATTATTATTATTATTATTATTATTATTATTATTTTTTATTCATTACTGAATTTTACTGTTATTATTCACGTATCATGGACAATGCGGATATCAAGCCACGAAGTCCTCATCATTTCTCGATTCTTACTATATTTGTAATCAGTGATTTTCAATTATTGTCTCATAGATTACCCGATGACAGATAAATGAAAGCTACTCTTGAATTCTCCCTCTTCCTACCCCCATTAAATGTTTCTTCTTCTTCTTCTTCTTCTTCTTCTTCTTCTTATTATTATTATTATTAGTTATTATTATTATTATTATTATTATTATTATTATTATTATTATTATTATTTGCAGGGAGCAGACCTTCTTTGATACATGTTTGTTGAAAATAATGAAAGTTGTCAACGAATTAATCTTATACAGGGGCTTTTCAGTCCTTCTGATAAGTCGTTTTTCTGACTCAGCTAGGTTGTTGAGTGGAATTCCAATATTCATCTTTGTAATAATTTGGCTATTTGTCTAAAATATTTTATCAAAAAATATTTCATTATGATATATTTTAGCTGAGTCAGAAAAACGAATTATCAGAGGAATTGAAAAGAGCCTGTATAAGATTAATTCACTGAAAATGCCGTTATTTTCAACAAATTTTTATTATTATTATTATTATTATTATTATTATTATTATTATTATTATTATTATAGACTGAGTAATGTTAACTTCACCCGCAATACCTGACCCTATCTTTTCTCAGTATTATTATACGAAAGTTACTTTTTATTTTTTTTATTACGTTATTACGTGAGATCCTGCCGGCAACTGGAAGAAGCCAAAAAATAGGAGGTGCTCCAAAAGGCTCCAAAAGGCTCCCAGAGGCTCCAAAAGGCTTCAAAGGCTCCCAAAGCCCCCAGAAAGCTTCAAAAGGCTCCAAAAAGGCTTTCAAAGACTCTAAAAGGTTCCAAAAGGCTTCAAAGACTCCCAAAGGTTCCAAAAGGCTCCCAAAGGCTCCTAAAGGCTTCAAAGGCTCCAAAAGGCTTCAAAGTCTCCCAAAGGTTCCAAAAGGCTCCAAAAGGCTTCAAAAGCTCCAAAAGACTCCAAATGGCTCCCAAAAAGCTCCACAAGGCTTCAAATGCTCCAAAAGTCTTCATAAGGCTCCAAAGGCTCCAAAAGAGACACCCGGTTAGCGAATTTCCCCACGTCCCTCCCCTCTCCCCCCTCTTCTGAATTGTTCGTCTCGACGCTGTACGTCACGATAGCACGATAGTGTAATGGCACGTTATCATTCTGTCGGAGGGAGGAGGAGGAGGGGGAGAAGACAATGGGACTGGGGGGATGGGGGAGGAAAAGAACCATGGGGGTGGAGGGAGGGGGGGTGGGGGGCGGGGGCGTCTTACCCGGCGGTATACGTGAGGGTCGCTTGCAAGAGTTAAAAAAAAAAAAAAAAAAAAAAAAAACTAATTCGTCATTTGGGACTTTTTTATTCCCACAGTGGGATAAATGGGTAGGGGAGTGTTGGAGGGGTTGGGGGTGGGGGAATGGGCTCAAGATCGCTTGTTTCATTGGTTATTCCCTGTCTCAATGTGACTCATTGCGTCTCGCACCTATCTCCTAAGGGAAGAACTTGATACTTTACATATTCATATGAGTTACAGACTAACCCAGAATGCAACACAATGCAGCTGGCCTCTGCTCGCTAAGACATGACGATTGTGGGCCTCAATATAACGCCTTTTAGCTCCGCCCCCACTCTTTTGTCCGGGTCTTGGGCGATCATTGGCCTACGAACTCTTAATGGGGTTTTTCATTAGTATATTTTTAAAATTATTTTTTTTATTGATATTTAAATTTTGTATATTTTATTATTTGTTTGTGTTGATTTTGCCCCATTCAAGGTTGAATCTTACATTATTATTATTATTATTACTATTATGTGGCGCTGTGGCACAGTGGGTTAGGTCGTCAGTGGACTGGTTAAGCAACATTGGGGCTGGTCAGTCGTTGGATGGGTGACCGCTCTCCTTAGCGTTGATTCCTTGGGAAAGGATCTTTACCATAATTTCCTCCGTCTACTCAGCTGTAGATGAGTACCTATTATTATTATTAAAGAGAATGGCAGAATTAAGCGAGTTGATTCTGCCATTCTCTTTAACAGTATTTGCCTAAAAGAGGGTCTTTTACCAAAATATTATTATTATTATTATTATTATTATTATTTTTTTTTTTTTTTTTTTGCTCTATCACAGTCCTCCAATTCGACTGGGTGGTATTTATAGTGTGGGGTTCCGGGTTGCATCCTGCCTCCTTAGGAGTCCATCACTCTTCTTACTATGTGTGCCGTTTCTAGGATCACACTCTTCTGCATGAGTCCTGGAGCTACTTCAGCCTCTAGTTTTTCTAGATTCCTTTTCAGGGATCTTGGGATCGTGCCTAGTGCTCCTATGATTATGGGTACGATTTCCACTGGCATATCCCATATCCTTCTTATTTCTATTTTCAGATCTTGATACTTATCCAATTTTTCCCTCTCTTTCTCTTCAACTCTGGTGTCCCATGGTATTGCGACATCAATGAGTGATACTTTCTTCTTGACCTTGTCAATCAACGTCACGTCTGGTCTGTTTGCACGTATCACCCTATCCGTTCTGATACCATAGTCCCAGGGGATCTTTGCCAGATCGTTTTCTATCACTCCTTCAGGTTGGTGCTCGTACCACTTATTACTGCAAGGTAGCTGATGTTTCTTGCACAGGCTCCAGTGGAGGGCTTTTGCACTGAATCATGCCTCTTTTTGTACTGGTTCTGTGCAAGTGCCGGGCATTCACTTGCTATGTGGTTTATGGTTTCACTTTTCGTATTGCACTTCCTACATATGGGAGAGATGTTATTTCCGTCTATCGTACTTTGAACATATCTGGTTCTTAGGGCCTGATCTTGTGCCGCTGTTATCATTCCTTCAGTTTCCTTCTTTAGCTCTCCCCTCTGTAGCCATTGCCAATTGTCATCGCTGGCTAGTTCTTTAGTCTGTCTCATGTATTGTCCGTGCATTGGTTTGTTGTGCCAGTCCTCTGTTCTTTCTGTCTTTCTCCTGTCTCTGTATATTTCTGGGTCTTCGTCTGCTTTTATTAGTCCTTCTTCCCATGCACTCTTTAGCCACTCGTCTTCACTGGTTTTCAGATATTGCCCCAGTGCTCTGTTTTCGATGTTGACGCAGTCCTCTATACTTAGTAGTCCTCTCCCTCCTTCCTTTCGTGTTATGTATAGTCTGTCCGTATTTGCTCTTGGGTGTAGTGCTTTGTGTAATGTCATATGTTTCCTGGTTTTCTGATCTATGCTGCGGAGTTCTGCCTTTGTCCATTCCACTATTCCTGCGCTGTATCTGATTACTGGCACTGCCCATGTGTTTATGGCTTTTATCATATTTCCGGCGTTGAGTTTTGACTTGAGTATCGCCTTGAGTCTCTGCATATATTCTTTCCTGATCGTGTCCTTCATCTCTTGGTGTTTTATATCTCCTCCTTCCATTATTACCAGGTATTTGTATCCTGTCTCATCTATGTGTTTGATGTTGCTCCCATCTAGTAGCTTTATCCCTTCAGTTCTCGTTACTTTGCCTTTTTGTATGTTGACTAAGGCGCATTTTTCTATTCCAAACTCCATCCTGATGTCCCCAGATACAATCCTTACAGTCTGGATTAGGGTATCTATTTCCTTGATGCTCTTACCATACAGCTTGATGTCGTCCATGAACATTATTATTATTATTATTATTATTATTATTATTATTATTATTATTATCGGAGAACCAAGAACTTTCACGTTAATGAATAAATAAATAAATAGACACTACTGATGGCTGCATTGGTCGCCATTATAATTTTTTCCCACTATTTCTCCATCAGAAGCTTATTACTTATACCAGTCTTTTTATAAATCTGTGTTTGACTCTATAATCGTTCGAAATAACATCTTGAAAAAGACAGCAACATAATTGACTAACTTTTCTGTCCAATGACCAAATCTCGTCAGCATGGCATGAATCCATAAATTTACTTGAAAGAAATAGTTTTTCTTTTGCTAGAGTAAGACTGTTATTAAAGAACGTGAGTATAACTTCATCAGACGCCGTGATTCAGCAAGAAATAAAAAGTAAAAAAAAAAAATAGTGGAAAGGTATAATATATCTTTTACCGAATTTGACGTCAGGTGAAAACCGTCTGGACAGGAAGTGTCTTAAGGTGTGTCCGCTGGGTTACCTACACTACAGTGTAAGTAATTACAGTGTAATTGTTAATAGCGTTTTCATCCAGAACATTTGCAAGTTGAGCTGGTTTTAAGATAAAAATATTTTCTTTCGACTTCCCCTGCACTATTTGAAATGCTGAAGATTAAAATCTTTAGAAAGATCTTGGTATAACGTCGTGTGTTCTTGGTACCACATATATGGGAATCTCGCCCACATTTATTCATATCCAGATAAAAGGTTATCGTGTGGACATCAACCTCCTAACATGTCACATACAACGTCTGAATCTTATCTCATACATACATATATATATATATATATATATATATATATATATATATTTAGAGAGAGAGAGAGAGAGAGAGAGAGAGAGAGAGAGAGAGAGAGAGAGGGTGCCGTTTGGACGTCGATCTAAATCACAAGGGTTCGTCCACAATACAGTAAAAAAAAAATGTCACGATGTCTGAAACTTATCTTATACATATCAGGTTGAGAACAAGTCGGCGAATTGTTGTTCACTTGTTTTCAACTTATCTGTGGAGGACGACCCATTTGGCGAATGCTGGTTAGTCGTATGAGCCAGTGGTTAAGACTACTTACAAGTCGTTGACTTGTTTTCAACCCGTTTGTGATTTGTTTGAGATGAGATGCCGACGTTTTTCTATGACATATTTTGCAGCTGTTTGAACGCTCTATGATACATTCTGGCTAGAGTTAAGTTGAGTTGAATATAGAATATATGAGGTCATTCAGCGCTGAAATGGAAATTGACAGTAAGAGCTTTGAAAGGTGTAACAGGAGGAAAACCTCAAGCCAGTTGCACTGTGAATCAAGTGTTAGGAGAGGGTGGAAAGTGAGATGGAAGAAAGAGCATATGAAAGGAGGTACAGTAAAAGGAACGAAAGTGCTTGCAGCTATAGAAGCCGAAGGCACGCTGCAAGAACCTTAAGTAATGCCTACAGTGCAATCGCATGAGGTCCACCGACGGCACTAACTTCCTACGGGGATTCTGATTAGATTTATCGCAGCGAAAAGTACCTTCGCCAGCGTTGGTCTCTGTAGGAGCTAATTAGTATTCATTTCGAGATTTATTCGATCGCTTGTTGTAGTCAGCTCTGTGTCTGTGGAGAAGGCCATTCAAATTCCCACAGATACTTTGTGGGCAATTGTGAAGTCAAGCGTCACTTGGACTTTCTTTTCTTGCGTGATATTCTTCTTATAAAATATACAAGTCTCTACTTGTTTATGTTTTCTATATGTTTTAAAACTTTACTTATGCATCTCTCGTGTTTTTTTTGTTTGTTTGTCAAGTTTCTTAGTTCATCTGTTCCGGCATTCTTCCCGATACCATAGCAATTCAAAAAGATTGTTTTTATATGATTGAAAGCATTTCGTGCATTGATAAATAGTAAGTAGGAAATGCGAAAATAAAAAAAAATTAAAAATGGGACCTGGGTGAGAAAACGTACAGGAATATAGATAAGAGCACAAAACAGATTATATACAAGTATGTATCAAACATACTGTAGTGTGTGTACTCTATAGTATCTTAGGTATATATATATATATATATATATATATATATATCTATATATATATATATATATGTGTGTGTGTGTGTGTGTGTGTGTGTGTGCGTGTGTGTGTGTGCGCGTGTGTGTGTGTGTGTGTGTGTGTGTTTGTGTGCGTGTCTGTGTGCGCATATAAAACTTGTGATTTTAGGAAAAGAAATTCAGATCGTAAAAGCTTTCAAGGTATGTGAAACCGATTTTCTCCATCTGACTCGCGAAGTGGGAAGAGTAAGGGAGAGAAAAGAGAAACACTAAAAGAGAGAAAGAAAAAAAGAAAGAAGAAGGAAAGAAGAAGAAATTTAGAAGTGGGATACACCAAGGGGAGTATTGTCGCCATTGTTGTTTTGACCTCAGGGCTCCTGGGAGAACTTCAGAGTGAAAGGGAAATGGGCCCCCAGGGGAAATCTTTTTCAAATGTATACAAGGGTTGTAAACATTGGTAAACATTGGTCATGGCATCCTTTCGCTCATTAGAGAATAGAAAAGTAGCCTCAGGTGTGTCTGTTTGCTGTTGGCTTTTCCGTGTATGAAAGTAAAGGTGCTCGCGTGGAATTATGCAAGAACTTGTTTATTTATTCGTCTCTATTTATTGATTTGTGTATTGATTGCCTCATCTTTGTTTATTTTAGTATATTGTTTATTTACTCTGGTATGAAAGTTAAAGGTTTTGCTCGGCGTGGAATTATGCCAAGAACTTTGTTTATTTATTCGTCTTTATTTATTGATTTGTGTATTGATTGCTCATCTTTGTTTATTTTTATGTATATTTGTTTATTTATCTGTGTATGGAAGTAAAGGTGCTCGCGTGGAATTATGCAAGAACTTGTTTATTTATTCGTCTTTATTTATTGATTTGTGTATTGATTACTCATCTTTGTTTATTTATATGTATATTTGTTTATTTATCTGTGTATGGAAGTAAAGGTGCTCGCGTGGAATTATTTAAGAACTTATTTATTTATTCGTCTCTATTTATTGATTTGTATATTATTCACTCATCTTCATTTATTCATATGTATATTTGTTTATTTATCTTTTTATTCATTTAGTTATTTATATTATATGAAAGAGAATCGTTATTATTTTCATTCTGTGTTAAAGTAACTTAGGATTTTTACTCTTTTATTTACTTAATTATTATATGTAAAGAGAATAATCAGTTTGTTATTGAAAAATTAATTCAAGATTTCTTTTTATGAAACATTTATTAAACTGACTCGCAATCATCTCTAAAAGAACTCTGCAATTAACTAACCATTGATTTTTTTTTCATTTATTCATTTTAATTATTTCTAATTGCGGAGTTTCCTTCACTACCGTCACCTTTAACATTACTCTTTATAAGTTGTGATTTCTTTTAGATTTTATCGCTATGACAAGTCTCTTGGGTCATTACGACGCCTTTTTGGTGAATAATGTACGTTGCAATGCAATAATTTGATGTACACTGCTCCAAGAGAACCCGTCGTCATTGAATTCTCTTCTCAGTTTAATCCCTAGTCGGGGTCGCTGTTTTTAATGAGCATTGTTGAATTTGAACGTTAAGTGTGACTAATCCAGTCGTGAAGGTATAATTAAGGTACAATATGAGAACTAATGGGTCTCTCTCTCTCTCTCTCTCTCTCTCTCTCTCTCTCTCTCTCATTTCATTTTATAGTTTTACTACCATGCTTGCTTTTTTCTTTCATACCACCATTTTACTTTTGGTTTCTTGAACGTATCTCTCTCTCTCTCTCCCGTTTCATTTTGTGGTTTTACTGTCTTACTTTCTTTCCTTCTTTCCTATCACCATTCCATTTTGGGTCTCTCTCTCTCTCTCTCTCTCTCTCTCTCTCTCTCTCTCTGTCATTTTCGTCTTTTCTCTCTAATTTCACCATGGTACTGTCCTTCTTTCTTTCTTTCCTATCACCACCATTTCATTTTGGGTCTCTCTCTCTCTCTCTCTCTCTCTCTCGTTTTATTTTGTGGTTTTACTGTCCTTCTTTCTTTCTTTCTTATCACCACCATTTTATTTTGGGTCTCTCTCTCTCTCTCTCTCTCTCTCTCTCTCTCTCTCTCTCGTTTCATTTTGTGGTATTACTGTCCTTTCTTTCTTTCTTTTCACCACCATTTTATTTTGGGTCTCTCTCTCTCTCTCTCTCTCTCTCTCTCTCTCTCTCTCTCTCTCTCTCTCTCTCTCAGATTAAAAAAAAGAAAGAAAAACAACCACATTCACACACACAAAACGAAGATAACATATTAACTTCGACGAAGATGTCTGAACAAGTTCACTTCTGCAGCTTTTCCGAAAATACGTATGATTAGAAGAACCACAGTGGCTCATGTCAGGTTAAAAAAAAAACACTCATTAAACCCTCGTTTCTCCCGGTTGCAAAATTATACATCTGGATAAAATAGCAACAATGGCAAGTAGCTACCTCCCTACGTAGCTCGCATGACCAGACGGCGCTTGCGCAGTCGTTCATTTCCGTTAGATCACGCCCTTTCGTAATGCCGGGTTAGTCGTCGTTGCAGGTTGACCTGGGGCGTGACGAATGACCAGATGACGAATGCGATACACGTCGCAGACGAGTTATTATTTATTAACAAGTAGCGATGTTGGGGTTCAGCTTTTTGATGCCTTGAAGAATGCCCTACTGGGAAGGTCTTGCTTTAGGTTATTAATATAATTTATTTTGTTGGTACTTGTGTTTTTATTATTATTATTAATATTATTATTATTATTATTATTATTATTATTATTATTATTATTATTATTATTATTATTATTATTATTATTATTATTATTATTGGAGGAGAGATGAAAAATTTATTGGGCATTAAATGGAGGAGGGTTGTGTCATAAAGGAATTTTCCTTCAATTTTGGGAATATATTATATATATATTATATATATATAATATATATATATATATATATATGTATGAATAACTTGATCACGAAGTATATAAAACGTGATGCTATGTATAAATAAAGTTTTTTGCCACGAAGGAAAAAATGAAAAAGCGAGATAGCCAAGTACTTTCGGTCCTGTTCGGACCCTTACTGAGGGTCCGAACAGGACCGAAAGTACTTGGCTATTTGGCTATCTCGCTTTTTCATTTTTTCCTTCGTGGCAAAAAAGCTTTATATATATATATATATATATATATATATATATATATGATATATATATATATATATATATATATGTGTGTGTGTGTGTGTGTGTGTGTGTGTGTGTGTGTGTGTGTGTATATGTATTTATGTTTATATATAGTATGTTTATATATATATATATAATATATATATATATATATATATATATATATATTAATTATTGCTTTTGCATCTCTCTCTCTCTCTCTCTCTCTCTCTCTCTCTCTCTCTCTCTCTCTCTCTCGTCTAAGATGTCTGAAAGCAGTAATGTTGAAACTGTTATACTAGTAGTTGTTGACAGTACACACACACACACACACACACACACACACACATATATATATATATATTATATATATATATATATATATATATATATATAGTATATATACATATATAACGAATCTAAAATTTAAAAAACCTTCAACAATATGTATATTTTATCATAACCAAGATATTACTAAGTTAATCTCAAGAGAAAACATTTTAATGTCGTAAAAACTCTTAATGGCAAAAAAATCAACCACCACTGAGAACCTGGGGGAAATGACAGTTGCCTATTTATAGCCAGACACAATAATTAAGGAGAAAGTTTGACAGAACTAAAAATCACGGGGCGGAATTACACGCTTCGTAACGTAATAGCGACGTTGAGGCTAATTTGATTCGACGGAATAACGTGATTTTTCTCTTAACCAGTTTTATCAACAAGGCTCGGGTGGTGGTTATGTTTTTTTTACAAAAATTTCCCGGTTGCATTTCCTTCCCGGAGATGGGGGACTGATTTCGCTCTAACCTGAACTCGACGGAAACGTGTACGGTACAGACGAATTCACCTCGAATTTTCTCTTTGACGGTGGAGCGGATGAGGTCAATACTATGCTATTTACAATGTTAAGTTTTGGTCAAAGTGCGAGTATCCCCTTTTTGCCTATATACAGGGTGTCCATAAAGTCCCAGTACCATTACAATTATTTACTGATTGTAATGGTACTTGGACTTTATGGACATCCTGTATAATTCCTCTTTAAGAGGTATTTCAGACTGCATGTATAAAAGAAAAAGTTAAGTATATCTTAGTTCTACCAGACCACTGAGCTGATTAACAGCTCTCCTAGAGGGCTGGCCTGAAGGATTAGATATATCTTTACGTGGCTATAGTAGATTCACATCACCCGTGCATCTGATGTCTAGGCCAGTTCCTCACGACGCTCCTGATTGCCTGTTGATTAAGCCAATCACAGGGCTGGAAACTCTGATCTCAAGAGAGTTCACATAGGCAGGATGTATGTTCCACTTCTTCTGAGGGATACTTTTGAAAGACGTATCCCTCAGGAGAGGTGGAACATACATTTTGCCTGTGTGAACTCTCGATAGAGACTAAGAGTTTCCAGCGCTGTGATTGGCTTAATCAACAGCCAATCAGGAGCGTCGTAAGGAACTGGCCTAGACATCAGATGCACGGGTGATGTGAATCTACTATAGGAACCAACTGGTTACCTAGCAACTGGACCTACAGCTTATTGTGGGATCCGAACCACATCGAGAAATGAATTTCCATCACCAGAAATTAATTCCCCTGATTTGGCGAGAAGCTTTATAGTTGCATGTGCAAAGCTTGTGCCATGACCATTTGCAAAATAGAGATATTTTGTTTTTTAAACATCTAAAAAACTCTGTGCACTTGTTCATTAATTTAAATTAGTAATTGCATTGCTATTAAGTAACTGATTTAAGGAATAAACGTTAATTTGAAATAGTAATGGCACTTATATTAAGTAACGGATTTAAGGAATAAACGTTAATTTGAAATAGTAATGGTACTTATATTAAGTAACTGATTTAAGGAATAAGCGAAGTTTGGAATGATCAGTTTGGCTTCGCTTGAACTCGCGTTTTATCTTCTTCCAAACCTCTGCTGATTTTCGCTGATTCAGCAAAATTCGTGGAGTCTGATAGTGACGTATATTCGCATTTGTTCTTTAAAAAAAAAATTAATGCTATCATAATTTAAAACGATGACTGTATCGATTTTATTGTATCTAATAAATGCTAAAGTTTGACTTTTTTTTTTCTTTTGTAAGAGAAATAAGTCTGTGGTTGGTACTGCCTGTCATACCTATACTTTTATCTGTTTCTTTACTGTTTCTTTGTTCGTCTCGTCCTCCCTTGCTATTATTATTATTTATTTATTTCTAGATATTATATATATATATATATATATATATATATATATATATATATATATATGTATATGTATATGTATGTGTAAGTCTCATCATCACACGAGTCACTAAATTCGTGAAAGAATCATAATTTTATATAGTTTAAAAATATATATATAAACAGCGAGAGCCTCCGAGATCTTGCTCAATTTTCCTTGTCAGTCTCTTACATTAATGTTTATGTTTATTATTATTATTATTATTATTATTATTATTATTATTATTATTATTATTATTATATTGGAGAAACAAGTCCACAGTTATGTAAATGTAATTCTGAATTTAAATATATGCACATTTGCATAACTGTGGATTTGTTTCGCCACTTTGAATACTCATGCTATTATTATTATTATTATTATTATTATTATTATTATTATTATTATTATTATTATTATTATTATTATTATTATTATTATTATATGTGCTTGACCCCCTTTTGAGGTTTAGAGAAATCTGAACTCTCAGAGATTGGAGGATGAAGTTTCACCAAGCTTCCTTTCTCTCACCAACAGATCACAACAGCGCGTGGGAGGCTGCCCTTATCCGAGCTACCTGTCTCATAACGGTTCCGGGCAAGAGGGCGGCGGGCGTCGTGGTTTCTTCCTCGAAAAGGCAGCAGTGGTCAGCTTGTTTTCATCGCGAGGTAAACGGAGAACGACGCCTCTGAGACCCACTGTGCGCTGTGGAAATTCCCCAAGCGATTGAGAAGATGAGTTTGTGACGCCTCTCCCTGGTGACTAACAAGTGAGGCAGGTGACCTGTAACGACCTCTTCTGTGTCAGAGTCAGCAACAGTCTGTGGAATTTGACCTTACCTAGCTTGAGTCATGGATGACGTTGACATATGACTACTGAGCGGGTGTGATTTGATTTCTCTGTCCATTGTTAGTCTATCTATTTCTTGAGCAGCAAACGAGTAGACACGATGGTTAACCGGTTCGACATGGAGCAAAATGGGGTGTTGGACACCGACAAACTCGTGTTCACGGACAATAGCCCTGGACCAGAAAAGATCGAGGTCGTGATGGGTCGATGTTTCCCACTCCATGGGCCGGGAGGGACCTACGACTTCCTGCCCATCCCAGTAGTGAGGAAGATTGTGTACAAAAATAGCGATGGTGCCACATTCACACAGACCTTTGGTGATCTCATCAAGTCGGAAAATGAAAATTACAAGATACCGACATCCGTGATAGAGAAGCACTTTGATCCCGAGAAAAAGGGTTGTAAGCCTAAGAACACTTTCGTGAAACACGAAGCTTCGGATGGCATGAGAGACGCTGATCCTCTCATCTCTAATAAGACTAACCCCAAGGAAAGTGAGAACAGCAGCAATAAACATCAGAACAAGATATTTTCAGATGCCCAAGTCAAGAATCTTCAACTCCAGGAGCCTGCTCCTGCAGTAAAAATTGGAAGGGATGACCTAGAACATGTAATTGGTCACCATGAAGTAAATGCAGCCTCACCCAAACCTGATATACTGGAAAGAATAAATCAGAGTCATGAAAATAAGGTTTCCATCAAATCAGAGACTCACAATCAAGAAACTCCAAGTTTGAAATGGCAAGAGAACTTACCTAAACCAGTAAATGCCAACCGTGCGCCTATTGACCAAACACAGCAAGAAAACTTATTTTCAAGCAAACCTAAGAGCCATCTCCAGGAAACTGCTAACAGTACAGCAGCACAGAGCAGTCAAGTGGATCAGCATCAGAGTAACGGGACACCTTTACAGATAGATTCTGACACTATCAAAAGGATATCCAGAGCTAACTCTCCACGCTTTAGAGTTAAAAGGGTGGAGAACTCTAAACCACCTGAAATGACAGGACGGGAAGCTTGGGAGGAGACACAAAAGAGGAAAGCACAGTTACGCGAGGAGTTCTTCCGAGTGCCCTATGAGGAATGTAACAGAGAAGCCATTCGTAGTATGGGAGCTCGACACAGATCAGAGCCAAGGCTAAACTCTCTTGCAAAAGAGAGGAAGAAGAGGAATTCTCTCTCGGAGAAAAGGGTCCATTTCAACATGGACGATTCACAGTTAGAAGACATTAGAAAATGGCGGGAAGAGAGGCGCATGCAGGCTACCCCTCAGTGCATCAAAACTGTTGCGAAGATTTATTCCATCGATGCCCCGAGTAACCAAAGGAAAGTTGAGTATATCGACTCATTCACCACGCCAACACCGGAAGTTCCTGTTGCTGTGACGCTCGTGGAAAATGCATCTGTTCGTGCCAAGTACTCTCGACCTACTGATCTTGATAGCTTAAAGGGCAACCCTTCCGACAAGAAAGTTCAGCTTCTTTCACATCTCCTAACATTGCAGGATGCAGCAGTGATTCAAGTTCTCAATTGAAAGGGCACCTTTGAAAAGACCGAGCAGGCAGCAAAAAGTCCCTCTGCAAATGGACGTAGTATTTCATCTCCAAGTACTTCACTTTATGCTACTTTTAGTAAACCACCTGAACGAAAGATCTCACCCCCTGACAGCTATTTCGATTATCACTTAACTCCAGATCAACAGGATGCCAAACCTCCTATGAGGTCCCACCCACAAATTCCACCTAGATCCATATCCTACCCAAAATTAAGTGATCCTCAGTTTGACTCACAGATGAGCCATGATGATTCCTTTCCAGACCAAGTCCAGAGTAACGTCCCTTTGAAATCCCCATGTGACAGCGCATACAATCATAGACTGACCTCGAAATTAGAGGCTCAGAGAGAACCAACAGAAAAGCAAAGGCCCCACCAGCCTTCTGTTGCCCTGCAAACACAAAAGCACCAGCAAACCAATTCTGGAGAGACCCAAGAATGCATTGCCTCAAGTACAGTGGTCAGATCAGAAGATTTATTACGCCCAACCACATCACAAAATCCGTTACCGCTACCACGTGTTAAGTCACTCACCTCGAGAGACGACTTACATCTGCAGGACACTCCATCAGCGAGCTCCCAGAGGGATGAAGGTGCATCAGAGAAATCAAGAGCTTTTGCAAACAGGAGAGCCACATCACTCGACAGAGCGACAATTCGGAAAAGGACAGCTGGTTTACCAATCAACAGTGGCTCTTACTTGAAGAGCCCCGGTTTGATTCTTAGTCATTTGAGAAATCCCATGGCCACTTCACCAACGCACAGTCTTTTGAGTGATAAACCCACCGATTTCAAAACCAGCAATGCCTTTTCACCTTACAGGCCCAATAACACTTCTGTTGTTCAGAGTAAACAGTCAAGTATCTCAAATCCAGAACGAGCGAAGTTTTTCAACATGAATAATGCGGCAACAGCTAATACGAGTGAGCAGCCAAGTTCTGCTAATATTATCAAAAGTTACATATACCCCAAACGCAATTCAGTTACAATTTTACAGAAAGACCCACGCCAAGTTGATGTAGGTGCTATTTCTAAATCCACTGGAAATAATTTTGGTCAAAATGGTCACAGTAAGCATGAAACTCAGCATTTTAAGCCACTGGACAGCAGCAGCAACAACATTCACAATGGTTTTCCAGAAAATAATGGATCTCAATTTAACAAAAGTTCAAAACCGTCTTTCCAAACGTCAACGTCAAAGGCGAATAGCGAAGCCCCCCGTAAAGACTCCAACAAAGAAAACGAACAGAACCCGCCTTCACAGAAAACGGTGCCAAATGGTAAGGGTAACTCTGTCAATATTTTGATGACCAAGGGCGAAAGCTATTCCAAACACCGAATCGTCCTCAACAGCCACACGAAAACGATGACGCCCAGGATGACGGTTAGGAAGATCATCGTCCCGGCATCCTCGGTGTCAGGGACGACGAGGCCAGTCCCTCCTCCAGCATCCACAAGATCAGCTCCATCTCCTACGCCTTCGTGCGCTTCTTCCAACTGCTCCTTCGGGTCGTCAGGTAGCTCTTCCGGTTGCTTTTCCGGGTCTCCGTCGCCGACGCCAACGCCGTCTCCGATTCGAGTCAGGGCGTCGAGAGTGCCAACAGATCTCTAAAGGTAAGAAAATGGAGAATTAGTTGTCAATTTGAATTACTAATTCAAAATATGAAAGTTGTTGATAGGCCTATATAGGTTTTTAGTTAATTCGTTCGTGAGTGGAAAGAAATAACTGTACATTATAAGTCCCATGTACAAACGTACAATATAATAATATAATCAACATTTACCAAACTTACATTTGTAGCTAATATATATTAGCATAGTAAAATTTTGTGGTTCAGGTTCCAAAGCAATAAATTCAGTGAATATTGATTAAAACAACACTTTTTGCTTGTGACTTTTTTTAATAGATCTTTTTAGATTTAATATATGTCCATGATTATAGAAATGTTATGCATTTTAGAATGAATGAGGACTAACCTAAACTTTTAGTTGTACTTTAAAGGTTTCTTATGAAAGTTCGCGTATTTGTATGACTGTGAAACTGCATCACTGTCTGTAGATTTGTAACTAAGATTATAATAGAAAATTGCCAAGCAGTACGTGGCATCTCAAATAAGGGTCTTTGAAAAGGGTCCTATTTAAGATTTAGCTGTTTAGCATAAGAGATGGTACAAGATCAGTGTATTAGATACTTCGTTCGTTTAAGATAAGGTCAATAGAATATTTTATTGCGGAAGAAACCTTATTTTATGATTTCATTTTTTGTGAAAATTTTGTTGCTCTAAATCAAAGGCTGCATTTACATTATATTTGAAATTCACAATCAGCAGACTTGAAGTTGTTTTACACACACACACACACACACACACACACACCAGTGACTATGGGAAAAGCAGACACCTACCTTCAAATAATGATATTTTGCAATGCAAATTTCACTGCATTTATTTCGGAATGAATGACTTTCGGATTTCCTTTATGCATTTCTATTGTTCTTAACCAGCTCTCTCTCTCTCTCTCTCTCTCTCTCTCTCTCTCTCTCTCTCTCTCTCTCTCTCTCTCTCTCTCTCTGTACAATTTATCGTTTTACTATCTTTCATCTCAACATTTTCATAATTTTTATTACATTGACTCTCTCTCTCTCTCTCTCAGGAATGGGAATTTCATACTAAATTCCTGTTACTGCAAAGCTGTATATCAATAACCATTCCCAATACTGTTTATAATATCATACTTCATATTACTCTTCATACCAGTACTCACACAAGCATGAAGAAATGTCAGTTAAGAGTGGCTCAGCAATCTTGGTTTCATATACCATAACACTTGCCTTTATAGCAGCAGTGTACATACATATCATATATATACATATATATATATATATATATATATATATATATATATATATATATACAAATATTCCTGCCTTTGCATACTAGCGCTCAGTGTTTGTCAGCAAACATTCCTTTTACCGAGTGCAAAGGGATATGCTTGTTAAGTTTTTTTCCTCCTTTTTACATCCTAATGTCAGTGGATTTTTTTACATTTTTAAAAATTTCTTCTTTCCTTGTATATTATTCTTGTTGTTCAAGTAAATTCTTATAAACAGTTATTCCCTAAGTCTTGTTTAATATATATATATATATATATATATATATATATATATATATATATATATATATAGGTTAAACAAGACTAGGGAATAATTATTCCCTGAACCGAATTCCTGCCTTACCCAATGCTTTAAGATCCCACAATTATTTGACAAAATACATTCCTGTTCCTTTGCGCGTCTTCGCCTCAGAAGATTCAACTCAAAAAGGTATATATTCACGACTTCACTGGAATGCAATGTTCTCCCTTCATACTTGCGCATACCTCTACATAGAAATGCGTCACGTATGGTATGCCGACATGACTTCGATGCCTAATTAGCTATGGCCCGTAGCTAATCCCATAGGTGTACCACCACCATGAGGGCTCTCGTTGCCGACGAGTCTGATTTCTTTTCCCTTAAATTTAACCGTTATTCTCTCTATCGGAAGCTTTGTTTTGATTGATATGTCAAGAATTAAAAGTTTTGGACGATTTATAATTATTTATCTCCCGATAATTGGTCGTTTTGTGGGCCATAAACGTCTAGAACACGAACCGTAATTAGCAGTTGGCAACCGCATCACCGGCATGTGTACAACAACACCAACACGACACAAAGACTGAGAATGAGAAACTTCAGTTGGTGCCGGGACGCGATACGAGATGTTCCTCCGTCTCTAATTCGTCGAAGGCACGCCACTGACATTTATGACTGAAACGCCCTCTTGGATGTTATTATAGTTTGTTAGTGTGTTCCGGAATATTTATTTGTGAATGATAAACAAGAAAAAGGGAGATCGACCACACATATATGAAGACTTGACATGCCATCTATAATAGGGAACTAGGAAAACGATGCTTTAGGCCTAGGCCTATTGGCGTGTTTTGCCGGAAAAGGTGTGCTTTCGGTAAGTAATAATTTCTCGTGTGAATGGAAGTATAGTCAAGAGAAACTTAGCTAATCACTCGTATTTTTCCTTTGTACGTAACAGTAATGGTCAGCGTATTACCTTTGAGGGAAAGTGATTGATTGCTTAGGCAAGGATGTCATTGCTTCAGTAAAAACATGTATATTGTAGACTTCATTAGATTTCAGAGCGATGCTGATGCTTAATATGCATTCATTCATTACTAGGGATTTAAATTATTCCCAGCATTTATTGTTGATCAAAAATGTTCACAACGATTGAACATTACTTTCTTATTTTTGTTACGGGAAACGTATACTGAGTTTCACATGGCAGTAAAAGCTATTATTCAGTTACTATCCGAGTCTATACGATTGTCCTGACGAATAACGTATATACATATCGTCATTACTGTGACACTTCAAATTTGGTTTAATATATTTTATAGGCGTTTTTATCGATGAAATAAATCTGCACAAAATTTGTTTCAACGCTCAGGTGTGATGGAAAATTTGTTTGTTTGTAAGCATTATCGGTTGGTTGGTTTAGATTTAGTATACCTGGCGCCATGATAGTACGGACCTTTGACCTGAGGACGGTAAGGTATAAAAGTGATTAAGGAAGCTTGGTGTGGACCTACGGATCTTACCAACTTCAGTTTAGTAGACCCGCCAAAAAAGAATAAAATTCTGCTGTACCTACGATTTTGAGAGTTGACATGAACCATATTGCCCAGTGGCTGATGAAAATAGCATAATTCATCTAAGGATTTAGCCTTAATCTTTCATTGCCAGCTAAAATGTTGCTACTTTATTAACATAACCTCAAATTACATCTGTCCATCCGCCTGTGGTGTTTGTGCATGGTAACACTGCGTCCCAGGGTTTGAATAATATCCTATTTCGAATATTAACGGTGTAATTCGCATTCAGTAAATTATTAAAACACCTTTCAGTTGCAAATGTACACCCAGATATCCTTTTATTTACCTAAAACGTACACGTAGCGTAACTATTTAAAGCCTTGGAAAGCCCGAGACGCAGTGTTACCATGCGAAAACACCACAAGCGGATGGACAGATGGGAAAAAACAGAGTATAGTGCGTTCGTAGTGATTGCAGTATGAATATGAGAAGAATGATCTAATAAGATATCATTAGTTAGGTTAGGCATGAATGCTTAATGGTTTTCCATCATGAGAAATATTTTCTGCCATATGCAACTTAAGCTGTACTTATATTTTTCCTATTATTCCCGTGTTACCTACCCACGCCTGGCAATCTATTCCTAATTAAGGTTAAGTATGGAGGTACCGTCCCATGATTGCGTACAAAATTGCTCAGGTATTTATGTATAATGGAGAAGTGGTATTGTGCTGATAAGGTGTATGTAATTTGCTGTAACAGCTGCTCATTTAGAAGATAAAGGGAAGTGATGTATAATGATCAGTATAAAACACCCCTCCTCCCCCACCCCCTCCTCATATCCAATTTACAGATTGAGGACAAAATCATAAAAAAAAAAGTTCAATTTATATGACAGAAAATTGGGCTGATTCACAAAAGATAAGTTGGCGGATATGGAGTCTAAATATGTCGAGGTTAGTGGTTAGTCAATAGTATCTTGTATGATTGCATTAATAGGCTGATAGCATAAGTTTATGTATATTTCCCGGAAGTCTTTCATTGGGAATGATTCCGTATATAGAATTCGGTGTTGTGAGCTTACGATTACAAGTGTATTTATTATAGATATCCGCATACTTTCATCTTGGGGGGGGGGGGGGGTGTAGGTAGGACTAACCTACGTTGTTCAGTATTGTCTCTCTCCCTCAATTTGCTGTTTGCGCAACTCATCGATGAGTTTCGATGTCACGATTAGTTTATCAGACCGTAGCGTTTCCCAGTTCCTGCCCACCTTTTGTCAGTGCTCCACCCACGATCTCTGGTAGCCACCGCCTACGCCTAGGCTACGCCCCGAACGCCTACCAAAATCGCTCTCCACTTCCTGTGTCCGACAACGATATGCTCCCAATTAGTTTTGGAACCAGTACACATACACGTGATTCTGAATGCAGTTTGGCTTTCTCCTTTCTACTCTTTGGGGTCTGGTGTCTCGTTATAGGCCTAGTGGATTTGTTTCAGTAAATGGTTATTGAATCCTCTTCTTTAGACTTTATAATTTGGTTGTATGCTTTGAATTTGAAAAACTGTGCCAGGAATACTGTAGTACTACTATAGGCTACGAGATTATCATGACGTGTTGATTACGTCTCTCTCTCTCTCTCTCTCTCTCTCTCTCTCTCTCTCTCTCTCTCTCTCTCTATCTCTCTCTCTAATAAAATCCAAAATAAGAAAGAAACAAAATAAAGAGAGAAATCAAGAATATCAGGTAAAAGAGAAAAGCAAACCACCAATGAGATATGCAGAGGTGTCAGCAAAAAATTTCAAAGCATCAGCTCCGAAATTCTACTCAAGAGATAATAACTGTATTTATTATGCAAGAGGATATTGCAGAAACGGAGAAAATTGCAGATTCAGACACAAAATGAATAATTATGATGAAGGAAGATCAAATATTATGGAAAAGTTGGATTTTTTAATGTCAGAATTTCTGGAAATGAAAAAAAGAACAACATACCAGAACAGGAAAGAGACATGGGAAAATCCTTATTACTACCAGTATTAAATGAAGGAGAAAACACGCAAACCATCATAGTGATGAATGCGCAGGGTTTAGTTACGAGTAACTCAAAAAGAAAAATAGAGTACTTAGAAGAACTAACCCAAAATGAAAAGAAAATAGATATAATGAATATAAGTGAAACCTGGTATTCCCAAGAGACTGGGAATGATGATCAAATAAAAAGGGTTCCAAACTTATAGATCAGATAGAAAAAATAGGAATCAAGGGGGAACCGCAATATGGGAAAGACAAAAAACAAGGAAAAATATATGAGAAATATAGTAACTCAGAATGTGAACTAATAGCGGTAGAATTTGAATCTGAAAAATTGTGAACCATAGTAATATATAGACCCCCTAATACTAAAGAGTTTGACTTAATAATTGAAAAATTGGATGATATATGTAGAAATCACAAGGACTGGACTATTCTCCTATCTGGTGACTTCAACTTTCCTTTCGTAGAATGGAAAGAACGAATAGGAGGTTGTGGTTGTACTTATACATATAAAAAAGAGAGTAATAGTAGTGCAGAAGATAAGAGGCAATTTGAAAAGCTATTAGATATGCTACTAGAATACAACATTCAACAAATAAATCACCTGCCAACAAGAAAGGAAAAATACTTTAGACCTAGTATTTGTGAACGAGATGAATTATGTTAAAGAAATAATAGTTTATAATGTGAAGTATTTCAGACCATAATGTCATAGAATTAACAGTTCATTCCAAAGCAAGTGAAAATAGAGATAAGCAAGAAATGAAAAAGTGGGAAGGATATGGAAAATACAACTTCTACAGTAAAAATATAAAATGGTCAGAAATTAATGAAGAATTAAACAAAGATTGGGATAACATTTTCGTAAGTGATGACATAAGGGTAAATACGGAGATATTATATAAAATATTGGAGAAAATAGTGGAAAAATATATACCGAAGAAGAAAAGTAAACATCATTCATGCATACCAAGAGACAGAAGGATCTTGTTCCAGAAAATCAGAAAGTGGAAAAAAGGTCTTGCAAAAGAAAAAAATGCATGGAAAGTTATAGAACTAAAAAGTAAGATAGAAAATGCAGAACAAAAGATTATACAATCAAAAGAAAATGAAAAACGGGACTTGGAAGAAAAAACCCTATTAAATATCAAGCAAAACCCCAAACTATTATACTCATATGCGAAGAAGATGAATAAAAGAAGAATAGAAATAGGCCCTCTGAGAATTGAAGGGAGATTAACGAATGAAAAAAAGGAAATTTGCAACATACTGGCAGAACGATATAAGAGAGAATTCACCCCTAGAATAGATAATGAAGATAATGATATAGAAGTAAGGGATGAAAATAGTGAATATTTAGCTGACATAGATATTAATGAAGCCGATATTGTGCAGGCTATTAATGAAATTAAAATGGAGCTGCTGCAGGGCCAGATGGAATTCCTGCTATTTTGTTAAAGAAAGTAGTTCATTCTATCGCAAAGCCACTTGCAATATTATTAAGACAAAGTGTAGATACAGGCAAGATATATGATGAGCACAAATTAGCATATATTACCCCTACTTTCAAAAGTGGATCAAGACTAGAGGCAAGTAATTATAGGCCTGTGAGTCTAACATCACATATTATGAAAGTGTATGAAAGGGTAATGAAGAAAAATATTATGAAACATTTAATAAAAAATAATTTGTTTAATAAAGGACAACATGGTTTCGTACCCGGAAAAAGTACACAAACCCAACTGTTAGTCCACCGTGAGAACATATTCAAAAATATGAAAAGCGGAAATGAAACAGATGTGGTTTATTTAGACTTTGCAAAAGCTTTTGATAAAGTAGACCATAATATATTAGCGAAGAAAATTAGAAAACACAATATCGTGGATAAAGTAGGAAAATGGTTAAAAGAATTTTTACACAACAGAAAACAGATAGTTATTGCAAACGACGAGAAATCGGATGAAGCCAGGTAATATCCGGTGTGCCGCAAGGTACGGTGTTAGCTGCAATACTGTTTGTTATTATGATTGAAGACATAGACAATAATGTTAAAGATTCGGTAGTGAGTAGTTTCGCAGATGACACAAGAATAAGTAGAGAAATTACTTGTGATGAAGATAGGAACGATCTACAAAGAGACCTTAACAAAGTATATGATTGGGCAGAGGTAAATAGGATGGTATTTAACTCTGATAAATTTGAATCAATAAATTATGGAGACAGAGAAAGAAAGCTATATGCATATAAGGGACCTAATAATGAGACCATCACAAATAAGGAAGCAGTTAAAGACCTTGGTGTGATGATGAATAGGAACATGTTTATGCAATGATCAAATAGCAACTCTGTTGGCAAAATGTAAAGCAAAAATGGGAATGTTGTTACGGCACTTCAAAACAAGAAAAGCTGAACACATGATTATGCTTTATAAAACATATGTTCGTAGTCCACTTGAATATTGCAATATGATATGGTACCCACACTATCAAAAGGATATTGCACAAATAGAGAGTGTACAAAGGTCTCCTTTACAGCTAGAATAGAAGAAGTTAAGGACCTAGACTACTGGGAAAGACTACAATTCTTAAAATTATATAGTCCTAGAAAGGAGAAGAGAACGCTACATGATAATTCAGGCATGGAAACAGATAGAAGGAATAGCAGAAAATATCATGGAACTAAAAATATCAGAAAGAGCAAGCAGAGGTAGATTAATAGTGCCCAAAACTATACCAGGAAAAATAAGGAAAGCACACAGGACATTAATCCACTACGCACCAGCATCGATAATGCAGCGTCTATTCAATGCGTTGCCAGCTCATCTGAGGAATATATCAGGAGTGAGCGTAGATGTGTTTAAGAATAAGCTCGACAAATATCTAAACTGCATCCCAGACCATCCAAGATTGGAAGATGCAAAATATACCGGAAGATGTACTAGCAACTCTCTGGTAGACATTAGAGGTGCCTCACACTGAGGGACCTGGGGCAACCCGAACAAGATGTAAGGTCTGTAAGGTAAGGTCTCTCTCTCTCTCTCCTTTCATGACTTGGGTAATTGGAGTGTGTTGAATGCATAGACTAAGTAAATTTTGCTTTCTGTGAATGTTAGAGAGAGAGAGAGAGAGAGAGAGAGAGAGAGAGAGAGAGAGAGAGAGAGATCTGGGGTTCGAGTTCCCGGCGGGGAGAAACGGATGGGCTCGTTTCTTCACACCCAAAGCCTCTGTCCACCTAGCAGTAGAATTAGGGACCCAGTGTTAGTCGACTGTTGTGGGTTGCTTCTGGGGTGGTACTGCGTCCTGATTCAGCTGAAAAACTTGAAAGATGTCCTGTAGGGGAATCACTGATCTAGACCAATATGGTCAAAGCCAAAGCTCTTCGGAGAGAGAGAGAGAGAGAGAGAGAGAGAGAGAATGATTAGAAAAAAACTTACAATTGTTAACAGCTGTGTCAGTATATCCGAAATTCCGGTTTCTGTAATAGAATCGATCCATCTTAACCACATGTTCAGAAATTCTCACGGTATGCCCACCAAGGCAGTAATCATTGCGGAGTGGAAGCCTTCAAATGAGGTTGTCGGTTGTTGAACCGAAGTTTCCTTTTGGTTGGGATGGGAACACTTCCTCATTTGTTAGGAGCGGAAGTAATAGGATAAAAATGAGTGCACCATTACCGTTAAAAATGACGGTATAGTTTAAGAGTGTGCCTTTATGAGAAGGGCTTTGATAAGGAAGGCTGACCCCGAATTGGACGACGGCAGTTATAAAAATGCAGTTTATTACTGGTAGACTTATCTGTGGACAAAACGCAAATAAAAAATGTATGGATACCCACGTCTCTTGTTAAGTAACATAGGTATTGTCCGAGGTTCGAGATGTAGTACTACATTATATAATATAGTGCGTGTCTGTGGCTGTATGTAGGCCTATGTGTAGATATGTGCTTGTATGTATTTAAATCTAATTTCTTACTAATATACTCGGAAGGTCACCGAGTGCCATTGTACATCATGCTACCATTGTATTTATAGCCGATTAGCCTAGCCTGGAAATCCGTGGTTCTCTCTCTCTCTCTCTCTCTCTCTCTCTCTCTCTCTCTCTCTCTCTCTCTCTCTCCACAAGCACATGCGAGTACTCCAGTTGCGCTGCCCACGTGAACTCACTCGAATATCTTGTTATTTTCTCTCAGTGATTTATGATTTAATTGCGTTATTTTCTCTTTGAGAGATGAACTCAAAAACAAAGGAGGCCTGTACAGGGGTATGGGGGGGTTGGGGGTTGGAGGGTATTCAGTTATGCGAGACGTGGAGAGCATAATATGTTTTTCTGTAGTCTTTGAAATGGGTTAGTTACTAACTAATAACTTATCATGCATTATATGACAGCGGATTCGTAGTTAGGGAGATGTGTGAAGATAGTAAGACGCAGAGAACGTATGCTTGTATTCTTGAATCTTTAGAATATCAAATAACGTATCATGCAAAGCTAAAAGTGGTGGTTTCTGCTGGTACCCCGTTAGGGAGATGCCTGAAGATTATAAAAGGAAAACCCTCTTTGCAGCATTTCGGTGCAATGAATTTCTTATTTCGTGCACGCACGTACAGCATACACGCACGCTCTTAGTTAGTTAATTTGTAAGGACATTCACCTCACCAGCGAGAAGAGGAAAGTTTCCTCTCATATACCATGGCCTTAGAATTCTTTACCTCCCCATATATAAGCAATGTGATTTTCGCAAGGAATGATGTTGATTGCTCCAGTACTCCCCCCCAACCCCCTCCCCACCAACCCACCCAAAGCTCCCACACGCCCGCGCGAATAGGACTTCCCACCATCCACAGATTAAATTATCATTGTCCTTTGGTAGGTTTAGACCCTACTAATCTAGCTTGCCAGCTTAATGTATGTTACTTAGAATGTGTGAGGTTAATATGAAGGTATCCATTAATCTAATCTAATCCTGATCCACAGTTTTTCTTAAGGGGAAGGTTACCTGTTAGGATTAGGGGATTAATCTAATCTCTTAAATTTTTCGGTCTCCTGGGTAAGGAATTACCTTTCGTGAAGATTGGTAATTTATGATGGAGTGTTCGTATTAAAGTTTGATGTGATACCTCTGTACAGAGAGAGAGAGAGAGAGAGAGAGAGAGAGAGAGAGAGAGAGAGCGTCCTAAATTTGGATTAGCTCTTCAAAAATAGGGATATTGTGATGATTTTTTTTTTTATTAAATACGGTTAATACCTCATCTGCACACACACACACACACACACACACACACACACACACACACACACACACACACACACAGAAACATATGCAGAAGGATAAAGAATAGCTTTCCTCAAAGATACATAAATTATATGAATTTTTGTAATTGAATAATACGGCTAGAGATTCCTCCTCTACACACACACACACACAAAGAGAGAGAGAGAGAGAGAGAGAGAGAGAGAGCCTCTCTTGCGTGGTGAGAGGGAGTGTGAATAAATAAAAGGAAAAGCGCCTTTTGCAAGACGTAAACAAACCGGACCCTTGCAGACAAATTAGCGTTGCAAACCTCGTGTGATGTCTAAGAGGAGAGAAAGAAGAGGGGGGGGGGGGGGGGGGGGGGGCTAGATTCCGCGAGGTGGGGGAAGGGTGAAGAAGGATTTCGTAATGGGAGGTGGAAATGGGGGAAGGGGGTTTAGTAGAGAAGTGACAGTCGCCTGTCTGTCTGTCTGTCTCTCTGTCCTGTCGGGCGGTCGGTCTGTACTACAAGTGTAGGTCTCGGGAACCCCACAATTTGAAGTGCGCTGACCCTCCTCTGAGGATTACCGAAAGCCCCCCCTCCCCCCCACTCCCCTTGCCCGTTGCCCAAGACCTTTCCTGCAACACCCAGAGAGAGTGAGAAAGAGAGAGAGAGAGAGCAGTCTGTTATTTTCAGACTGTGTCTATTTTAAGCGTAAGATTCCTACCGTCATATCGTATATATCTTATGTTTAGACGGTGCCTATTTTAAGAGTTTAAAGTTCCCACCGTCGTATCTCTTATTTTCAGACTTTGATTACAGTCATATTTCTCCCATTTTCAGACTCAGTTTTTAGCTTAAAATTGCCACCATTGTATCTCTTAATTTCAGACTGTGTCTGTTTTAGGCTTAAAGTTCATGCCATCATCTGTCTAGTTTTCAGATTGTGTCTATTGTAAGCTTAAATGTCTATTGTAAACTTAAAATGCCCTCATCATCTCTCTCTTATTTTCAGACTGTCTATTGTAAACTTAAAATCTATTTTAAGCCTAAATCTCCCACCCTCAAATATCTTATTTTCAGACACCGTAAGTTTTAAGCTTTTAAATTCCCACCCTATTATCTCTCTTGTTTTCAGACTGTCTAGTTTAAGCTTAAAATTCCACTGTCATTTTTCTTATTTCTAGTCTGTCTATTGTAGCCTTAAAATTCCACTGTAATTTTTCTTATTTTCAGACTGTCTATTGTAACCTTAAAATTCCACTGTAATTTTTCTTATTTTTAGACTCTCTATTGTAACCTTAAAATTCCCGCTATCAGATGTTTCTTATCTTTAGACTGTTCTTTTTAAAAAGCTTAAAGTTCCTACCATACCTCTTATTTTCAGACTCTGTTTTAAGCTTAAAATTCTCACCATTATATTTCTTATTTCAGATTGTCTTTTTAAGCTTAAAATTACCACCATTATATTTCTGATTTCAGACTGCTTTTAAGCTTAAAATTACCTCCATTATATTTCTTATTTCAGACTGTTTTTAAGCTTAAAATTCCCTCCATTATATTTCTTATTTCAGACTGTTTTTAAGCTTAAAATTCCCTCCATTATATTTCTTATTTCAGACTGCTTTTAAGCTTAAAATTCCATCCATTATATTTCTTATTTCAGACTTTTTAAGCTTAAAATTCCCACCATTATATTTCTTATTTCAGACTGTCTGTTTTAATCTCAAAATTCCCACCATTATATTTCTTATTTCAGACTGTCTGTTTTAATCTCAAACTTCCCACCATTATATTTCTTATTTGTAGACTGTCTCTGTTAGGATTAAAATTCCCACCATCAAAAGTTTCTTATTTTCAGAATCTGTTTTTTAAACTTAAACTTCCCACCATCACATCTCCCGTATTCTCAGATGGTGTCGGTTTTAAGCTTAGAATTCCCTCCAACACAAATATGACCGACTTCACCAATATTACTCGTGTGTTCTTTTCAAGAATGTTTTTATTTCTATCCAACATTCTGAATGAATTGTCAGCATTTTACTTCAGAAAAAAACAAAAACTTGGTTATTCTTTGGAAGGCAGTTATAATTGACAAAAGCCAGTGTTGGGTGCGATTTAAATGTAACGTTGTCGCAAATGAGGACTATGGGCCAAATAATGAAATGATTCGCAACAGTTAGGATGTGACAGCTGTAGGGATTATTTGCGTATTGGGCAGACAGAAGTCTACTGTAAACCATTCTCTCTCTCTCTCTCTCTCCTCTCTCTCTCTCTCTCTCTCTCTCTCTCTCTCTCTCATAGACATTCCTAAGGCTTCCATCTCCTCCCTTATAGGTATTAGACATTATTTCGTGCGTCGCGTATGTTGCACCTTCTGGGAGATGCTTGTGTTCTAGTTCTGTCTTGGTTTATCCCATTATTATTATATTATTATTATTATTATTATTATTATTATTATTATTATTATTATTATATTATTATTCAAAAGATGAACCCTGTTCATATGGAACAAACCCACAGGCACTGACTTGAAATTCAACCTTCCAAAGAATATGGTAATCATTAAAAGAAGTAATAGAAGGAAAAGTGACATACATACAGAAGAGATCTCAGTAATCAAAAAGGAAAAAGCCAATTAAATTAATAAGTAGATAATACTGTATCAAAAAGCAAGGAGGTTATAGCATTAGGGAAGTAATGCATCGCATCTCCGCTCGAACTTTTTGAAGTTCCTATGGCACGACATCCTCAGGGAGACCCCAGGTTTAACCATGTGCTGCTTGTTGAAGGAAACATACCGGAGCAGGTAGAAGGTAGCAACGTACTACATACTACCTTTGAGAGGCGGCAGCTGCTTATAGCTAGCAGCGTTATATACCTTCGTCGTAGTCCGTCTGTGGCCCCGGGCAGTATTACACACACGAGGATTATCGGATAATACCGTTTTTCATAGATCACTCACAACGAGGAACCTGTATTTTTCCATTTTCTTCCGCGTTACGGGTATACTCTCTCAGAGATGGAGGAACAGATCCACAACAATTGTGTAACTGGATTAATGTATTTGGAAATGGAATTAATTGTTCAGGGAACTTTCAGTCAATGAAAATGGGAAATCGTACAGTTTCTCGAAAGCTCTCTCTATAGTTATATATATATATATATATATATATATATATATATATATATATATATATATGTGTGTGTGTGTGTGTGTGTGTGTGTGTGTGTGTGTGTGTATACACACACATATATATATATATATATATATATATATATATATATATATATATATATATATATATAGTGTCCATAAAGCCATTCTGAGCAATAAATAACTGTAATGTTACTGGGACTTTATGGACACCCTGTATATATAAATTGGTTTCTTCACTTAAAGACTCATGCAACCATCAGTAGTTTCCAATCACACAGCGATCTTTAGATATTAGTTTCACCTGACGTTCAGACGACTCCTGCCTTAAAGTAAGTCATTACAGTTGATAACTTGCACAGACACATACAAACTCATTCACAAGGAAAGAGAGATCGCAGCCACACGGCTGCTGCTGGCTGTGAACTCCGGGAAACCATACGTAATCACCTTTGACCTCCATGACCCGAAAAACTGGCAAGTCTGAGATTGTAGAGCCTGTAAAAAAAGTGGTGTTGCGCCAGTCGGTGGCAGATGGGGGCTGACTTCCGAGGAACGGTAGTTGGGAGGAGGAGGAGGAGGAGGAGGAGGAGGAGGAGGGAAAACGTACTGAAGAGAATTAACAAAACCAGACAGAAAGGGAAGAAGAAGAAAACAAAGCCGCTCCAGTTTTGGAAATGCATTGCGCGCTTATGCCTTTTTTTTCGCGCAATGCCTTTTAGACAGTGGAACGCGCTGCGCAGCTGTTGCAAACGGAAAGGAATGCAATTTCCACTATATCTAGAAAGTAGGATATGTATATAACAATATTCCTTTACTTACTGAATAAATAAACCAATTTTAATGTACAAATATGCTTCCAGTACATCTACAGCAGCTGTCTAGTACATCATCGTACTCACCTGGCGAAAGTGTGGGCGGATTACCGAGAGTTAATTCTGTCTGTCTGTCTGCAGAAGCATTGGTTCCAAGTTCACACACATTGCAGGCAACCGTTGACCCCTCTGTGCCACGCGGGTTACAGGGTAGCAGCAGTTCCTGTCAGGATGAATATTTTCAGTCCTTCCTTCCCCGCAAGAATCTCGGTGAGCGTCGGTTTGGATGCGGGGCGAATTCTTTAATGACGGGTTGTTGAATTGAGAGAAATTTGCTTTGGTTTCAGACTTGGATATTTAAATTTGGGTTCTGTGGTTTTCATTAATCTACAAATGTCCTTTAATATCCAGTTCGCTCTACCTCTGTGCGCTGGTTCGAATCCACGAGAGGACGAAATATTATATCAACTAAAAACATTCCCCTTCTAACCACATATATGAAAATATATTAATTCCGGGTTAGAGCGAATTGGATATCAAAGGACATTTGTAGCTTAATGCATGTATATGAATCACGGTGATGTGATAAAAATTCAATACATATATATGTGTGTGTATGTATGTATATATATAACTTTATAAAACCTACAGAATTGTATTGATACAAACATATTGCCACCACGCTTTTGAAAGGACAAATCGTTAATCCGTTAGAAGTTCAGAGGGTAATGATTATAAAAATGACTTGAGGCCAATTCTTTTCTGAATTTTTATTTCCCCATCTCAGCAAAGGGATACAAAAACATATCGTGTAGGAATTGCACAAAAAAGGTTATGCAATATGCAATAGTATCCTCTGCTAAAAATGCAGGGAGGCGTATGAACAAAAACTAATTAAATCTTATTTGAAAATGTCATTTTAGTGTTGACGATTGTAAGTGTTAGAAATAAAAGAATATGACAGGAGCGAATGGTAGTGAAATAACTGAATTAAGGCAGTCTACAAGAGATCCAGCAGTATAAAGTGAATAGCAGCTTTTCAGTTAAATCCACAACGAGCCTAGGAAGACTTACAACTACTGTACTTTTATGGAAGCAGATATTACGTACAACTATTTAGAGAGCCATAGGTCGTGACCCGGAGTCATTACGAACCGAGCAGTGCTGAAAGTTAGTCGGGAGGGGTTTATTGAGAGAGAAGAGAGAGAGCTAATTTACTGAATTTTGTCAGTTTTCAATGTTACAGTATCATACGTGAGAGTACTGAATCTGTACGCTTGTAAGCATCGTGCTGAAGACTAGGTGACAAAGGTATCTATTGAGAGAGAGAGAGGGGGAGAGAGAGTATTGGGTAAGTAACCTTATCTGCCGAATTTCAGCTGTGGTCGTTGTTAGTGTCACGTGTGACAGTACTGGATCCGCTTGCTTGCGAAGTATCACACAAGTTCTTGGAACGTAAACAAACTCACAAGCTTCACGTGAAGTTTATTGGCGTAGCCAAGGTCATATGAGGTCATAGATTCAATGTGTCGAAAATGTTGGAACACTTTACGACATGTTAGAAAGCAGATAAGAAATCTATCTGGCCTTGTGTTCAATTTTTCTTTTGCTTTCTTTTGTGGGTATTGGTTCCATGCTCTGACAGCCATTTGCGTGTGTCTGCAGACGCATTCATAGTTTCAGCGTTAAGATGAATTAACCAAGAAAGGGATCAATGTCTCACAGTACAGAGCCGTATTGAAACTGGCTGACGGCGGCAGTTATGTCTTTTGCAGTGGTAACAGTGAGCAGAAGTTACGCCCCCTAACGTTTGGCAGGGGACGCGGTCGGGTTACACCAAGCACTCGTGTGCGGTTCTGTCATGGTGTTCATACCTCAACACTGGTGCCAGATTTCAGGATTGCTGTTCTGGTGTGTCCAGCTTACATTACTGCCATTATTGTTATTATTACTTTTATTTTTGTAGGTCAGGTTAACAAACTACACGTGTCTAACAGGGTCAGATTTTCAGTGGCAAATGTCTCTTCAGGTGACGGGTTTTTATCCTATTTTTTAAA
Organism: Macrobrachium nipponense; assembly: GCF_015104395.2. Taxonomy (NCBI): domain Eukaryota; kingdom Metazoa; phylum Arthropoda; class Malacostraca; order Decapoda; family Palaemonidae; genus Macrobrachium; species Macrobrachium nipponense. The sequence goes on along the minus strand of NC_061100.1, from coordinate 24,811,050 downwards.
TTTTATCATTATTTTTATTGCAAATAAATGCCCGCGTTTTCGTTGTGTATAGAATTTTGGTCATTCTTCTCTATGGATCAATAAAGCTCCGGGTTTTCAGCATATTATTATTATTATTATTATATTATTATATTATTATTTTATCCTATTTTTTAAATTTTATCATTATTTTTATTGCAAATAATGGCCGCGTTTGTTTTGTATAGAATTTTGTCTATTCTTCTCTATGTATCAATAAAGATCCCCTTCCAGCATATTATTATTATTATTATTATTATTATTATTATTATTATTATTATTATTATTATTATTTTATTTTTCTTTTATTTATCAGTTAATTTCAGACGCGGTCTTTGCGAGTGAAAATAATCAAAACGTATTTCCCTGCTGTTAATCATAATACGAATGTCTTTCATTATACAAAATGTTTCTTTACTAAATGCAGTCATTATATTTAACGCATAAAATCTATCCGAGGTTATTTAAAGAAATTATGTCCCCTCCTGAAACTTCTGCGCATTTTTGCCAAGGATAATAATCTCTTAGCACCGACGTATTTTAAGTTCATGCGTTTATGTTTTGTTTACGTAGACCAAAAGTGCAGCTCTCGGGAGCTTCTCTTTCGTCAGGTGGAGTTGATTCTGTACAAGCGCGCGCGTGTGTGTGTATGTGTGTGGTTTAATCTGGCTTGAGTTCAGGTTGGTATCTGCAACCGTTGCCTCGAGAAACTTTTTGATTTTCATGTTAGATCAGATTCCTTCTTGTAGCTTTACTGTACTAGCTGAGTGAAAAACGAAATTTTTCCTTAAGTAAATGGTGAAATATAATCGTTATCGAGACGTGACATTAATTATTCTTATATTTACCAGGCTCTTGTATTTTATCAGTGCAGAGTGTCAGATTCATGTATTTGTCAGAATTTGTCCAAGTGGTATTTTTGTGTGGGCTAAAGTTAGCGTTTGTTTACTTTACTTACTGAGTATGCATTGCATTTTGTTAGTTATGACTCTCTCTCTCTCTCTCTCTCTCTCTCTCTCTCTCTCTCTCTCTCTCTCTCTCTCATTCAAGTCAGATGTTTGGATGAACATTGTCATTTATAATTGTTGACGTAAGTATGTTTTTGTATATCAGTTTTAATTAAACCTTACATTTTAAGAAGTATAACTCTCTCTCTCTCTCTCTCTCTCTCTCTCTCTCTCTCTCTCTCTCTCTCTCTCTCTCATCAAGTCAGATGGTTTGGGGTGACATTGTCATTTATAATTGTTGACGTCAAGTATGTTTTTGTATATCAGTTTCAATTAAACCTTACATTTTAAGAAGTATAACTCTCTCTCTCTCTCTCTCTCTCTCTCTCTCTCTCTCTCTCTCTCTCTCTCTCTCTCTCTCTCTCTCATTCAAGTCAGATGTTTGGGTGAACATTGTCATTTATAATTGTTGACGTAAGTATGTTTTTGTATATCAGTTCAATTAAACCTTACATTTTAAGAAGCATAACTCTCTCTCTCTCTCTCTCTCTCTCTCTCTCTCTCTCTCTCTCTCTCTCTCTCTCTCTATTCAAGTCAGATGTTTGGTGTGAACATTGTCATTTATAATTGTTGACCGTAAGTTATGTTTTTGTATATCAGTTCAATTAACAAACCTGTTACCATTTTAAGAAGCCAATAACCTCTCACTCCTTCTCTCCCTCTCTCTCTCGCTCACCTCTTCTCTCTTCAAGCTCCAGAATCATTTATATGGGTATTATCGTTTAAAACTGATGACCCAAGTATGTTTTTGTATATCATTTTAATTAAACATTACATTTTACATTTTAATTAGTCTCTCTCTCTCTCTCTCTCTCTCTCTCTCTCTCTCTCTCTCTCTCTCTCTCTCTCTCTCTCTCTCTCTCTCTCATCGAACGGTGAAAATTGTTAATTAAGATACTCAGGGACATTATGAGCAGGCTCGAAGGATTTGCAACTGTATACACTAAGCCGTTACTGAAACCAAACACAATCTTGGGAAGGGAAAGAAAAATCGCGGTTGACCAAAATACAGAGAGATTTACTTTCTGTCTGAACTGAGTACGATGCTGTTTACACATTGGATGCCTAAGTTTAGTTTGGTCATTTTTTTTTTCTTTTTCTTCTTCATCTCGTGTGGGAAAATGCCCTGCAAGGGATGGTACCGTCAAGCTCTAAACTGTAGGCAATACTTCAAGTTCTTTGTAGCATCCCTTCAGCCCCCTGGCTGCAACCCCTTTTCCATTCCTTTTACTGTACCTCAGTTCATATTCTCTTACTTTCCACCCTCTCCTAACAGTTGGTTCAAAGTGCAGCGGCGAGGCATTCCTCCTGTTACCCCGTTAAAATATGTTTACTTGAAGTTTCCCTTTTAACACTGAGGTAAGAGAGCGACTCTTCAAGTCGTCTTTGCAGACTTCCTAAAGTTGCATCCCAGAAATCTTGTTCCCTTAGGCTTGACACCTATAAAGATCGCGCTAATGGAAACATTCACTCAAGAAACCTTATCTGTTGCGGGAACATTGAAGTGCTTCTATAGCAAGGCACTTTTCACTATATCGTGTCTGGCTTGGCGGTGTGATATTCTATTGTGCGTAAAAGATCCTGAAATTGAGAGGCTTCTTCTCCGAGTGACCACCCCGTGGCATGACTGGGTTCTTCCGTCTCTCTCTCTCTCTCTCTCTCTCTGGCTGAGTGGCCGAAAACGTTCAATCATTTATAGCGTTTGTTTTGTGGCCCCAATTTCAACGATTCTTTCGCTACCCGTGCTATAAACAGTAGCAATACTGGCACAAGCGATATATAGTAGATTCACATCAACCGTGCATCCGATGTCTAGGCCAGTCCCTTACGACGCTCCTGATTGGTTGTTGTAAGCCAATCACAGGGCTGGAAACTCGGTCTCTCTTGAGAGTTCACATAGGCAGGATGTATGCTCCACCTTTCCTGAGGGATACGTCTTTCAGGAGAGATGGAACATACACCCTGCCTATGTGAACTCTCTAGAGAGACAGAGTTTCCGGCCCTGTGATTGGGTTATCAACAGCCAATCAGGAGCGTCGTAAGGGACTGGCCTAGACGTCAAATGCACGGTTGATGTGAATCTACTATAGTTTATCAGTAGGCAGAAATGGAAGCATTACATTTACGAAGAAAGACAAGAGGCTAGCTTGAGAAAAGACTAAATATCAAGTAAGAAAAACGATGTCAGCTTAAGAAAAAGATCAAGTAAGAAACAATTAAGGCTTCATGTTAAAGTTGGCCCCAGTTATTCAATTTGATGTCGATAGAACAGTGTTGATTTGGTCACGTGACATGGCGACCATATTCGATTATGGTGAAAACTGAAAACACCAGTAGAAAAACGAACGAAAAATACATATTTTGCTTAACGTATGATGGAAAATGAAAGTTGTTAAATTCATGTCAGCCTGTATGCAAATTAGTGTATGCTGGCCAGGTTTGCTTGGTCACGTGACTCAGAATTCTCAGATATGTGTGCATTTATAACTAGTAGTCCGATTTTATCAAAATTATAAGTTAAGCCCAGTGTTATTGTTGCAAAGCATATCATTTAGGATGACGTCATTGTCACGTGGCATGGCGGCCATATTGGAAAAGTTGCCTAAACAGATAATGTTGAGAAAAATCATTCACATTACATGTAAATGATGATCATGACTGTGAGATGAATAGATGAATGTTATTTAAAAAATACATAAATTTTGAGATTGGAACGAAAATATTGACAGAAGAGAAAGATCGGCTTACCTGTTAAAGATAGATAATTTATGGTGAATTTTTGAAATTAAATAATACAGTTGAATACCTTTGCTAACTCAGACAGAGAGAGAGAGAGAGAGAGAGAGAGAGAGAGAGAGAGAGAGAGAGAGAGAGAGAGGTTGAACCAAATAGGGTGAGCATACCACGTCTAGACCTTCCGATTGTGATCGCAATAAAATTCAGTTTATTTTGATAACAGTTCTGATCGCTAACCCCCCATCTCTCTCTCTCTCTCTCTCTCTCTCTCTCTCTCTCTCTCTCTCTCTCTCTCTCAGTTAGCAAAGGTATCAAACTATATTATTTAATTTTAAAAACTCATCATAACTTACCTATCTCATTGAGGAGTATCTCTCTCTCTCTCTCTCTCTCTCTCTCTCTCTCTCTCTCTCTCTCTCTCTCTTCCATCCTTCCTTCCTATCCCATCCCATCCCATACCCGACCCACAACAGTTGACTAACACGGACAGAGAGAGAGAGAGAGGAAGTAGTCCCAATTCTGCGATGGAAATAAGTCTGGAAGGTAGTACTTTAGAGCCGTATCTCTTCATTTGAAAACAAGTATACGGTGGCGCGGTTGTGTATATAAGTGGATGGGAATATGTATGCGTTCTGACCATCTTTTCCCGATAAGGTATACTGGGCATCTGTCTCATCTTTTATTCAGGACGCCGTGGAAAGATGCTCTCTGCGTTGGGTGTTGCGGTCGGTCGGTGATTCAGCCTGTCTAGACGAGAGAGAGAGAGAGAGAGAGAGAGAGAGAGAGTCCTGTATAAGGTATAGCTTTCGTCCGATAGGTAAATTATAAAAATTTTTGTAATTGAATACTACATTTTGATACCTCTACTGAGAGAGAGAGAGAGAGAGAGAGATTACTGAATTACGAATAGCTTTCGTCAAAGATAGGTGAATTATGATGATTAAATGGCACAGTTTGATATCCTCCCAACCGGCTCTCTCTCTCTCTCTCTCTCTCTCTCTCTCTCTCTCTCTCTCTCTCTCAATCTGGGGAATCGATACTACTACAGAATATTAGCAAAGATATTAACCTTGGAAAGAAAGTGACCGGAGGTGATCTATTGAGATCACAGATAACAATTGATTCGTGTTGATGTCTTAGGTCGTAATGAACACCCCCCTCCCCCCATCCATCATGTTTTTCAGGTTGTCTGAGATTTAAACTAGACAACACCTGTTGCGACACCTGTTACTGAAGATTTTTGTAGTGTAGGTAAACCTGTGTATGTGTACGTATTGTGCATGTCTGTTGGTGCACAGTATTTATAAGGTAATCGTGTTGTGGGTAAAGACAGAATGTTTCCACGTTGCTTAAAGTGAGCATCAGGTCCAATAACCCCGAGATAGGAAGGGATACAAGACGGAAAAAAAGGAGAGAGAGAGAGAGAGAGAGAGAGAGAGAGAGAAAAAGAAATAGTTACCCTGTAGTCGACCCATGTTAGGGTAGAACAGGGTATTTACATCGCAAAAAAAAAAAGAGAAAAAAAAAGTTAGCATTCCCGTTAGAGTTTTAGAGAATACGTGGATCTTAGTAATCTGTCATTCAGGAAATCTCAAGTGGTGTATGATTGTCGTGGTAAAGAAACGCTTGAATTTTGATTTTGAAACTTTATTTATAGATACAATGTTAGTTTTCGAATGCATGATAATTACTAGTATCGAGATAATTGATTGTCTTGTGAGTTGAAATGTCGTGATTAAAGATTATAAATTTCATATATTTGAGTAAGGCAATACGAATGGTCTATTTAATGTGTGTGTTTGTACGCGCATTCCTAATTAAGTGAAAAATGTCACTTACGAATTTGAAAATGTATTTTTAGCTTAATATTTTTATCGTGATGTTTACCACTTCACTGTCGAATACTTATCTATCATTGTCGAAACTAAATGAATCAGTGACTATATTTTCCATTTTATTTTTATTAATCTAGCAATTATTTAGTAGTAATATACTTCGAAACTGTAAATGTGTCGTTGACTGCCATTTTTTTTATTCTTATTTATATCTCATAATTATTTCCGTTTTTATTCTTCCACCGATGCACCTGGGATTAACCGCGCGTTTCCCTTATTCCCATTTGTCAGAATAATGTAACGTTTGTGATGGTTTTAATCGAAGAATTTTCCCCCTTACCGAATCGAAGGTGATGAAAACTTCGGTCTCAAATGGAGGGGAAAGAGGGAAAGGGGGTTTAGGTGTGTGTTGGGGTGGGGTGGGGGGGTGGGGGGGGGGAGGTGAAGTCAATTTATGCGATCGTTCTCATCAGCCTGTTGGTGGCGGGTTTAAGTTTACGAGAATACGTAACCTACGCAAGTCTATCTTAATTTCTTTTTTATATATACATAGGGGTATGTATTAGTTTTAGTAGGGCCCTTGGCGATGATGATGATGATGATATATATATATATATATATATATATATATATATATATATATATAATATATATCTATATATATATATTGTAACAGGCGGGTTTTAGCCTTCTACTTGACATGAAGACTTTCTAAATGAGTTTTTTTTTAGTTTAAAATGGAAAGTAGTACAACTTGTGAAATTAAATGGGAACATTGTTTAAAACTGAAAAATAGTTTAAAATGGGAAAATGTTGGAAAAATATTTTGAAATTTGAATTGAGTTTGAAATGTACAAAATAGTTTGAAATATGAAAGTTGTTCAAAGTCGGAAAATAGTCTAAAATTTCAAAATAGTTTAAAACGGGGAAAAAACATAATATGGGACGATAGTTTAAAATGGGAAAATAGTTTAAAATTGGAACATAGTTTAAATTGGAAAATGATTGAAGTTTTGAAAACAATTTACAATTGAATTGTAGTTTAAAATGGGAAAAACATGATGTGGGAAAATAGCTGAAATGGAAAAATAGTTTATACTGGAAAATGGTTGATATTTTTAAAATGTGTCAAAATTGAAAAGTTGATTAAAATGGGAAAAACTTGATGCGGAAAAATAGTATAAAATATAAAAAAAAAAAGATATGGGAAAATGGTTAAAATGGATTAATACATAAAAATGGGAAAATAGCTTAACTTTGGAAAACATAAATTTTTAAAAACAGTAAAAAATAATAACGAAAACTAAACTATTTCAAAGAACTATAAAACTTAATGGTTGTACCGCAATCACTCCTCAATTCATGAGAATGAAATTCCGTGAAAGTTTCGCGTTGCACGACTGCCGTGCCTGGTCTGACCTCTCTCTCTCTCTCTCTCTCTCTCTCTCTCTCTCTCTCTCTCTCTCTCTCTCTCCGAGCAACATGTGGGAAAATTGCTATAAGGTTAGGTTTTTAATTGGTTAGGTCGAGTTTGAGGATACCACAGAGATGTTCGTGTGCATGCTTGCACGCACGCACGCTATATATATATATATATATATATATATATATATATATATATATATATATATATATATATACGTATATATATATATATATATATATATATATATATATATATATATATATATATACATATACACACACACACGCACGCACACACACAATAATAGTATATATATCTTCAATTTAGCGCTGTTTTTTAACGTGCTGTTTTTTAACGTATACAGGAAACCCACGAATAATTTGTCACATATCAATTTTCAATCAGCCCAGGCCAAACAAATTAAGGGGTCAACATTTTCCTGTGTGTATCTTAGAGCTCTTAGAATTTGTAGTCCTGAGTTTTTGGAAAACGAGTTTAAAATTATTGATGAAATAGGAGATTCATTATTTTATCCTAAATATTTTTAGAACTTTGTGAAAATAAAGCAAAAAAGACATGTTACATTCCAACCAGTGTTAACAAAGAACTTAAGAATATTCTCTGTGTACCATTTCATCCTAATTTCAATCGTGCTGTACCCATTTTAAAAGATGTTGATGTTGGTATTTAGATATAATAATATTTTGAATAGCCCAACCAGTATTTTATTTAGGTATAATAATATTTTGAATAGCTCACCCAGTTCAAATAATAATGTAAACAGTATTCATGGTAAAGAATGTAATAAGATTTATATTGGTCAAACATCAAAAGGACTAAAAGTGAGATACTCTCAGCACTAATGTGCCATATGAAGAGGCTTAACAAATAATGGAATTGCGGATCATTGGCTTAAGACAGGCCATGATATTAACTGGGATAATTCCTTGATAATCTGCAGGGTCAGAGATCACTGCAAAAGGAATCTGTTTGAGTCCATTTTTATTGAAGCCACGTCAACAAGGAATTTAGATCTCCATCCTAGGTTATACCTTGATTCTCTTTCCTTGTCTCTTTTGCTTAAAGAACACGCCGGCTGGATTGATAACCTGCAACCCCCCTCCCCCCACTTTTGATTTTGTATATAAAGGTGTGTCAACTTCTCTTGCGTTCAGTGTGAACTTGAAAATGTAGAGTAAACTACGAAAGTACTTATTCAAAGTTCCGGTTTTCGCTCGCCTTCTTACGTGGATTTTGATATATATGTAATATCTAAAACTTTTTGTTTTTTCCTATTTGAAGAGAGCGTAATAATAATAATAATAATAATAATAATAATAAATATTTCGAACTTTTCGAGATATCTATTTTACCTTCGCTTAACCAACCGGACGCGTGTGTCCCAGGCAAGGCCTATGAGCTATATGAAATAATAGAGGCGATATCACGGACACACTATTTGTAACAGCCGTGGATAGCGATCAAATACAGTTTGGAGACTTGAGCAGGCACGGAGGGGGTGGCGTTATTCTTTTGTTTCTCTCTCAAGTAAATTTTTATTTATTTTTTTTTTTTGCTACAAGTGATAAACGGGAGGGGGTCGTGAGGAGGAACTGATATATATATATATGATATATATATATATATATATATATATATATATATATATACGTATATATATATATATATATATATATATATATATATATTATATATATATATATATATATTTACATGTGGTAATTAAGGACAGTTGTTTTTTTCTAGATAACTAGAATAATCTTGGTGAAGGTCACTGCAAACATTTATCTGAGGATAGTAGATTGCCTATACTCCAGTATATTTTAATAGAGAGTATTTGCCCCAAGACAGCTTTTGTTGAAATGTTACTGTTATACCAGATTTAGAGAGTAACGCATTTCCTCATAAATCAAGCTTAATTTCGAGCGTGTAAAGCTAGAAAACTCTCTCTCTCTCTCTCTCTCTCTCTCCTCTCTCTCTCTCTCTCTCTCTCTCTCATTGTGTAGAGCTAGCAATCTGTATTATCTAATTACAAAAATCCATCTAAATTTACCTCATTATGACGAAAGCTACCTTATTTACGATTCTCTCTCTCTCTCTCTCTCTCTCTCTGAACTTAGCAGGACATATGCCCAAGGAGCAGGTGCCTTTCTCCAAACTCTCCATAAATTGGGAGCGATTTTAAAAGCTCTCGTGATGACGCCCCTGTAGGGTTATTGTGACGTAGATCAGATAAGTGTGGCTGTGTCGGGGAGTAGGCCTAAAGGACTACGTTAACTGTCTGGCATCTTTCTTCAGCGGGAAAAAATTAGTGAGAGAGAAGTTACAAGGAGTTGCAAGGATTAGGATGTCTCAACGACGACTTTTTTTTTTTTTTTTTTTTATAAGTCCATCCGAGGAGACATATTGTGCTCATTTGAGAAGTTTAACGCGAGCAATGAGAGTGAGTGTGTATTATCAGAGAGAGAGAGAGAGAGAGAGAGAGAGAGAGAGAGAGAGAGAGAGAAAATGAATGTGTCCAAAAATACATTATCGTCATATCAGAAAACGGTAGGAACGCTGTGATACGATCCATTCGGAAGGGTTTGTCTCTCTCTCTCTCTCTCTCTCTCTCTCTCTCTCTCTGAGGTGAAACGGTCTATGAATTTGTGAGGGTTTAGACTAATTTGCTAAGGGGGGGGTTACACGGTATACATTACAACGACCCAAACTGTTATGTGGTTTCCCTCTCCCCCAACAGTCAAACCAGAGACCATTCTATTTTTTTTATCGTATTTTAAGGCGTTTCCTCCATAGGAGGGGGGCTGAGTAGTACCGTTTTAGTGCTCCTCACGCGGTGCACTGTAGGCATTACTTAGGGATCTTCGCAGCGTCCCTTAAGCCACTAGCTGCAACCCATCTCATTCTTTTTTTCTGTACCTCCTTTCATATTCCTTTTCTTCCATCTTACATCCCACCTTCTCTTTATACCTATTCCATTGTCCAAATACGAGGCTTTCCTTTTGTTACGACTTTCAGATCTTTTTTACTGTCAGTTTTCTTTTCAACGCTGAATCACCTCATAGGTCCCAGTGCTTGGCCTTTGGCCTAAATTTTTAATATTTTATTCCACTAGTTTAAGTTTTTTCTTTTGATTTTTAGTATACTTCTAGCCTTAAGCGCTGCCACACACACACACACACACACACACACACACACTGACGTCTGCTTTCAAATGATGTGGAAAGTCTCCTTGTTTTGCAATTCGCCAAATTGCAGTCGTGAGCCACAAGAATAGGGGGTAATTTGTGACAATATGTAGCATTTATGATAATCTCTTGCTGATCCTGTTCGTGGAATCAGTCATCAATGATGGAAAGTATTTTTTTTTTTGTGAGGTTTTGGGGTTCTAAGTTTGGTTTCTTTTGTTAAAACCAATCAATCAATATTATTTTTTTTTTGCGTGAAATTCAGATTTCACGTTTTTTATTTATTTATTTTTTTATTTATCTTTTGATTTTGCTCGTACGAATCTTCAGCAGCAGTTTGTTGACTCTCATATGATATAATGGTCCTCTTATCATTAACTATTCAGTCAGCTCAACTCTCTCTCTCTATCTCTCTCTCTCTCTCTCTCTCTGTGCGCTCGTTTGGCTAACTCTGACCAGTAACCTTGCGTAGCATTAGCATTTTACTTCTCATTCATTCTTGTGTAATTTATTATCTTGTATAATTTATTATTACCGCCTGCATGCAATACCTTCCTAATCTTTATACTTTTGATATCCAAATATACCGCCACCAAGAGTTCATAATATTCCAATATTCCAATATATTGAATTGTTTCCGCAGTGCACCTACTGCCTTCTGTGGTTCTAGGAGCCATTATTTTAACTTTTTCATCCCAATGCAACCGTAGTTCGATTATTGTCACCTGCAATATATACTATTCAGTTTGCCTTCATTCTTCCCTTTATTCCTCTGGCCATTTTGCTTGTATGTCGATGCATGTATGTATTATATAATATATATATATATATATATATATATATATATAGATATATACTATATATAATATATATATATATGATATATATACACATATATATATATATATGTATATATATATATATATATATATATATATATATATATATATATATATATATATATTCAGCGCTTAATTACGTAATTCCCTGTAATTTAGTCTTACTCACCCCTTCTCTTTGTTTATGAGTGGCCTTGTAATGCCTTTTAATTATGTAAAGTAATTTGAATCTGCCAATTTTTTTTATTCCTTATGCAGATTATGTTGACATTTTGGAGAGAGAGAGAGAGAGAGAGAGAGAGAGAGAGAGAGAGAGAGAGAGAGAGGCTTGAACGTTGCATAACCTTTTTTTTTATAGTATATTTAAGCACTGATGCTTTGTTACAAGTGTCAATGGGAGTCTATCCAGGCAATAATGATAACTTAACGTCCTGTCTCCCCCCCACCCCTTCCCATCCCATCCCCCTCCCCGTTCCCTATCCCGCGCTCTAAGAAACAAATGAGATTGACAGGGGCGTCATTCGGGCGTGAGGGCGGGAGCATTGAAGGGGTTGTCAGCCATTTTCGAATCCTTTTCAGGACACGGGGTCTGTGGGTAGTTTACGAGGCTGTTACTCGGAAAAAAGGATCGAGGGGGGAAGGGGGGATGGGGCGGTAGCAGAGTGCCGTTGGGGGAAAAGGGCGATATAGACACAGACAGATTTAGACATGGATTGGCGTGTGACTAGAACGAGTGAGTGAGTTACCGCTATACCTGTATGTTTGACTGGATGTGGGAAAGCTTTGCCAAGATTATCTTTTTCGGCTATTGGTGCAAAAGGCCGACGGGATGGGCTGTTTTTGGTGGTCTTTGGAGGCTAACAGGAGTGGGTCTTGAGGCTAAAATCAGTGATTCTTCAGCCATGGAAAACACTGATTGATTCTTGGCTTATTTCAAAGGTTATATAAGAAAATGACTTGTAAGTGACTGTTCCTGAAATTGGTCAAAGGATATGAATGCTTATCGTATTATGCTCACTGATAAAGAATACTTTTGCTCATAAACATTGTTGATGATTATTGCTGGATCTTGATGTTCTGCTTTCATGAAATCATCACTCTGCGGTCTATGAATTATTAGGAAAGACTTGTGGGATTTAAAAAAATAAACAATAAAAAAAAGTCGTGACGATTATTACTTTCCACAGTCGCCCTTACCTTACTATCATTGTTAATACTAATTTATAGTAATTTACATTTAAAGCTCACGAATGTATTAATTTATATTAATTTACATTTAAAGCTCGCTGATTGATTGATTTATATTAATTTACATTTAAAGCTCGCGAACATGTTAATTTACATTAATTTACATTTAAAGCTCGCGAATATACTCATTTATATTAATTTACATTCAAAGCTCGCTAATATTTTCACTTATTTTAATTTACATTTTAAGCTCGCGAATATATTCATTTATATTGATTTACATTTAAAGCTTGCGAATATATTCATTTATATTAATTTACATTTAAAGCTTGCGAATATATTCATTTATATTAAATTACATTTGAAACTCGCGAATAATTATCTGTAACATCTTACGCTATCCCTCTATACCGGAATGTCCGTTCTTAACACGTACCCTCTCCAGCTCATTGCCAAATATCCTACTTCACATTTAACGAACTTGTTTTAATGTAAATATCATTCAGACCTTTTCACCTTTTCTAAGAAGGAGTAACCGTGACATCGTGAAGCCTTTGTACTTACAAGTCGTGGAATGTAGGTACGAAAAGATGTAAACAGAACTCGATTAGCTGATTATTTTTTTATTTTTTATTTTTATTTTTTATTTCACGAAACCCTCTGGAATCACGTGTTTGAATTCATACCTGTTCGTCTGTTGGCTTCTTAATAACAGTGCCTAGTTTTTAAACCTTATTTCTTTTACATTTTAATATTTATTGGTAAATTTCCCTGCATTTGATTGGTTATGGAAACTTATCGAAATAGAGACCTGATGTCGTGCATCTTATTAACTGAAAATGCATTGTTTAAACATTTTTCCCCATATATACGAGATTATGTCTATTTTTTTTATATTCTTTTCGATACATATGTACACATCAAGACCTGCTTGCACACACGCGCACACAGCTGTAATACACATACATAAATGCATTACCATATAGGTATACATACATTTATCCATTCTACATTCATTCAGGTATGTATGATAGATACATACATACATACCTATCTGTATTTATATATGTGTAGATGATCGTAGTAATACGATATTACAGTTATTACGAGGGACCGATACAGCCAGGAAGGCGAAAGAGGAATTATTGGACGGTATGGAAAGTCTCCCCCAGCCCCTCCCCCCGGGTCACGAATATCTGAATGGGGAAAGCCTCGGTCTTCAGACGTGTCACGAACTCCAAATCTCTCTCTCTCTCTCTCTCTCTCTCTCTCTCTCTCTCTCTCTCTCTCTCTCTGCATTCTTCATTCATTTTTTTTTTATCCTGCCTTCCAATGCCATTTCATCTGGCTTATTTTGATAGACCGTTTCTTCTTCTTCTTCTTCTTCTCCTCCTCCTCCTCCTCCTCCTCCTCCTCTCCTCCTCCTCCTCCTCCTCCTCCTCTCTCTCTCTCTCTCTCTCTCTCTCTCTCTCTCTCTCTCTCTCTCTTTGTGCATACTTCATTCAATTCGTCCCTTTGGAGCATCGAAACCCCCGCCCCCCCCCTTCCCTGTCCCCCCGTTTCCCATCGTGTCCACTCCATCTGCGGCCTCATGGGGGTCTATTTAGACTGTCACCCCACACATGTATTTTATGAGGTTGGGGGGGGGGGGTGTTTCTATTTCTCCTCTTCCGCTCCCTCACACCTTTAGTGCATCACTATAAGGCATGTCGAGGGGGAACAGTAAATTATTATCTTTTTTCGTGTATTACTTCTGGTATTTTCGTGATACTGCGAGCTAGAAAGACTTTGAAATGAAAATACACTGAATTTGTTTATAATTTTGCCCTTGGGAAAACCCCACTGGATTTATCTGTACTTTAAGTATCTCTTTTTTTTTTGTATTAGTTCCAGTGTTTTCGTGAGCCAAGAAGGCTCCAAAAGGAAATTAAAATTGATTTTTTATAATTTTGTCTACCGAAAAACTCGGTGAATTTGTCTGTATTTTTATGAGAATTTCTGATAGACCAGTTCTGCGAGAAAATATGTAAACTCAAGGTATGGGAATCAGACAAACATTATAAAGTGCTCTCCAATATATTAGTTGAACGCTATCTTGCCGCCAGGGTCTGGAACCATTGGTTGAACTGTGCACCCGACGTTTATAGATTGATATCCAGTAAGAGAAGAAAGCGCAAGCAAGAGACGGTATTTTAGTAAAATAAAATAAAGAAAAAGTAAGGTAAACGTGTTTTCACATAAATCAGCTGCTCTATGGGGAAACTATTTTCCATTTAAGTTTACTGTGATACTGATCATCTAGTTAGTTTCACTTTCAGATACGTGAAGATAAATCGTGAATACTTACCCTTGTCGCTTTTAATACCCTATTTCATTGTATTTCTTGGCATCATTTTCATTCTATTTAAAAATTTATATTTGCTTCATTTTTGTTGGTATGGGTGGAAGTAAAATTCACTTTTTTCGATTAACGATTTTCCCACGGGATTTCATTCAAGATCATATCTTTTTTATTTATATATTTATTTTTTCGTCAAGTAAAGGAGAAGAACAGACCATCTTAAGCCCAAACTGGTCGGTCCAGTCGTCGTTGTAATTTTTTATGCCACTTTTTATTAACAGAAAAAACCAAAATGAATGATTATCTTTGGGGGCCTGAGATGACCAGGTAAAACTCTCTCTCTCTCTCTCTCTCTCTCTCTCTCTCTCTCTCTCCTCTCTCTCTCTCTCTCTCTCTCTTTTAATTGCTTGAGAACATCAGAATCAACGAGTCACCATCATCTCTTGGCCTGAGATGACGAAGTATAAAGAAGTGTTGTAGCACAAGGGAAGGGCGAAGGTTGCATTTATAATAACCTGTCATCTGGCGACAATCAATCACGCAGTCAATGGGATCCCTTTGTTTGGAGAGGATGCTCAGGGGGGTGATTCATTGGTTTATTTTTTTCATCGCTGAAGAAAAAATAAAAGATTGAAGTGGAGGAGGAAGGGGAGGATAAGGCCTATAATTTGGAGCATAGGCCTATTTGAATCATGGGTAGAAATACTACAGATAGGTAACATTGTGTAGTTGATGGAAAGATTTACTAAAATTTTTAAAATTAATTTCTTTTGGATGTTATGGAACAACCTCACCCACCCCCCTACAAAGTAAATTAGTATCTTGACCAATACGTATACAAAATGAAGTTCCATAATTGAAAAAAGGAAAACACAAAAAACAGAAAAAAATAAACAAAAACAAATGAATAAAAATAATAAACAAAGAAAGTAAGTTCCGATGAGAACGCACCGAATATGACCTTGTCCAAAGCAAGCAAATATGAATGACCAAACGCTTTCACTGCCCCCGTCTCTCATCAGCTGTACTTTCACGTTTTGATGAATACTTGACGGAATTTGCATTTGACCAGGCTTTCATTTTGATACTGGAACTATCTGCTTTCAGGCCGCTTTATTTTGAAATCTGGAACGCTCTGCCTTTGTCCGTATTGCAACATTCTCTTTGTCTTCCTCTGTTCTCAAGAAGCGAGGTCACAATTATACACTTTGATTTTAATACCGTGCCGGACCACGGCCCTTGTACTCATTTGTTCTTTAAAAATCAGTGAGTTCTATTTGACCTGTTGTCAAATTCTGTAATTTTATTTTCCTTTTTTCGTATGAGAGACTGTTGTCAAAGGAATTCCCCACTGAAATCTAGTGTCCCAAGCGTTGAAGCAATCATTAATGCTGTCGTTGACTTTTCCCTTTCAAAGTAAAAACCAGAGTCGAACTGATATTGATTTTTGTAATCTCGACCTAGCAGCAACTTTGTAAGACATTTGCAAGAACATCTGCTAAACCTCATCATCGAATGCAGCCCATAAAAGATCCAGTCACTTAAAAAGAAAAAAAAAAGGGGGTGGGGGTGAAACTTATTGTACACGCTTGAAGATTGAGAGAAAAAGAAGTCTGTCATGATGTTTTCCTAGTTTTGCCAAATTAAGGTGAAAAAAATTATATTTGTAAATAAAATTAATTTTAAATCCCACATTAACGGTATGGTGTTGGCGTACCACCTCGGTGGCCGCGAGTTCGATTCTCGGGCATTCCACTGAGGGGTTAGAGATGTGTATTTCTGGTGATAGAAGATCACTCTCGAGGTGGTTCGGAAGTCACGTAAAGTCGTTGGTCCCGTTGCTGAACAACCACTGGTTCCATGTAGCGTAAAAACACCATACAAACAAAAAAACAAACAGGAAAACGCAAACATCGGTTCTTGAACATCCTTTATCACTAAGACCTGGAACAGAACATGCACTTTCATCTAAGAACGTTGGTTCTCCGGGGTTATAGCTATGAAACGAATGATTAATTTTTCGTCTAAATTCTAAGCAAGAGTCAAGAGGTGAACTCAGACCATTCATTTCTTTGCCCAGTGAACCTGAAATCAATTCTGCAATTTTATTTTTTTTATTATATATTTGATGCTTTTATGTTTCTCATGAGATCCTTGACCCTACACTCGATTGGCTGTTTCTTCAGAGAAGGAATTGGCTGTTAAGAGAACTTAGCTCTGTGGCTTAATGTACATAATTTGATATCTGATAACAATAAACTATACCTATTGTGTATATCAGTGTATACATTACCTACTTTTGTGTGTATATATATACACATACATATATATATATATATATATATTATTATATATCTATTTATAATATGTATGTAGTAGTATGTATGTATGTATGTGTGGTATAAATATAATACACAATACACACACACGCACACACACACACACACACACACACACACATATATATATATATATATATATATATATATATATATATATATATATATATATATATATATATATAATTGTATATGTGTATATTAATATTTATGTATGACTGCTCTTGTATGGCGTTCTCATGTTAATTTTAATGTTATTTCTTAAATTCAATATTATATACCACAACTGCTTCCAGTTTAATTATGCTAGAATTGTACACCTGTTTCTCTTTGTAAAGATAATAGACTGTTTCATTGATTTTTATTTTTCATTTTTCCCTTTCAGGGTTTGGCCAGTAAACAACGCCCTCGGAAGACAACCTGGTCGTTGTTGAGAGAATTGCATTGATTATCTTGAAGAGCAACCGTTGGAAGATGCACACGGGCAAAACCAAAATTCGTTCGAGGTGCTGGTAGATTCTCTACAGAACTTTGGAGGTGAAAAACACCGAGAGATTTCTTAGAAAAATAAAAAGAAACTAGTGTCTTATTCTCGACAGCTTTCTCCTGAAATTCGCTATCGAGAGAAAGTCTCTTTCCTTGCGAGTGTAGTCGGCGACTGCAGATGAAAAACGAGAGCGAGCCATGGCGAGAACAGCGATAACGTAATGCATTCTAAAATCTCGGTCACACAGTTTATACTGACAGAAGCGATCGCAACGTCGCAATTGGTTCTGAGACAATGGTGCAAGAAGAAGGGTCATATCTGCCCGAACTGGTGTTGAATTGTGACACGTGAGTGACGCTTGGGGTGGTCATTTTCGTAACGCTTGAGTAGTCCTGTTATTAGGGCTCTTTTCGTCACAGAGAACACGCCTCTTCATTAGTCACACAGGCCGTTGCTCCGAACTGGGTCGTCGGAATCCGTCTTGACTCATCGGGGGAGTTACAGAAGGACACGAAGATAACAAAGTTTCAAAACAGTGTGTCAACACAGAGATCTTCCATTGGGATTATATGAATTGGAAACTGAGAATTATTTTTATATATGGTATTAAATAAATAAATAAAGGGCGTATTGTTTTGTGGAATACTGACATACTTGAAAAGTAAATACTGAGAATGATTTAATATCAGACAAAACAGTGGAGTGATTTTCATAGGAAAGACCTTAATTGTATTTTGTACAAATCCAAGTCGTGTTACCAATTGAAACCAAGAGAGCAGTAGGACAGCGACCATTGGTAAGCCACTCTGACCAGCAAGCTTTAAAAGGCCCTCGCAAGAGGTAATAGAGGTGCATCCAAGGAGAGACCTACCCCCCACCTAAACGATTATATCAGGTGCCCCCCCCCCCCACCCCCCCCCCCCCCTCGTCTCTCTGGAGATAAAGTAAGTGTTTCCGTTGGGCCCCTGATCGTCCAAAGCGTTCGTTGGTCGCAGCCTGATTTCAGTTGGGCCTTCTCTCATCAGTGTGATGGGTGGCCTGCCACGGCGCCGCTGCTGTGCTTGTTGACGACGCGACGCCCCCTACCGGCCGCCCCCCCCCCCCACCCCCCCATCCTCTGGTTTCACCCCTAATTATCGTCGTTTGTGCTTGAACTGTGCCGACGCGTTTCGCCAGAAAACGCGTGACTTTTGACTTTTCCCTAATTTCTCTTTGAATCATGATAACTCAGCTGTGATATAAAATAGAATTTGTTGATGTATAAAAAAAAAAGTGTCACAAGAAATAGTCCAGTTCTGGATCGAAGGAAAGAGAAGAGTATAAAGTGACAGAGACCAATCCGGGAGCACAAATCGAATGATTCGGAATTAGAATACTACATTACCAGTGGACGAAAACCAACGAAGAAGACTTCTTCTTAAATCGACCATTATTGGACTCGATGACTCCTCGTCGGCCAAGGAGTCTGAAGAGGCGCTTGGAGTCTGAGTGACGTCATTCAAAGCTTTAACGTGATTATAACCGGATGGGAAAAATAGTTTAAAAAAATTAAGGTTATTCCGTAATTTATTCCAGTATACGTAGGAGCGACTGTCTTTGGGAACTGTCTTTAATAACCCTTGTATGCGCATTCAATGCTAGTCTGCTTTTTTTCCCCCGTAGATCTACTATATATCAGAGAGGAAATTAATATATATATATGAATAAATATTTAACGTTAGAGGAGATATTCAGAGCTTTTTAGCAGCGTGGTCCGTGCATATTATGATGATTGTTATCATTAATTCACTTGAGCATTTAACTAGATTTATCTAAAGGTTAGATACTATCGAAGTTAAGGATTCACAATCTGTCATTACACGATTGAGGTGG